>NW_019154144.1:8749440-8896008 GCF_002288905.1 Enhydra lutris kenyoni | reverse complement strand
ACCAGATGGCCAACAGACACATGAAAAAGTGCTCCACATCACTTGGCATCAGGGAAATACAAATCAAAACCACAATGAGATAACACCTCACACCAGTCAGAATGGCTAAAATTAACAAGTCAGGAAATGAAGGATGCTGGCGAGGATGTGGAGAAAGGGGAACCCTCCTACACTGTTGGTGGGAATGCAAGCTGGTGCAACCACTCTGGAAAACAGCATTTTGAGGTTCCTCAAAAAGATGAAAACAGAGCTACCCTATGACCTAGCAATTGCACTACTGGGTATTTACCCTAAAGATACAAACGTAGTGATCCGAAGGGGCATGTGCACCCGAATGTTTATAGTAGCAATGTCTACAATAGCCAAACTATGGAAAGAAGCTAGATGAATGGATAAAAAAGAGATGGTATATAAATACAATGGAATACTATGCAGCCATCAAAAGAAATGAAATCTTGCCATTTGTGACAACGAGGATGGAACTAGAGGGTATTATGCTTAGCGAGATAAGTCAATCGGAGAAAGACAACTATCATATGATCTCCCTGATATAAGAAAGTGGAGATGCAATGTGGGGGGTTTGGGGGGTAGGAAAAGAATAAGTGAAACAAGATGGGATCAGGAGGGAGACAAACCATAAGAGACTCTAAATGTCACAAAACAAACTGAGGGTGGCTGGGGGGAGGGAAGTAAGGAGAGGGTAGTGGGGTTATGGACATTGGGGAGGGTATGTGCTATGGTGAGTGCTGTGAAGTGTGTAAACCTGGAAATTCACAGACTTGTACCCCTGGGGCTAATAATACATTATATGTTTATTAAAAAATAAAAATAAAATAAAATACTCCCCCCCCCCAAAAAAAATTGCTTCTCAACTTGTCATATGTCTTTGGTCAATTCAAAGCTCTGAAATGGTTGTTTTCAACAGTTTGTCCAGTTTTTTTTTTAGAAATTTTTTTTTTTTAATTTATTTGACAGAGAGAAATCACAAGTAGGCAGAGAAGCAGGCAGAGAGAGAGGAGGAAGCAGGCTCCCTGCTGAGCAGAAAGCCCGATGTGGGGCTCGAACCCAGGACCTGGGATCATGACCTGAGCCGAAGGCAGCGGCTTAACCCACTGAGCCACCCAGGCGCCCCAGTTTGTCCAGTTTTGTTGTTATATAATGTTTTATCAGAAAGCATGATCAGAGTATATGATGTTTTATCACAGAAAGTTAATAGTAGGGCATAGTCTAAATGTCTAACTGGTAGCCATTATTATTAGCATTTTGTTTTGTGGATCACAACAAATATATACAAAATAAATGCTCACCTAATCTCAATAAATATTGGCCCTTTTCTATATAATGTTTAAATGTTTCCTATCTAAAATTTATATGGAGGCCCTTTTCTACATAACATTTCTATATAATATTTCTATATAATGTTTATATGTTTACTTTATGTGTTTCTATACAATTTTACATGTTTCTATATAATGTTACATATTCATTTAACTTCAATAAAATATTGGTTCTTTTTATACAATGTTCATATTCTCTAACAGTTAAATTATTCAAGTTCCTTAAGACACAAGGATTCTGAAATCTGTAATAAACAATAATTCATTATACTGAAGCTCTTTCGTCTCAAAACAAGTCCGTTTTGATTATTAGAATTTTTTTTAAAAAAAGCAGGATTCTAGAACTGTACTTTTAGTGAGAATGAATGATGGCTGGAGAAGATTAAAAAAATATCTCTATGAACATAATTATAAGAAACCAGGTTGAGACTATAAAAATAAATATATTCAACCACAGAACCCGGACTTACCAAAAATATTTATAGTCTGCTAGACGATAGTGTTATAAAGGAACTCATTTGGGATTAAGTATCAACCTGTGTCCACACATTCAGGGGGCACTAACTTGCACCTCAGATAATCCATTTATTTTCTGTGCCATTATCTGTCCTGATCACAGTCAAAGTAATCACAAGATGACCCCACAAAATAAGTAAGGCAGTTTTACTTAATGGATCACATATACTCAACCTCATTCATTTGGAATGAGGTTCAATACTACAGAGTTTTAACCTACAGCTTTTTTTTTAATTATGAAAAATCATTTTGTTAGAACTTGAGCACAATTAGCTGAAAGGCTATTGGAAGATGTAAAATGTATGAGAATATGTTATAAACTGTTGCCATGTAATTTTTCTGATCCTTTGAATTAAGTATCATAATTCACATGAATCTGTTCCATAATAATTTGCCAACAAAATGGATGAGCTTAAGAAAGAAAGTAACAGCCTTCATGGAAAAGTCAAAAGAGAGTATGTAATTCCTTACTGTTGTGGAAGGAAATGAAGAAAGAACCTCAAAATTTCAACATCTTCAGAGGAACCAAGAAAAAAAGGTTAAGAGTTTTTAGGTTTAAATTGCACCCTCCATTCTATACCGTAAAATTGGTATTTAAAAGATCTGTTTTTCAAATAATATATTACAAGTTTTAAAGTAAGAGAACACACACTAAGCAATGGAAAGAAAATGTTCTTTCTTGAAGAAAAAAAATCTAGCGCATTGCAATGAGGCCCTCTGCTGCCATTTTTTAATATTACACCAAAGAAGACTAATTTCCAGTGGTCTTAGTAGGACCAACATACTTCAACAAAGCTTTAAGGAAAAAAATTACTTAAATCCTTCAGCGAAGTGTAGTCATTTACAAGATTTTTTAAAATTGAAGTGACTGATTCTGGGTACTGTTATTCTGAACACAGTGTCTGAGCCATATAAACTTCAGTTAAATCCCTTAGTGACAGCATTATTCATTTAAGAACTGATTTTCATTATTTTATGTTCTATGTAAGTATTTCCAAAAGGAGACTATATTCATACCAAATGGTTTCTACAATGACAATAGTTCATCCAACACTATGGGAAAAATTTTTTTTTTAATTAGAAAGAAACTTGTGTCTCAAAGGCCATTCCTAATAAACATCTCTATTTCCTGGGGGAAAAGTAACAAGGAGTCCAGAAAATTAACTCAAAAACTCATCTGAGACTAAAACCAATGCAATTTCACCATGATTTTTAAACTGTTGAGACCAGGGGTAGACTTGCCGGAAAATGAATAAAACCTCACATGCAGAGTTTCTGGAGTGCTGGGAGCTGCCAGGAGCTGTGAAGTATTCCAGGTGAAAAGGAGAAGCCAGGTGTCAATAAGGAAGCTTTTTAATGTAAGCATTTCTGGTAAATGGTCTCAAGATGACTTAGAAAAAAAGGGATCTGAACCTCCAAGTTCAAGTAAATTGTCATGATTTCTTTTCCTATGCTAAATGTCATTTTTTTTAAGATTTTATTTATTTATTTGATAGAGAGAAATCACAAACAGGCAGAGAGGCAGGCAGAGAGAGAGAAGAGGAAGCAGGCTCTCTGCCAAACAGAGAGCCCAATGCAGGACTCGATCCCAGGACCCTGAGATCATGACCTGAGCCGAAGGCAGAGGCTTACCCCACTGAGCCACCCAGGCGCCCTAAATGTCATTTTTTTAAATGTTTGTAGTTTTTTCTTCTTTTTTTCTTAAAGAGGGCCAGGAAAAAAAAGTGTCACCTTACAATCCACAAAACCTGCTTCTGGGTAGTATAATTTACTCAAAACAGTCCACACAAAAAATGTTATTTTATTTTTAATGGGAACAACTTATATTAATAGGAAAAAAATATTTTTAATGTCAATTTTAGAAACAAGATTAATCAGGAGCTTAAAAAGGCATTGATAAAAATACTTTATACAGTTTTTAAGGGGAAAAAAGAAGATTAATATCTGCCCAACAGTGAAGCTATCTAGCATACGAGAATCTCTAGTTTTTGATATCTATGAGTGGTTAAGAGTACTGGCTATGGTGTCAGACAATTCTTGATTTGAATCCTGAATTCATCACTCTATAGCTAAGTCAGCTTTAACAAGTTAATTGTGCCTTATAAATGTAGGCATTTGATAACTATTTGTTGAATAAATAGATGCATGCATCAACTCCACATAAAAACTTCAATTTAGCAAATATAATAGTTCAGTTTACTTCCATTTGAAAAAAAAAAAAAAGAGGGGCGCCTGGGGCTCAATGGGTTAAAGCCTCTTCCTTTGGCTCGGGTCATGATCCCAGGGTCCTGGGATCTAGCCCTGCATCCCCCCCGCATCAGGCTCTCTGCTCAGCAGGGAGCCTTCTTCCCTTCCTCTCTCTGCCTGCCTTCCTGCCTCTGTCTGTGTGATCTCTGTCTGTCAAAAACATAAATAAAATCTTTAGGGGAAAAAAAAAAGAATGATTTGTTGCACAGATATCTGTTAGGGGAAAGGTATTGGGCAAAGGGGGAAGAAAGAATACCAGAGTTCAAGCAAAACATTTTTTGAAGATTTATATTTGCATTTGATTAGATGGGGAGAGGCTTCCTGGAGCACAAAGCATTTAAGAATGAAGTCTTGACAGATTGTTAGGATCAGACCTGGTTGGGAAGGTGGAGCAGGCTGGAAGCATTTCAGGCTGAGGGAAAATACACTAAGCCATGACCCAGAGACAAGAAAGTGGAGAGATCTAAGTATTCTGGGAAGTTAGTAGCCCTGTTAGCTTAAGGTTTGGAAAATTCAGGGGAGACTGGGCTGGAAACAAACCAGGGTCACATCACCACTTCAGTTAATAATGCTCCCTATTCTGAACATGCTTATAAAATTCCTTATCAGTGAAAGTCCACACAACCACCCTTATAAATTACATTTGGCTTTCTTTCATAGACAATGTCTTTAACTGATACAAAGAAATATAGGATTTAGGATAAAATTTTTTATTAAACTATAATTATTTCAGTTCCACATTTGAAAAGGGATTTTTTTTTAATTTACACTTTCTCCAAAACTGGACTATCTGTAACTTTTTTAAATACTGACTTCCCTCACACAGAAATCATTTGAATTTCAAGGCTTATGTTAAAGCCATTCATTGGAAGATTGGAAGAGAAGGAAGCATAATGGACATTGGGTTGGCTACATTAATTTTCTAGTAGGTCATTAGGAAGAAAACTGTTCTCAAGGCAAATGTCATCAACAAAGTTAAGTGGATAAATGAAAGAAATACCGGTCTTGTTGGTATAATACAAAAAGTAATGCTGTTGGGTCAGACTTGAATTTTGAATTGGCCTTGACCACTTGTCAGTACTGTGAGCTTGGGCAATTCATCTAATTTCTCTATGCCTTAGTTTCTACTTCTGTAAAATAAGGATAATCACAATAATAAAATTTGCCTGTGGTATATTATGTTACTATCTGTCCGTGGGAGAGTATACATTTTCACACACACTGTCTTTGGGCCTGGACATATGGAATGTTTTATCCAACACAATGTGACATTTTTTCCAACTTTTGCCATGAGAATGACACCCCCATAAGGAGGCTACCTTTTCAGCTTGGATTCCAGAACGAAGAGGACACAAAAACCAGAGATGTAGCGTTCTATATCCTCCATAAAATGTAAATGACGAATAAACTTTATTGTTGCAAGCTGCTGAGATTTGGAGGTTCCTACTGTTGCAAAGCCAATTAATATACTGCACTATCCACGTCACACATTTGTTATAAAGATTGAATAAAATAATACATTTTAAAACACTGTATAACCTTCTATGTCCACCCATACCTTATACTACCTCCTTCTCTTACCTAGGTTGATGGAGATTAGAAAATTTAGGAACATTAACTTGCAAAGTGCTCAGTTCCTATCCCACCACCATACCATACCTCATAAAATGAAATAGTCTTGGGTTCTTTGTTATTTGTGATATGAATTGCCATGAGAATATTAAAGGGAGGATATATCCTTAAAACGATACAGTTCTTCATGCTAGTGCCTATCCCAATTCTTCTAACAAAGTACTCAGAACCACTTACATCTGGTTTCCCTCTGTATTCTCATTCTTACTTAAATCTTTGTTTAGCCAGAGTTTTACCAGAGCTTCTGTGCGGAATCCTGTTTATACTTAAAGGATTCCATGGCAGGGGAGGAGGGGCGGGGACTGAAAAGGAAGCTTAAAAAAAAAAAAAAAAAAGACATTTCAATTTAACTAACAGAAAAACAAAAGCAAAAAACCTTGATAAAACTCAATAAAGAAATGACTACGGAGATGGCAGAGAAAAAGCCTATGAGATGGTACCATGATTCACAACAAACCATGTAGAGATAATGGCAAGGGAAGCACGTGAGCCAGTGCTTGGGCCAGAAAACAAGAATATTTTTATTATTTAAATCCTTGGGACTCCCATTTATGCATGATAAAGTTGAAAGAATATGGGGTGCCTGAGTGGCTCAGCTGGTTAAGCCTCTGCTTTCAGAGGAATGTAAACCTCAAGAAGAAAGAAAAATAATTGTTTGTGGGGCACCTGGGTGACTCAGTGGGTTAAACCTCTGCCTTCAGCTGGGGTCATGGTCTCAGGGTCCTGGGATCTAATCCTGCATCGGGCTTTCTGCTCAGCAGGGAACCTGCTTCCCCCTCTCTCTCTGCCTGCCTCTCTGACTACTTGTGATGTGTCTGTGTGTCAAATAAATAAATAAAAATATTTTTTTAAAAAAGTTGAAAGAATATGCGTTTCCTAGTTATACAAGCCTAGGCAGCTTTGACCCTGTATAGCTACAATCTCTACAGAACCTTAGACCAACTACATAATTTCATAAGTACTTTCCTTACTCAGTAAAGGGAAAAAACAGTTATTTTCCCTTATCCAGTTAGGGGGAATAAACAGCTACCTCATAAGATTGTGGTATTAAAGGGAATAAGGTGAGTGGAGCACCTAACATAGTACGCGAACAATGATAGCCTCTCAAAAAATTCTCTCTTAGCTCTTTGCCATTAACTCCTCTTTTTTTCCTTTCTCTGAACAAAACTTCAGCAACACATGTGCAAGTGCTTTTGTTCCCAGGTTGGGAATCTCCTGTAGAGTAATAAAAGAAGCTGAAATCTAACATATAAAGACAGAAGACATTTTATGTTTTCAAGCCAAGAGGTTTTTTTAAAATATGCACAGATTTATATGTAGCTTTTTTCTTTTAATATATTTATAGGTTTAATTGGTCATAAAACACATACACACACATCTGAAATATGTAGAACTAAAATGACACCTTTTCCAAATAAAGTTGCATCATCAGCTCTGTATTTCTTTGACTTCCAACTTTGAAACCCCTAGGAATTACAAAAGAGAGAGCAAGACACTTACCCCTCAAGAATTCATACTGAGAGATTCCAAGGAACATTAGAAAACCTGTACTGAATCCAAGTTTTTAACTGCCAGATTTTTAACTCCTGGCTACAGTTTCCATGTATGATATAATATAGAAACTTAGTTTAGGCACAGGAGAATCACAGGACTTAAAACACTGTGTCCCTCAACACACAAAATATTAATGGAAAATCCAGACAAGTCATAAATTGTTATAAAGAAACGTAAAAACAAAAAGAAATTTGAAAAATGGAAGGAAGACCTTTATAAACTATGGGGGAAAAGAAGGTAGGATAGCTCCTTTATTAATGCATAGTAGAGTAGAACCTCCAAAGTCCTTCACACCTTTCTCTTCTTTGGGCATTTTCTACACCAAGATTTCCCTCGGTCCATTATGAGACCTACTAGGGGATTGAGCACGCAAGTATAGTGCTACTTTTCCAGTCAGAGATGAATCACAGAAGTTCAGAAACATACATTTTTCACCCCAATCTAGCAGTACTAGCATCACTACCCACTACCCTTGCATACATACAGACTTGTTCATATGGATCTTGATTTTAAAAAGTTCTGAAGTATTCCCACTGCATTTCTTTGAACTCATCTGTTGATTCTTAGTTTGATATTTGACTCAAAAACTCTAGATAAAAATAATTTTTACCGGATTTTGTGAGTCAAGATGGCGGAGAAGTAGCAGGCTGAGACTACTTCAGGTAGCGGGAGATCAGCTAGATAGCTTATCTAAAGATTGCAAACACCTACAAATCCAACGGGAGATCGAAGAGAAGAACAGCAACTCTAGAAACAGAAAATCAACCACTTTCTGAAAGGTAGGACTGGCGGAGAAGTGAATCCAAAGCGAAGGGAAGATAGACCGCGGGGGGAGGGGCCGGCTCCCGGCAAGCGGCGGAGCAACGGAGCACAAAATCAGGACTTTTAAAAGTCCGTTCCGCTGAGGGACATTGCTCCAGAGGCTTAACCGGGGTGAAGCCCACGCGGGGTCAGCGTGGCCTCAGGTCCCGCAGGGTCACAGAAGGATCGGGGGTGTCTGAGTGTCACAGAGCTTACAGGTATTAGAACGGGGAAGCCGGTTACAGAGACAGAGCCGAGGAGTAAGCTCTAAACTCAGGGTTACCTTGAACCGGTCGCAGGCTCGGTCAGCTCGGAGCGCGGCCGGAGGCCAGGGTGACGGGAGTAATTGGGCACTGTTCTCTGAGGGCGCACTGAGGAGTGGGGCCCCGGGCTCTCGGCTCCTCCGGGCCAGAGACCGGGAGGCCACCATCTTCATTCCCGCCCTCCGGAACTCTACGGAAAGCGCTCAGGGAACAAAAGCTCCCGAAAGCAAACCCGAGCGGATTACTCAGACCGCCCTGGGTAAGGGCGATGCAACTCCGCCTGGGGCAAAGACACTTGAGAATCACTACAACAGGCCCCTCCCCCAGAAGATCAACAAGAAGCCCAGCCAGGACCAAGTTCACCTACCAAGGAATGCAGTTTCAATACCAAGGAGAGCAGCGGAATTCCAGAGGAGGAGAAAGCAAAGCACGGAACTCATGGCTTTCTCCCCATGATTCTTTAGCCTTGCAGTTAATTTAATTTTTTTTCTTTTTCAATTTATATTTCTTCTTCTGCTAAATTTTTTTAACTTTTACCCTTTTCTTTTTTAACGTTTTTTAACTAGTTTATCTAATATATATATTTTTTTTCCTTTTTATATTTTTTCTTTATTGGTTTTCTTTTTTTAATTGTTTCTTTTTTTTTTTTTCTTCTTTCTGAACCTCTTTTTATCCCCTTTCTCCCCTCTCACGATTTGGGATCTCTTCTGATTTGGCTAAAGCATAGTTTCCTGGGGTTGTTACCACCCTTTTAGTATTTTACTTGCTCCGTCATATACACTTATCTGGACAAAATGACAAGGCGGAAAAATTCACCACAAAAAAAAGAACAAGAGGCAGTACCAAAGGCTAGGGACCTAATCAATACAGACATTGGTAATATGTCAGATCTAGAGTTCAGAATGACGATTCTCAAGGTTCTAGCCGGGCTCGAAAAAGGCATGGAAGATATTAGAGAAACCCTCTCGGGAGATATAAAAGCCCTTTCTGGAGAAATAAAAGAACTAAAATCTAACCAAGTTGAAATCAAACAAGCTATAAATGAGGTGCAATCAAAAATGGAGGCTCTGACTTCTAGGATAAATGAAGCAGAAGAAAGAATTAGCGATATAGAAGACCAAATGACAGAGAATAAAGAAGCTGAGCAAAAGAAGGACAAACAGCTACTGGACCACGAGGGGAGAATTCGAGAGATAAGTGACACCATAAGATGAAAGAACATTAGAATAATTGGGATTCCAGAAGAAGAGGAAACAGAGAGGGGAGCAGAAGGTATATTGGAGAGAATTATTGGAGAGAATTTCCCCAATATGGCAAAGGGAACAAGCATCAAAATCCAGGAGGTTCAGAGAACCCCCCTCAAAATCAATAAGAATAGGTCCACACCCCGTCACCTAATAGTAAAATTTACAAGTCTTAGTGACAAAGAGAAGATCCTGAAAGCAGCCCGGGAAAAGAAGTCTGTAACGTACAATGGTAAAAATATTAGATTGGCAGCAGACTTATCCACAGAGACCTGGCAGGCCAGAAAGAGCTGGCATGATATATTCAGAGTACTAAACGAGAAAAACATGCAGCCAAGAATACTATATCCAGCTAGGCTATCATTGAAAATAGAAGGAGAGATTAAAAGCTTCCAGGACAAACAAAAACTGAAAGAATTTGCAAATACCAAACCAGCTCTACAGGAAATATTGAAAGGGGTCCTCGAAGCAAAGAGAGATTCTAAAAGTAGTAGATCAGAAAGAAACAGAGACAATATACAATAACAGTCACCTTACAGGCAATACAATGGCACTAAATTCATATCTCTCAATAGTTACCCTGAATGTGAATGGGCTAAATGCCCCAATCAAAAGACACAGGGTATCAGAATGGATAAAAAAACAAAAGCCATCTATAGGTTGCCTACAAGAAACTCATCTTAAACCCGAAGACACCTCCAGATTTAAAGTGAGGGGGTGGAAAAGAATTTACCATGCTAATGGACATCAGAAGAAAGCAGGAGTGGCAATCCTTACATCAGATCAATTAGATTTTAAGCCAAAGACTATAATAAGAGATGAGGAAGGACACTATATCATACTCAAAGGGTCTGTCCAACAAGAGGAGCTAACAATTTTAAATATCTATGCCCCTAACGTGGGAGCAGCCAACTATATGAACCAATTAATAACAAAATCAAAGAAACACATCGACAATAATACAATAATAGTAGGGGACTTTAACACTCCCCTCACTGAAATGGACAGATCATCCAAGCTAAAGATCAACAAGGAAATCAAGGCCTTAAATGACACACTGGACCAGATGGACATCACAGATCTATTCAGAACATTTCATCCCAAAGCAACAGAATACACATTCTTCTCTAGTGCACATGGAACATTCTCCAGAATAGATCACATTCTCGGTCCTAAATCAGGTCTCAACCGTTATCAAAAGATTGGAATCATTCCCTGCATATTTTCAGAACACAATGCTCTGAAGCTAGATCTCAATCACAAGAGGAAATTTGGAAAGAACCCAAATACATGGAGACTAAACAGCATCCTTCTAAAGAATGAATGGGTCAACCAGGAAATTAAGGAAGAGTTGAAAAATTCATGGAAACAAATGATAATGAAAACACAACGGTTCAAAATCTGTGGGACACAACAAAGGCAGTCCTGAGAGGAAAATATATAGCGGTACAAGCCTTTCTCAAGAAACAAGAAAGGTCTCAGGTACACAACCTAACCCTACACCTAAAAGAGCTAGAGAAAGAACAAGAAAGAAACCCTAAACCCAGCAGGAGAAGAGAAATCATAAAGATCAGAGCAGAAATCAATGAAATAGAAACCAAAAAAACAATAGAACAAATCAATGAAACTAGGAGCTGGTTCTTTGAAAGAATTAATAAGATCGATAAACCCCTGGCCAGACTTATCAAAAAGAAAAGAGAAAGGACCCAAATAAATAAAATCATGGATGAAAGAGGAGAGATCACAACGAACACCAAAGAAATACAGACAATTATAAGAACATACTATGAGCAACTCTACGCCAACAAATTTGACAATCTGGAAGAAATGGATGCATTCCTAGAGACATATAAACTACCACAACTGAACCAGGAAGAAATAGAAAGCCTGAAGAGACCCATAACCAGTAAGGAGATTGAAACGGTCATCAAAAATCTCCAAACAAACAAAAGCCCAGGGCCAGATGGCTTCCCGGGGGAATTCTACCAAACATTTAAAGAAGAACTAATTCCTATTCTCCTGAAACTGTTCCAAAAAATAGAAATGGAAGGAAAACTTCCAAACTCATTTTATGAGGCCAGCATCACCTTGATCCCAAAACCAGACAAGGACCCCAACAAAAAAGAGAACTACAGACCAATATCCTTGATGAACACAGATGCAAAAATTCTCGCCAAAATACTAGCCAATAGGATTCAACAGTACATTAAAAGGATTATTCACTGCGACCAAGTGGGATTTATTCCAGGGCTGCAAGGTTGGTTCAACATCCGCAAATCAATCAATGTGATACAACACATTAATAAAAGAAAGAACAAGAACCATATGATACTCTCCATAGATGCTGAAAAAGCATTTGACAAAGTACAGCATCCCTTCCTGATCAAAACTCTTCAAAGTGTAGGGATAGAGGGCACATACCTCAATATTATCAAAGCCATCTATGAAAAACCCACCGCAAATATCATTCTCAACGGAGAAAAAATGAAAGCTTTTCCACTAAGGTCAGGAACACGGCAGGGATGTCCGTTATCACCACTGCTATTCAACATAGTACTAGAAGTCCTAGCCTCAGCAATCAGACAACAAAAGGAAATTAAAGGCATCATAATTGGCAAAGAAGAAGTCAAACTACCACTCTTCGCAGATGATATGATACTGTATGTGGAAAACCCAAAAGACTCCACTCCAAAACTGCTAGAACTTGTACAGGAATTCAGTAAAGTGTCAGGATACAAAATCAATGCACAGAAATCAGTTGCATTTCTCTACACCAACAACAAGACAGAAGAAAGAGAAATTAAGGAGTCCATCCCATTTACAATTGCACCCAAAACTATAAGATACCTAGGAATAAATCTAACCAAAGAGACTAAGAATCTATACACAGAAAACTATAAAGTATTCATGAAAGAAATTGAGGAAGACTCAAAGAAATGGAAAAATGTTCCATGCTCCTGGATTGGAAGAACAAATATTGTGAAAATGTCTATGCTACCTAAAGCAGTCTACACATTTAATGCAATTCCTATCAAAGTACCATCCATTTTTTTCAAAGAAATGGAACAAATAATCCTAAAATTTATATGGAACCGGAAAAGACCTCGAATAGCCAAAGCAATATTGAAAAAGAAAGCCAACGTTGGTGGCATCACAATTCCGGACTTCAAGCTCTATTACAAAGCTGTCATCATCAAGACAGCATGGTACTGGCACAAAAACAGACACATAGATCAATGGAACAGAATAGAGAGCCCAGAAATAGACCCTCAACTCTATGGTCAACTCATCTTCGACAAAGCAGGAAAGAATATCCAATGGAAAAAAGACAGCCTCTTCAACAAATGGTGTTGGGAAAATTGGACAGCCACATGCAGAAAAATGAAATTGGATCATTTCCTTACACCACACATGAAAATAGACTCAAAATGGATGACGGATCTCAATGTGAGAAAGGAATCCATCAAAATCCTTGAGGAGAACACAGGCAGCAACCTCTTCGACCTCAGCCGCAGCAACATCTTCCTAGGAACATCGCCAAAGGCAAGGGAAGCAAGGGCAAAAATGAACTATTGGGATTTCATCAAGATCAAAAGCTTTTGCACAGCAAAGGAAACAGTTAACAAAACCAAAAGACAACTGACAGAATGGGAGAAGATATTTGCAAATGACATATCGGATAAAGGGCTAGTGTCCAAAATCTATAAAGAACTTAGCAAACTCAACACCCAAAGAACAAATAATCCAATCAAGAAATGGGCAGAGGACATGAACAGACATTTCTGCAAAGAAGACTCCAGATGGCCAACAGACACATGAAAAAGTGCTCCACATCACTTGGCATCAGGGAAATACAAATCAAAACCACAATGAGATACCACCTCACACCAGTCAGAATGGCTAAAATTAACAAGTCAGGAAATGACAGATGCTGGCGAGGATGCGGAGAAAGGGGAACCCTCCTACACTGTTGGTGGGAATGCAAGCTGGTGCAACCACTCTGGAAAACAGCATGGAGGTTCCTCAAAATGTTGAAAATAGAGCTACCCTATGACCCAGCAATTGCACTGCTGGGTATTCACCCTAAAGATACAAACGTAGTGATCCGAAGGGGCACGTGCACCCGAATGTTTATAGCAGCAATGTCTACAATAGCCAAACTATGGAAAGAACCTAGATGTCCATCAACAGACGAATGGATAAAGAAGATGTGGTATATATATACACAATGGAATACTATGCAGCCATCAAAAGAAATGAAATCTTGCCATTTGCGACGACGTGGATGGAACTAGAGGGTATCATGCTTAGCGAAATAAGTCAATCGGAGAAAGACAACTATCATATGATCTCCCTGATATGAGGGAGAGGAGATGCAACATGGTGGGTTAAGGGGGTAGGAGAAGAGTAAATGAAACAAGATGGGATTGGGAGGGAGACAAACCATAAGTGACTCTTAATCTCACCAAACAAACTGAGGGTTGATGGGGGGAGGGGGTTTGGGAGAGGGGGGGTGGGATTATGGACATTGGGGAGGGTATGTGCTATGGTGAGTGCTGTGAAGTGTGTAAACCTGGCGATTCACAGACCTGTACCCCTGGGGATAAAAATATATTATATGTTTATAAAAAATAAAATTAAAAAAAAATCCAAAAAAAATAATAATAATTTTTACCTATAAATTTCATCTTTACCTCTAAAATCCTATAGTCAATCTGTCATCCCTATTATAAAAAGAGAGGAGTCATACAATATAGGAAAAATCATCAAATCATACAAACCAATTTTCTTCTACCCCTACTAACGTTTAACCTTAGGCATGTTCTGATACACAAACACCCAACTGGAATTGGCTGTTATTACTTCTTGCCTGGGGGCTATCATGCCAAAATTAGTGGAGAGATAGGCCACAGTCACATTTCAGCACAGTTCATTCATATCTTCATTCATTCATTCAACATTTACTTATTAAGCACCTACACCTACTACATACCAAATAATGTTTATCAGTGAACAAATAGATAAATAAGTCAATCAGAGAAAGACAACTATCATATGATCTCCCTGATATGAGGAAGTGGAGGTGCAACATGGGGGTTAAAGGGGTAGGAGAAGAATAAATGAAACAAGATGGGATTGGGAGGGAGACAAACCATAAGTGACTCTTAATCTCACCAAACAAACTGAGGGTTGATGGGGGGAGGGGGGCTGGGAGAAGGGGGTTGGGGTTATGGACATTGGGGAGGGTATGTGCTATGGTGAGTCCTGTGAAGTGTGTAAACCTGGCGATTCACAGACCTGTACCCCTGGGGATAAAAATATATTATATGTTTATAAAAAATTTAAAAAATTAAAAAAAAAACTCCTACTATCATGGAATCTATACTGTAGTAGAGGCAAATAAATAAAATAAGTAAATTAAATTAATTAGAAGATGATAATTATTGTGATGAAAAATAATACGTGAATGTAAGGTAGAGCCAGCAAGAGCAGAGAGAGAGAAAGAGAGAGAAAGGCAAGGCAAATCAAAAATGACCTCTTAATGTTTGGGCTGAACAACTAGGAAAAGTTAACATAAAATGAAATGCGGAAGACCTTGACAGGGCCTATTTGGGGCAAGTCAGATGGAGAGTTTGGTTTTGGGGGCACCTAGGTGGCTCAGCAGGTTAAAGCCTCTGCCTTCGGCTCAGGTCATGATCCCAGGGTTCTGGAATCGAGCCCCGCATCAGGCTCTCTGCTCAGCGGGGAGCCTGCTTCCTCCTTTCTCTCTCTCTGCCTGCCTCTCTGCCTACTTGTGATCTCTGTCTGTCAAATAAATAAACAAAATCTTAAAAAAAAAAAAAAGATTTTGGTTTTGTATGTGTTAAGTCTGAGATGCATACAAGATGCAGATATCTAAAATGAAATGCTTATGGGGAGGCCTAAAAGATAGTCAAATTCAATGGACTCCTCTATAATTATTTGGTTTTATCTACCTCCAAGAAGTCCTTTGATGGTCTCCTTTGCCCTTCAGCCCACCATAAATACTTTCCCCTTTCCCCATTTTTAGGAGATTGAGATATCACAGATAATTCCATTGCTGATTCTGTGATTCAAGATTCCTTCCATGCTTTGCTTAGGTAGCCATTCAGCAACACTGTGAAAGCTAAAACATGGTAAGGAGTAAACAGAAAAATCTTACAGACTGAGTTATCCTGGAAATAACTTGGAGTTTGAAAATCACATGCAAAAAACTCTCTTGAAGTACTCTGGAAAATCAGCTATGGCTGAAACACTGTCACTATTAAGACCACTATTCAGTGTGAGATATTTGCATAATGCATACTTTATAAGATCAAACTGGTTCCTGTATTTATTACTAAACTAATGCATTTCAGCTGCTGTATCTTGTAGTTTACAAATCATCAGGAGCTTGGGACATTCATGCTCATGTAAAGAGCCAAAAAAGATGTCACTCCCGAAATTAAAAACTGATCTTATTAAGAACAAACAAATATGAGCAAAGATGCAAGCCACTAAATTACCCTTGCCTATAAGTCTGTAAAGTTTCCACCAGGGCGAAGCTCCAACAAGGAGCAGAAGAACATTCTGTTTTAAATTATTTGACAATTCTAGCATCTGTCTGGGTAAAAATTTGTTCTAATAATCCATACTTAAAGACACATAGTGTGGATCCTGCCTGCAGTAGTACATATTTTAAATATGAAGAGTAAAAATATATATAAGTTGATGAAATTCTCAAGCACTGTCATTACATATCAAGAGACGCAAAAGACTATCTTCCTCACCCCTTTTACACTCCTTAATAAATGATACAGAGCAACTTCTTCTCTGGTTTTAAGTAGATACGTGACTCCTTTGCTCTTCTATTTGAGGAAACTTCCATCTGAGGGAGACTACTATTCTTCCCAATGTGCAGTTATACTACTTAAGGCATAACTGATTACAGGATAATGCAAGCAGTTTTTATAATTAGTTTCATCTCTGAAATGGCAAATATTGGAGTCTGAACAATTTGTTGCAGTTCTCAGAGAAATTATTATCTCCAGACAACTTCACTGTTTGTGAGTAAAGAGTGCATATTTTATTCCCTTCAAAATGAATGAATATCATAATTGCCATTCTAATAGCCCTGTCGTAGGGTGCAGTGGCTAAAAGTTCAATCTCTTGAGGCCAGAGTTCCATTCCAGGCCCGGCACGGCCTTTTCTGAGCTGGGGCACTTTTGACAAACCTACCTAACCTCTTTATGTCCCAGTTCCCATTGTCTGTAAACTGAGGTCAGCAATAGGACCCACCAATTGACTACTGTATGGATCAAATAATAAATGACACTAGACATTGTGACTGACAAATAATAAATGCTCGATAAAAAGGCCTAACCTTTGTATTTATGGAGGCTGGAGAGGAATATATATATGAAGTCTCTTGTACTATATGATGAGAAAACAGCAGTTTTGAGTTGCTGCATAGGCATTTTATAGTATGAAACCCTGCTCGCACCTAGAGATTTAGATAAGGACCTGAGCTTATGTTTCCCAACCCAAGTTCCCACTTCACTTTCCCCAGGGCACCTTTCTGGAGACATATCTAGAAAAATGTTCCCACAGCTAATGTCAGAGAAATTACAGCCTGTGCTCTCTTCTAGGATTTTTATGATTTCAGGTCTCACATCTAGGTCTTTAATCCATCTTATTTTTGTGTATGGTGTTGCAAAGTAGTCTAGTTTCATTGTTTTAAATGCAGCCATCCAGTTTTCCCAGCACCATTTTTTGAAGAGGCTGTATTTTCCGCATTGGACACTCTCGCCTCCTTTGTCTCAGAATAATTCACCATATAGTCATGGGCTTATTTCTGGGCTTTATTCTGTTCTATTGATCTATGTGTCCATTTTTATGTCAGTACCATACTCTTTTGATTACTATAAGCTTTAAAGTGTATCTTGAAATCTGGAATCATGATACCTCCAGCTTTGTTTTGCTTTCTCAATATTGTTTTGGCTATTTGGGGTCTTTTGTGGTTCCTCACAAATTTTAGTATTATTTTTTCTAGTTTTGAGAAAAATGCTGTTGGTACTTTGCTAGGGATTGCACTGAATCTGTAGACTGCTTTAAATAATATGGACATTTTAATGATATTAATTCTTCCAATCCATGAGCATGGAGTATCTTTCCTTTTTTTTGTGTCATCTTCAATTTCTTTTATCAGTATTTTATAGTTTTCAGAGTTCAGATCTTTTACCTCTTCAGTTAAATTTATTCCCAGGTATTTTATTCTCTTTGGTGCAATCATAAGTGGAGTTATTTTCTCAATTTCTCTTTCTGCTACTTTGTTATGAGTGTATAGAAATGCTACCAATTTCTGGGTGAATTTGTATTCCATAACCTTACTGAATTCATTTATTACTTTTGGTAAGTTTTTGGTGGCATCTTTAGAGTTGTCTACAGTATCACATCCTCTTCAAATAGTAATAGGTTAACTTTTTCTTTACCAAAGAGTTGCCTCTTATTTCTTTTTCTTATCTGGTTGCTAACCGTAGGACTTCTAGTACTATGTTGAATAAAAGTGGTGAGAGGGACATACTTGTCTTGTTGTAATCTTATATAATTTAATATATATATAAATATGTATATTTATATATATATTAAATATATATATATTATATATATTAAATATACATATTTTTATATATTAAATATATTAAATATATATATTTAATATATATAAATATAATCTTATATAATCTTGTTATAATCTTATAACTGAAACGCTTTCAGTTTTTCACCATTGAGAACATTAGATGTGGGTTTTCATATATGAGTTTTCTTATGTTCAAGTATGTTCCCTTTAAGCCCACTTTATTGGCAGATTTTATGATGAATGGATGTCATACTTTGTCAAATGCTTTCTCTGAATCTACTGAGATGATAATATAATTTTTATCCTTTGTTTTGTTGATATGATATATCATGTTGATTTGTGACCTATCCTTGAATCCGAAGAATAAATCCCATCCCAATATGATTGGTAAATGATCTTTTTTTTTAAGATTTTATTTATTTATTTGACAGACAGATATCACAAGTAGGCAGAGAGGCAGGCAGAGAGAGAGAGAGAGGGAAGCAGGCTCCCTCCTGAGCAGAGAGCCCAATGTGGGGCTCGATCCCAGGACCCTGAGATCATGACCTGAGCCAAAGGCAGAGGCTTTAACCCACTGAGCCAGGCGCCCCAATGATCTTTTTTTTAAAATAATTTTAATTAACATATAATGTATTATTTGCCCAAGGGGTACAGGTCTGTGAATCTTCAGGCTTACACATTTCATAGCACTCATCATAGCACATACCCTCCCCAATGTCCATAACCCAACCACCCTATCCCCTACCCCCCACCCCCACCCCCCAACAACCCTCTGTTTTGTGAGATTAAGAGTCTCTTATAGTTTGTCTCCCTCCCAATCCCATTTTGTTTCATTTATTTCTTTCCTACCCCCCAAACCCCCCACATTGCCTCTCAAATTCCTCATATCAGGGAGATTCATATGATAATTGTCTTTCTTTGATTGACTTATTTCGCTCAGCATAGTGCCCTCTAGTTCCATCCACATTGTTTCAAATGGTAATATTTCATTTCTTTTGATGCATAGTATTCCATTGTATATATATACCACCTCTTCTTTATCCATTCATCTGTTGATGGACATCGAGGTTCTTTCCATAGATCAGCTATTGTGGACATTGCTGCTATAAACATTCGGGAGCACTTGCCCCTTCAGATCACTACATTTGTATCTTTAGGGTAAATACCCAGTAGTACAGTTGCTAAGTCATAGGGTAGCTCTATTTTCAACTTTTTGAGGAATGTCCATATTGTTTTCCAGAGTGGCTGCAGGCTTGCATTCCCACCAACAGTGTAGGCGGGTTCCTCTTTCTCCGCAACCTCGCTAACATCTGTCATTTCCTGACTTGTCAATTTTAGCCACTCTGACTGGTGTGAGTGGTATCTCATTGTGGTTTTAATTTGTATTTCCCTGATGCCCAGTGATGTTGAGCACTTTTTCATGTGTCTATTGGCCAGGTAAATGATATTTTTAGTGTTGTGTTAAATATGGTTTGCTAATATTTTGTGGAAGATTTTGTGCATCTATGTTCATCGGGCATATTGGTCTGTAGTTTTTCGTTTTGTTTTTGTTTTTGTTTTTTTGTGGTGTCTTTGTCTGGTTTGGCGTCAGGTATTCTGGCTAGCTTCACAGAATGTATTTGGAAACCTTCCTTACCAAACATTTGAAGAAGAGTTAATATCTATTCTCTTCAAACTATTCCCAGGGCACCTTTTAAAATAACCACTCAAGCTGTGAAGTGTGTAAATCTGGCGATTCACAGATCTGTACCCCTGGAGCTAATGATACATTATATATTTATTAAAAAATTTAAAAATTTAAAATAAAATAAAATAAATAACCACTCAAAGCCCATGAAAAGTTAGTAACTCCCATCCCAACTACCTTACAAGCAATAGGTGTTTGCTACACTGCTCTCTATCTGTTGCTTCTTCATGACTTAGGACGGAAGACTGTCATTACCCATGGCTCATTGTGCACTTCCCCCATTTCTGGTATCTCTAAGTAATAAATCTTGTGACTTGGCTTTCTTCCTGTGACTGTATTGAAATCACACCTTCAGTCTAAATGTCCCCAGGGTTTTCATTTCCCCAAAGTGAGAGCTCAGATGACGACAAAGCTACTTGCTGACCCCATGTTAGTGGCTTGTGCCTCTTCATTCACCAGGTCATAATCTGCAGTCTTAATTTAATACACCAGCTATAGGGCCCCAACACATACTGTGGAAAAGACAGAAATGGTCAAAGCAGTAAAGATAAATTTTATGCAGAAACTATTATAAGTAGGGGAAAGAGAATTCAGTGTAGAACTCAGCTAAATTCTGAATATAAGAAGGATAAGTAGGAATCTATAGCCAAAGGAGTTTGTGTTGCAAACCAGTCAAAGCCAATTTAGCCATTTAAGAAATGCAGGCTCTTTTTAACTTTTTCAGCTTTATTGAGATATAATTTACCAATAAGATAATATATTTAAAGTATTCAATGTGATGGTTTGCTATACCTATACATTTTGAAAGGATTATCTCCATGAAGTTAATTAATACATCCATCATCACATATTAACCTGTTTTTGTCTTAGCAAATTTGAATTACACAATATAGTATTATCCATTGAGGTCACCATGTTATACGTTAGATCCTCAGACCCTATTCACCTTACAACTGTAAGTCTGTATCCTTTTACAAAACTCACCCCATTTCCTCATCCCCCAGCTCCTGGCAACCACTACATTCCTATTATTATGAAATTGATTTTTTTAGATTTCATGTCCAATGATTTCACATCCAATGATACCATACAGTATTTGTCTTTTTCTGTCTAGCGTATTTCACTTAACATAATGCCTTCCAGAATCATCCATGTTGTCACAAATAACAGATTTTCCTTCTTTTTTAATGCTGAAAAACATTGCACTATATGTGGGTATATTTCTTTACCCATTCATCTGTTGATAGACATTTAGTTTGATTCCGTGTCTTGGCTAATGTGAATAAGGTTGCAGTGAACACAAAAGTACAGGTATCTTCGGGGCGCCTGGGTGGCTCAGTGGGTTAAGCCGCTGCCTTCGGCTCAGGTCATGATCTCAGGGTCCTGGGATCGAGTCCCGCATCGGGCTCTCTGCTCAGCAAGGAGCCTGCTTCCCTCTCTCTCTCTCTCTCTCTGCCTGCCTCTCCGTCTACTTGTGATCTCTCTCTGTCAAATAAATAAATAAAATCTTAAAAAAAAAAAAAGTACAGGTATCTTCAAGATAGCGATTTCATTTCTTTTAGATACATATCCAGAAGTGGGATTTCTGCATAATATGGTAGCTCTGTTTTGAATTTTTTTGAGGAATGCCCATACTGTTTTACATAAGTGTACCAGTTTATATTCTCACCAACAGTGTATAAGGGCTCCCTTTTCTTCACATTCTCACCAGAATTTATCGTCTCTTGTTTTTTGTTTTTTTTTTTTCAGACTAGCCTAACAGGTATAAAGTGGCTTCTCATTGTGGTTTTAATTTGCGTTTTCCAGATAATTCATGATGTTGAGCACCTTTTCATATACCTACTAGCCAACTCTATGTCTTCTTTGGAAAAATGACTATTTGGGTTCTTCACCAATTTTTTAATTGGGTTATTTCTTTTACACTTTTTAAAAAGATTTTATTTATTTACTTGACAGAGATCACAAGTAGACAGACAGACAGGTTGGGGGGGGCAGGCTCCTTGCTGAGCAGAGAGCCCGATATGATGCGGGGCTCAATCCCAGGACCCCAGGACCATGACCTGAGCTAAAGGCAGAGGCTTTAACCCACTGAGCCACCCAGGCGCCCCTCTTTCACACTTTTGAGTTTATGAATTCTTTATATATTTTGGATAGTATCACATGTCAAATACATGGTTGCAAATATTTTTCCCATTCAATAGGTTGAATTTCATTTTGTTGATGGTTCCCTTTACTGTGCAGAAGCTTTTTAGTTTGATATGGTCCACTTGTTTATTTTTCTCTTTTGTTGCCTTTAACTTTAGTGTCAAATTCAGAAAGACCCATGTCAGTGGGTTTATCTTCTATGTTTTCTTCTAGGAGTTTTGTAGTTTCGCAGCTGATGTTTCATCCATTTGAGTTGACTTTTGTGTATGGTGAAAGACAGTGGTCCAGTTTCATTGTTTTGCATGTGGATATTCAGTTTTCACAACACAATTTTTTGAAGAGACTATCCATTCTGCATTGTATATTGTTGGTGTCTTGTTGAAAATAAACTGGCCATATATGCATGAGTTTATTTCTGGGCTTTCTATTCTGTTCACTTATTTCTGTGTGTTTTTATGTCAACCATTCTGTTTGATTATTATAGCTTTGTAATATAGTTTGAAATCAGGAATTGATTCCCCCAACAATGTTCTTTCTTAAGATTGCTTTGTTCGGGATCTTTTATGGTTCCACAGGAATTTTAGAATTATGTTTTTCTATTTCTGTGAGAATTCTGATAGGCATTGCACCAAATCTGTAAATTGCTTTAGGACATTTTACTAATATTATTCTTGCAATCCATGAACACTGAATGCCTTCCATTTATTTTCATCTTCTTTAATTTATTTCATCAAAGTTATATAGTTTCTGGTACATTGATCTTTCACCACCTTGATTAAGCTTATTCCTAGGTATTTTATTCTTTTTGATGCAATAACAAATGGGATTATTTTCTTAATTTTTCTTTCAAATTGTTCATTGCTAATGCATAGAAACACAAATGACTTTTGGATGCTGATTTTTTTATACTGCAACTTTAGGAAACCTTTTATTCTGAAAGTTTTGCTTTGTTTTGCTTTGTTTTTGCAGAGTCTTTAGGGTTTACCATATACAATGCAGCATCTGCAAACATTGCTCTTTTAGGCCTTCCAACACTATGTTAAATAAAAGTGATAAAAATGGGCATCCTTGGTTTGTTCCTGATCTTACAAGAAAAGCTTTTAGCTCTTCACCACCGAGTATGATATTCTCTAAGGGCATGTCATATATGGTCTTTATTATGTTGAAGTATAGTCCATATATTCTTAATTTGTTGAGAGTTTTTATTATGAAAAGATGTTGAATTTTATGAAATGGCTTTTCTGCACCTATTGAGGTGATCATATAATTTTTGTCCATCATATTTCTTAGTATGATATATCACATTTATTGATTTCTAGATGTTGAACCACTCTTGCTGGCATTCCAGTAATAAATACCACTTGATCATGGTGTGTGATCCTTTCAGTGTACTGTTGAATTTGGTTTGCTAATATTTTGTTGAAGATTTTTGCCTCTCTCGGTGATATTGACCTGTAATCTTTTCTTGTAGTGTCTTTCTGTAGCTTTGATACTAGGGTAATGATGGCCTGGTAAAATGAGTTTGGAAGTGGTGTCTCCTCTTCTATTTTTGGAAGAGGTTGAGAAGGTTGGTATTAATTCTTCTTTAAATGTTTGGTAAAATTCAACACCTAATCCACATTGTCCTAGACTTTTCTTTGATGGGAAGTTTTTCATTACTGATTCAATCTCTTTACAAGTAATTATTTAGACTTTCTGTATCTTCATGATTCAGTCTTGGTAGGCTGTGTGTTTACAGAACTTTATTCATGTCTTCTAGGTTATCTAATTTGCTGGTATAATTGTTCATTGTAGCTTCTTAATGATCCTTAGCATTTCTGTATTATCAGTTGTAATGTCCCTCTGTCATTCCTAATTTTATTTGAGTCTACTCTTTTTCTTCTTAGAGTAGCTAAAGGTTTGTCAATTTTGTTTATCTTTTCAAAAAATTCAGCTGTTGGTTACATTGAATTTTTCTATTGACTTTCTAATCTCTTTCTCATGTATTCATACCCTAATATTTATTTTCTTCCTTCTACCAACTTTGGGCTTTGTTTGTTCCTCTTATTCTAGTTCCTTGATTTGTAAAGTTAGGTTGTTTATTTGAGATCTTTCTTTTTTCTTAATGTTTGTGTTTACTGCTATAAAATTTCCTCTTAGGACTGCTTGTGCTGTATCACATGGTTTATATATTGTATTTCCATTTTCATTTGTCTTCAGATATATTTTTTAAATTTTTCTTTTGATTTTTTTCTTCGATGTGTTAATTATTCAGGAGCATGTTTAATCTCCACATAATTGCGAATTTTCCAGCTTTCCTCTTGTAATTGATATATAGTGTCATACCATTATGATCAAAAAAGATGCTTGATACGATTTCAATCTTCTTAGGTTTGTTAAGACTCTTTTGTGGCCTGGAGAATGCTCAATGTGCACTTGAGAAGAATGTGTATTCTGCTGCTATTGGATGGGATGTTCTGTATAGATCAGCTGGTTCTACCTGGTCTAACATGTAGTTTAAGTCCAAGGTTTTCTTGTTGATATTCTGTCTTATTTATCCATTGTTGAAAATGGGATATTTAAGTCCCCTACTGTTATTGGGTTGCTGCCTATTTCTCCCTTCACATCTGTCAATATTTGCTTTATATATTTAGGCATTCCAATAATAGGTGTATTTTTTTATGATTATTATATCTTCCTTATGAATTGACCTTTTTATCATTATATACTGGTCTTCTCTGTTCTTTCATTACTGTTTTCTGTTTTCTCTGTCATGTAAGTATAGATAGCTCTGCTTTCTTTTGGTTTCTACTTGCATGGAATATCTTTTCCCATCTCTTCACTTTCACTCTGTATGTATCCTTAAAGCTAAGGTGAGTTTCTTGTAGGGAGAATATAGTTGGGTCCTGTTTTTTTAATTCATTCAGCCATTCTGTCTTTTCATTGGATAATTCTGCCCATAAACACATAAACTATTTACTGGTATGTATAGACTTACTTTTGAGATTTTGTTAATTTATTGTTTGTTAATTTATTGTTGTTGTTGTTGTTGTTGTTTACTGTTTTGTATTTCCTTTGTTTCTTTCTTCTTGCAATCTCTTTTCATGATTTAATGATTTTCTGTAGTGATGTGCTTTGACTTCTTTGTCTTTTGTATACCTACTATAGTTTTTTTATTTTGTAGTTACCATGAGGCTTACATAAAACACCTTAAAGTTATAACAGTCTATTCTAAACTAATAATGACTTAAATCTGAACACATACAAAAGCTCTATATTTTTACACTCCTCCCCTACCCCATATTTTTGTTTTTTAAGTCATAATTTTATCTTTTTTATCTTATGTATCCATTCATCAAATTATTCTAGTTACAGGAATTTTAATACTTTTGTCTCAAACTTTATATCAGAGTTATAAGTTATTTGCCTACCACCATTACAACATTAGAGTATTATGAATTTAACTGTTTTATCAGTAAGTTTTATATTTTCACACCTTTAATGTCACCACTTATATCTTTTAATTTCAGCATAAAGATATCCAACATTTCTTGGGGCGCCTGGCTGGCTCAGTGGATTAAAGCCTCTGCCTTTGGCTAGGGTCATGGTCTCAGGGTCCTGGGATCAAGCCCTGTGTCAGGCTCTCTGCTCAGTGGGGAACCTGCTTCCCCCTCTTTTTCTGCCTGCCTCTCTGCCTACTTGTGATCTCTCTCTCTCTGTCAAATAAATAAATAAAATCTTTAAAAAAAAGAAAGAAATCTAACATTTCTTTTAAGGCTCCTTCAATTCTGAAGAGCAACCATGCCAAGTATTCTTGGTTGGTGGATTTTCTTTTTCAGCACTTGAATATATCATCATACTCATCTCTGATTTCCATCTCTGATATCCAGCTGATAAATCAGCTTATAATCTTAAGGGGGGGGGTGCTGTTCTCTTGTATGTAAAAAGTTTCTTTTGCTGCTTTTAAGATTCTTTCTTTCCCTTTAACTTTTGAAAATTTATTATAATGTGTCTCAGAGTGGGTCTCTTTGGATTAATCCTTTTTGGAACTCTCCAGTCTTCCCAGATCTAAATATAAGTTTCTTTTCTCAGGTTAGGGAAGTTTTAAGCCATTATATCTCTGAATAAGCTTTCTGCCCCTTTCTCTCTCCTCTCTCTGGTACTGCTATAATGTATACAAGTATGTCTGACAGTTTCTCATAGGTGCCTTAAGCTATCTTCATTCTTTTTTCATTTTCGCTTCTCCGATTTGGTAGATTTCACTGCCTTGTCTTCAGGTTCACTGATCCTCTCTTTCATTTGATCTACTGGGCTACTGAACCCCTCTACTGAGTTTTTCAGTTCAGTTACTGTATTCTTCAGTTCTATGATTTCTCTTTGGTATTTTCTTATATTTCTGTCTCCTTGTTTAAATTCTAACTTTGATCATGCATTCCTTTCCTGATCACATGAGTGTCTTTATGAACATTGTTTTGAACTCTCTATTGGTAAGTCATTTATCTCCACTTCATTAAGGTCAATTTCTGTAAATGTGTCTTGTTCTTTTGTTTGGGATATATTCCTCAATTTCTTCATCTTGCTTTACTCTCTGTTAATTTCTAAGCATTAGATATAGAAGACACCTCTCCCAGTCTTGATAGTCTGGGCTCATGCAGAAGATGCACTTCATCAATCAGTCCAGTTCAAGTTCCTGGTTCCTCAAACATCTGTGATTGTTCAAGCTGCCATCTTTGTTCTAGCAGTTCCTAGTAATTGTGGGTATACCGAGACTGTCAGTGTGCCAAAGTGTGGGAAATACCAATATGCCTGTCCAGGCTTCCAGATAACTATTAATTGCTTACTCTTTTAGCTCCCCAGTGGAGACAAATTGGAAGCTCAACCTTCAGGCAGCAGCTGGATAAGTTAGGAGATTGGATATGCAGTCTAATCCCTATTAGGGATAAATCAAGAATTAATGTTTTTGCATACACACTCTGTGCTAAGCCAGAGGAAAAAGTTACTGGGAGTGCTCATGTCCAAATAGAACAGATTCTTTGTTTTATGTGGTCCTGGGGGATTCATGAATGCCAAGCTCTGTAAGTTCCTAGTCATGGGTCATTTGGGAAACAGTGCCCTTGGTGGTAACCATACAGTGAGGGTGCTATATGTGTGGGAAAGCTCCTCCCAGGGAGAAGCTGGTAACTTGGTTTTACTGATGGAACAAGCCAATGGAAGAAGGCAAGGAAAGTGCTCTCCAGCTCTTTCAGGCTCCAGGAAGGTATGCAGTCAGCACCTACATGTGGTTTAAATAGAAGTTGGACCCTCAGACAGCAGCTGGTAAAATATGAAGTCAAACCCCTTCCATGGAAAAACTGAAAAGTGGGCAATTTTGTCTGCTGAATCCAGGGACACAGCCATGGGGAATGTTTATATGCCTGCTAATTATTCTTTTGTTTGTTATAATCCTGTGAGACTCATGAATGCAAGCTCCATTGGCTCTTAGAACTAGGTAATTTGGGAGTCTGTTCTTAAGTGTAGTCTTAAAAGTTGGGTTGTTACATGTGTGGTCCATACCCTTATCTCCTCTGTGAAAGTTGGATATTGAGGGTTCCCTCCCAATTATAAGACACTGCTCCAAGGGTGGATTCATGATCAGAGTATGTCCCAGTGCTTCCTACCCACTTCAATGTGGGTATTTCCTCAACCACCCAATGTGTGGGATTCATTCAACTAATTTCTGGATTTCTCTCACAGGCTATTGATCCATGTGTAGTTGTATATGTGGTGCATCTGTGGGAGGAGGTAAATTCAGAAGCCTATATATTGCCATCTTGGTGATGTCCTGCAGGTTCTTCATGGAAATGTTTGTATCCACCATATAATATGGTGGAGTTATTCATGCCCTCTTCCCCAAACTTCCATGGCATGTTACAATGAAAACAAGTCCCCAGATTTACTTAACTTATGTCAGGATTCAGAAAGACCAGTTTATCATAATCTTCCTCTCCAGATGCAGAATTGATCAGATAATATGAAAAAATGTTGGGTAGGAATTGAAATATAGCCTTTATTATTAGAAAAACTATATTGGAACCTCATTTGAAATTGCATAGGAATGAGATTTGGCCTTTTTTTAAACTATACAAGTAGCAAAAATAAAAATCTAGACAGAATCTGAGGTAGTTTCTTATCTGAAGAGAATTTACAGAGTTAATATGGGTAAGATTGATTTTAGCAACATCAATGAGGTCATAGTGAGCTAATTATCTCAAAGTGGTGAGCAAATTCAATTTCCTAGTTCAAATAACAGCTTATAACTTTAGTAAGCCAACACAATTTCCTACAACAAACATTTGACTTAGCCTTGAGGTCAACACAGTCTTAATATTATAGGTTATAACATCAGGAGATTAAAAATAAAAACTCAGTCTTTCTTTAATCTTTCTTATCTGAAATGAATGACAAATGCCACAGTCTTATAGTTTGAAATCTTAAAGTACTTGTGTCAACAATATTTATTCTGACTCTGTATTTCTTTAATTTTAAACATGGTTTAACTTACCTGTGCAATTTATGCAATTCCAACTTGCTTTATAGGCTTACCTTCATGAAGAGAAGACCACAAAAGATCTGGGGACAGAAGGTCAAAAGGAAAAGGAAGGGATATGAAGGAGAGAGAAGGTAGGAAAAGAACTCTAGTAAACAAGAAGCTAGTGTTATACACTGAGTCCCTTTTCTCAATCTCACCAAAAAGTAGTCACTCCCACTCCTGGGCAGAAGGGTAGTTTAGAGGTATGGAGAACAAGGAGAGCTTGCTCCCAAAGTGTGCTTCTAAATGGATCAAAGTATTAATGGGAGTTCTTATTTATGACCAGAGTGAACTTGAGGATAGGAAAGAATGTTTCACCTAGAGATAATATTGCTCAGGAAGAGTATGACAAATGAGAAAAGGAGACCAATGATGGAATATTGGAGAAAACAAATGATAAAGAAGCAGGTGGGGAAAGAAAAACTAGCAAAAGTAAAGCATAGCCAGAAAGATAGGAGGAGAAATAACCCTGGTATATCAGGAAATTGAATAAGATAATAAGGTAAAACTGGAAAAAAAGTTTCAAGAAAGAGAAATTGTTCAAGCCACCAAACATTACACAGTCTACAATCAACATAATAAAGATAATGTGTTATGAACCCCTTTGTGTCAGGCATAGTGTTACATGCACAGCTCAGCCAGTCCTCTAAATAGGAGAAAGTATAATATTAAGCGAGATAAGAAAGGAAAGATAACTACCATATGATTTCACTCCTATATGGAATTTAAGAAGCAAAACAATTGAGCAAAGGGAAAAAGAGAAAAACCAAGAAATGACTCTTACCATAGAGAACTGAGAGTTATCAGAGGGAAGAGGGGGAATGAGTAAAACAGATGATGGGGATGAAGGAGTGCATTTGTTGTGATGAGTATCTGGTGATTAAAATAAAAACAAAACAAAACAAAAAAACAAACAAAATGGGCAGAAACACCTGGCTGGCTCAGTTGGTAGAGCATGTAACTGTTAATCTTGGAGTCCTGAGTTTGAACCAATGGTGCATGTGGAGCCTCCTTAAAAGTGAAAAAGAATACACTGTTGGTGGGAATGCAAGCTGGTGCACCACTCTGGAAAACAGCATGGGGGTTCTTCAAAAAGTTGAAAATAGAGCTCTCCTACGACCCAGCAATTGCACTACTGGGTATTTAACCTAAAGATACAAACATAGTGATCTGAAAGGACACGTACACCCAAATGTTTATAGCAGCAATGTCCATAATAGCCAAACTATGGAAAGAACCCAGATGTCCATCAACAGATGAATGGATAAAGAAGATGTGGTATA
Source organism: Enhydra lutris kenyoni (assembly GCF_002288905.1). NCBI lineage: Eukaryota > Metazoa > Chordata > Mammalia > Carnivora > Mustelidae > Enhydra > Enhydra lutris. Next base: position 8,866,114 of record NW_019154144.1, on the reverse strand, counting down.
TATATACAATGGAATACTACGCAGCCATCAAAAGAAATGAAATATTGCAACAATGTGGATGGAATAGAGGACACTATGCTGAGAAAAACAGGTCAATCAGAGAAAGACAATCATCATATGATCTCTCTGATATGAGGAATTTGAGAGGCAGGGCAGGGGGCTTTGGGGGGTAGGGAAGGAAAAAATGAAACAAGATGGGATTGGGAGGGAAACAAACCATAAGAGACTCTTTTTTTTTTTTAAAGATTTTATTTATTTATTTGTCAGAGAGAGAGAGGGAGAGAGAGAGCAAGCACAGGCAGACAGAATGGCAGGCAGAGGCAGAGGGAGAAGCAGGCTCCCTGATGAGCAAGGAGCCCGATGTGGGACTCAATCCCAGGACGCTGGGACCACGACCTGAGCTGAAGGCAGCTGCTTAACCAACTGAGCCACCCAGCCGTCCCCATAAGAGACTCTTAATCTCATAAAACAAACTGAGGGTGGCCAGGGGGTGGGGGGGTAGGGAGAGGTTGGTGGGGTTATGGACATTGGGGAGGGTATGTGCTATGGTGAGTGCTGTGAAGTGTGTAAACCTGGTGATTCACAGACCTATACCCCTGGGGCTAATAATACATTATATGTTTATTAAAAAATTTTTTTTAATTATTTTAAAAAGTTAAAAAGAAAAAAAGTGGGCAGAGGATTGAATCAGCAGAGAATTTTTTTTAAAAAAAGACATACAGATGGACAACAGGCATATGAAAAGATACTCAGTATCACTAATCATCAAGAAAATGCAATAAAAACCACAACTAGATATCACCTCCCACCTGTGAGAATGGCTAAAATAGAAAACACAAGAAACAAGTGTTGGCAAGAATGTGGAGAAAAGAGAACCCTCATACATTATTATCAGGAATATAAATTGATGCACCCACTATGGAAAACAGGATAAAGGTTCTTCAAAAAATTAAAAATAGAACTACCATATGGTCCAGCTATTCCACTTCTGGGTATTTATCTGAAGAAAACAAAAACACTAAATATATATATATATATATATACACACACACACACACACACACACACACACACACACACACACACACCTATGTTTAATGCAGCATTATTTACAATAGCCAAGATATGGAAAAATCCTAGGTGTTCATCAACAGATAAATGGATAAAGAAGTTACGGTGTATATGCACAATGGGATATTACTCAGCCACAAAAATAGAAGAGCTCTTGCCATTTGTGGCAAGATGAATCTTGGGGTTATTATGCTAAGTAAAATAAGTCAGACAGAAAAAGACAAATACCATTATCATTTCACTTACATGTGGAATAAAAAAAGTAAAACCAAAACTCATAGAGAAAACAGATTTGTATTTTTCAGAGTGAAAGAGGGTTAGGAGGTGGGCAAAAGGATTAAAAGGGGTCACTGTATAGTGTCAGATGATAACTAAACTCACTGTGGTGATCACTGTGTATTACATAAAATTACAAATTATTATGTTGTATACCTAAAACAAATATAATGTTATATACTAGTTTTACCTCAATAAAAATTATTATAAAAAATTTAAAAAGAGAAAATGGGGGGGGGGGGATATAGTGTGGGGAGAAAATAGAGCCCGGTGATGGAAAAAGAAAGAGATGTCTGACAATATCATTTACGCACCTAGAGACAGCCATGCCTGAAGCAATAAATTTCTGTACTTTTCAGCTATGTGAATGGATAAATTTTCTTCTATTGCCTAACCTGTTCAAGTTAGTTTTCTGTCACTGTAAGGAGAAGAACCCTGACCAATTTACCTCCATTCTCCTGTAACAACTCCATAGTCATTTTTAGGTAAGGAAAAATATTTCTCCACCATTATATATTTTAGCGTCACAAAAATTATGTTCTTTCTTTTCTCTTTTCTGCCTTTTTTTTTAACCTCAACTAGCTATATAACTGTGATAATATTCCCAATTGGCCAACATTTTTAAACACTATGCTGCCTTCAAGTAATTTGTGGAGAGGTGTGGCCACAATGATGTGCAGAGTGACTGACCTTGCCTAAATACAGAAGTAAAGCCATCTTGTGTTTGTCAACTTGTCCATCTTATTCTTTCATGGTTAGGCCATTAAATATACATAAAACTACCATGTATTACTGTCAGCAGCCTGAAACTTACACTAAGACATATCACTTATCACAAACAATGATCATTCCTTCCCGATTTCCCCATTTCTATCAAACTTTCCCTTTCTCCTCTATCAACTTGTTTTGATCCACTGTCATAATGGATTGCTTCTTTTGTTTACATGGCCTCTTGGGTCTGATGCGGACTTTGTTTTCAACAGTCACACCTTTCATAGGTCTGGTTAAAACAGTCCTCAGTCACTCTTTATCACGTGGATCCCAACAATGTGTTAAAATATATTCCCAAATCCACTGCCACTGTATTCAATCCAGGCTCCTCCCCAGTCTCCTCACTGAGACTCAGTATTTCCTCTTCCTCCTTACCTACCACCTCTAATCTCTCTCTCCCATTCTCTCAGTTGATTCTCTTTTTAAAGTTTTTTAACAAGTCCAGTTAAGTCACTACTTTGTGTGGGGTGTTCCCTATCAAAGTTTGAGTTTTTTTTAATTTTTAAAAATAAAATCTTCATGTTTAAAAAAGCAAATTTTATACTACAGCACAATTCCTAGGAGCAATTTCATGATAAAAGTGAGAAGGAGAAAAATTTGTGGTTAGATATTTTAACTTGGGGCGCCTGTGTGGCTCAGTGGGTGAAAGCCTCTGCTTTCGGCTCAGGTCATGATCCCAGGGTCCTGGGATCGAGCCCCGCATCGGGCTCTCTGCTCAGCAGGGAGCCTGCTTCCCTTCCTCTCTCTCTGCCTGCCTCTCTGCCTACTTGTGTTCTCTGTCAAATAAATTAAAAAAAAAAATTTAGATATTTTAACTTGATAAAAATGCTTTCTAGATACCATTGTTCCAATTTGCTAGTTAAAAAATACACTAAATGTTTCCATATGACCATGACTTCATTTTTGTGAGCAAACAAACTTACCTAAATACATGCCAAGAGAGACTGCTCAACTAAATCCATAAATGTTGGATTAGAAAATATAATTATACTCAAGCCTAGAAGAGTAGAGGTTGAAAGTTAAAAACGTTGTATACAATTCAGTCAAATAGAAATGCAGTTAATTTCTAAATCTTCTTTAAACACTTAAAAAATAGAAAAGCAGCAGTGTGCTCCTGAGATAGTTAATTAAAGTTTTTACCACTTTAGAAGTTTATTATCTTTCAAGCTCATGCTATCTTTTGAATAAGGAGCCTTAAAAATTCTTGTTAGAATTTTCATCAGAAAATAGCTAAAATATATATATTACTCTATATGTATGAGTCAGCCAAACTTCAAGAATTATTGTTTGTAGGGACGCCTGGGTGGCTCAGTTGGTTGGACAACTGTCTTCGGCTCAGGTCATGATCCCAGAGTCCCGGGATCGAGTCCCGCATTGGGCTCCCAGCTCCACGGGGAGTCTGCTTCTCCCTCTGATCTTCTCCTTGCTCATGCTCTCTCTCACTGCCTCTCTCTCAAATAAATAAATAAAATCTTAAAAAAAAAGAATTATTGTTTGTAGAATATTGAAGTCCTGATTTATAATCTTCTCATGACATTTATATTAACATGGCAACTCTCCACTGAAACTAAGAAAAAAAAATAACAAATGAACTGCAAAGGTTATATTTCAGACTATGACCAATTTACAAGGCCAACAGTATAACTTACAAATTAATCACCAGACAAATAATTGGACTTCATGGTCTATGCAATTCAGATTATGAAGTTTCACTTTATTAACCAAAACTGGATCTGAACTGACATGAGGATATTTATAGTCTTTATTGTCCTTATTTACTCATTTATTATGAATTATTAATGGAAAGTACGACCCAGTCAAGAGGAAAATATTCTAAATTCCAAAACAATCTGGCCCCTGGGGGTTCTGGATGAGGAATAGGGACCTGTATCATTATTTTACAGTATTGAAAATGTTAGTCCCCTTTCTCCGTTGTGTACAGATTTTAGAAATATTAATGTCTTCAACAGAAATTTCCTTAAGTGATTAGATTAGTCATTTTCATACCTCCTTCATTACCCCAGCTACTCTGAAATAAAGCACTGTACTATAACTTGGCTAACTGAATTTAAATTTGAAAATTTAAAAAATGAAAAAAGAAAAAAACAAAGCACTGTGTTAGTCATTAGGGAAAGTAGAAATGAGGCATGATCCCTGTGCTTACAAATTAATTGAGGACTCACATGCTTTTATATTTACCAATTCTGTAAATAAATGTTTTAGGATTTCCAAGGAAAGAATGTTCACTCAAGCCTTGAATCTCCTGGGGTCTCTATGAAGGAAATGAGACTTGTGCTAGACCAGGAAGAACACATAAGACTCATACAGACAGTAAAAAGGAAAGTATACACCAAAATAAGGCACATGGCATAAACACAAGAAATTGGAATGTTCATGGCCAGCTCATGGAACAATGAAATGACAGACTTAGCTAGAATGAGACATAGGGGATTTATTTAATACTGGCTATTTTTTTTCAGCATTCAACTGGAAACTTGAAACATAGCTCTGTCCTCAGAGAACTATAATCCAGTGAAGGAGAATGATAAATAAAGAACTGTCCTAAAATTTTATAGGTGTTGTGATCGTGTAACATGAGGATACAAAGGAAGAAATAGTTAAATCTGTGTGGATAAATAAAGAGAAAGTCTTCTTGGGGATAGTGATTGAGTTTGCTCATAGAAAGTACATTAGTATGACCATGTACACAAAGCCAGAGGTTATCCTAAAATGTTATCTAAATGGATCTATGAGTTTAAGGCTCTTACAATAAGAAAATTCTACAATCTTTTGGTAACCTATTACAGCATTCAATAGCCTTTACTTTTACAAAGTTCTTTTTACTCATGAATGCCTCTTTTCTTACAAAATTCAACATGGAGGATTTTATAACATCCAGGTTAAGTTTCCACATGCATATTAACATTTTCTGTGAGGGAAAATTAAAGAGGAAAGATGTGTTGCTTAAATCCCAATACAGACTTTAACTCTGTAACTCTGATACAAAAGAACACCTGATTTAGCCTCAGTGCTGGCAGTTTATCTTTGTTTATCTTCTTTGGGCGGCTATACAAATAAAAAGAATATTACTGCTTTGGGAAACAGGATTAACTAAAATCCAGGTGCTTAAAATATTACTCAATCCAAATATAAACATACCAGTGTTTATCCATCAGTCACTCCAAGCACTTCTCACAGGCTTTTATTTCCCACTTAGTTTACTCATTGTAATCTTGCTTCTTCGGTGTATTCAGGAACCCTATTAAATGATGGCAAAGATTTTCTTTCTGGAATATGGAATCTCTTTCTTGCCATTGGCAGAACACAAACATGCTCAAATTCCTTTACATTTTATATTATTTTTTAAAGATCTTATTTATTTATTTGACAGAGAGAGACAGCGAGAGAGGGAACACAGCAGGGGAAGCTGGAGAGGGAGAAGCAGGCTTTCTGACGAGAAGGGAGCCTGATGCAGGTCTTGATCCGAGGACCCTGGGATCATGACCTGAGCCGAAGGCAGACGCTTAATGACTGAGCCACCCAGGCATCCCAAATCTCTTTACATTTTAAAATAATCTTACTGTTTAGAAATCAACCTCCCAGAATGCTCTTCTTAGTAGACAGGGCACATTCTTTCTTTTTAATGCATGACCCATCAGTTTCCAATTTTCTTAGGGCATTCACATACCCGGTTTTCATGTGCTCAGAGAAAGGACTTAGCCTCCCTACCCCTATCTGATTTAGATCTCCTCCACTGTACTAACATAGAATCTCTACACATTATAATTATATTGAACTGTGAACCCTGATTTATTATCTGCTTCCTCACCAGACTAAAAGCTTACCATGTTTTATTTCAATCTCATCCATTCAATACAAATGGATGGCTGGCTGGCTGGCTGGCTGGCAAGACATACAATAAGCCTCACTTAATCTTTATAAGCAGAGGCTTTCAGTACAATTCAATTTAAGTTCATGACTGCAAGAGCCATGCTTCTTTAAATGGTTTCTCTTTTATTCAACTAATGAATAAATATATGGAATAAAATTAGTTATTTAATTAATATAGAAGCTCTGTAACTGACCTTATTTGTACTTATAAAACACTGGAATGTCTTAAAAATTTGATGTTTCTTTCAGTTATTTTAATAAATTATCTGGTTTTTAAAAATGCATTTCATTTTCTTCTCTACCTCATTAATTCCCTACCTTATGCAACAACAACAACAAAAACTATTAAATATTTCCAAGTATATTCTCGTATATCTGGATTAAAAAATCAGATAGTTCAGAATAGTCTTCTATGTAGCTAAAATTAAATCTAAAAGTTTAATATTAATATCAGCTGAAATGAAGAGATATACTCCTAAAATTAATTTTGGAGAACTTACTAGAAATGGGTAACAGTAGAGAATTTTAAAACTCTTTGGGTAAGTGAAAAATGTTTTAGCTAAGTATTTAAGAAATTTCTAAGGCCATTTTAACTAGACTCAAATAGTTCAGCATGATTCAGATAAGGCCCAGCTGTAGATAATAATAAAAGGCTAGTCAACATCCATCACCTCACATATTTATAGTTTTTTTCCTCAAAATTAGAACTTTCAAGATCTACTCTCTCAGCAACTTTCAAATATATAAGATAGTATTATTAACTATAGTCCTAAGTCTTATTGTTCCCAATTCACATACAAATAAATAGACACTCAAAGTGGTCATGTTATAAGATGCCATAATAAAATACTGCCAGAATCTAAACCCTAGATTATCTGGGTTTAATCCATGTTTTTCCACCCCTGTAAGATGATAATCGAAGTAAAGATGTGATTCTCAAAATGTATAAATTATTGCTATTATCATACTCACTATTGTCTTGATACTAGCGTTTGGGGCAGTAATTTACCATAACAGTTGCACTACTTGAGTTCAATTTCTCCCACTTGTGAAAAAGACAAATAACACATATCTACCACTATCAGCACCTCTAATAAAAATTCTTAGTATGATTAAATTGAAAAACATCTTTGGATCCACAAGGCTACCCAGTCAATAGAAAGGCACATTTTAAAGAAAGTTCTGGAAATAGTACTAGCAAACAGGCCTGAGGACAGTCCCAGGGAGAATGCACAGCTACAGATTCCCATGAAAGCCATGGACAAGCTTTATTTCCTCCTCTCCTTTACTGCTCATTCCCTTTCTCCATGCTTGGTTTCACCAGTATTTTTCCTACTCTCCTATATATCCTGTTTTACCATTTTAACCAGAGTATTGCATACAGTTAAAGCAGCATATAAACTGACTTAAACTTCTAGGGTAGTTCTAGCAAGTATTTAAATCTAGGAATCATAATTTTAATATAGTGATAATGTCTAAAATTGAAAAATTATATTGTAAAACTATATTTAAACTTCAAAGACAACAAACATTTTATACTTGAGGCAAAAATGTTTACCCAGAAATTATTTTTTTTTAAAGATTTTATTTATTTATTTGACAGACAGAGATCACAAGTACGCAGAGAGGCAGGCGGAGAGAGAGGAAGGTAAGCAGGCTCCCTGCTGAGCAGAGAGCCCGATGCGGGGCTGGATCCCAGGACGCTGGGATCATGACCTGAGCCGAAGGCAGAGGCTTTAACCCACTGAGCCACTCAGGCACCTCTACCGAGAAATTCTTAATAACGACAACTCATTAACAAAGACTTTTCTACTCTTTATAAAACTTAAGTCTATATCCTTCACGAGGTCCAGTACAATACTTATTTTTAAAATAAAGTCGTGACCTCTAGTGGCTAAGTTGAATTAATAATTGAATATACTGAACAATCTTTTTTGTTTTTTTTTTTAAGATTTTATTTATTTACTTGACAGAGATCACAAGAGGCAGAGAGGCGGGGGAGGGGGAGGTAGGCGGGGGGGGGAGGGGGGGGGGGTGGGCGGGAGGGGAGCAGTCTCCCTGTTGAGCAGAGAACCCAACCCGAGGCTCGATCCCAGGACCCTGGGACCAGGACCTGAGCCGAAGCAGAGGCTTTAACCTACTGAGCCACCCAGGTGCACTTATACTGAACAATCTTCACATCAAAAAAGAGACATGTATTTTTTTTTAATATTTTATTTATTTATTTGACAGAAAGATCACAAGTAGGTGGCGAGGCAGGCAGAGAGAGAGAGAGAGGAGGAAGCAGGCTCTCCGCAGAGCAGAGAGCCCGACGTGGGACTCGATCCCAGGACCCTGAGATCATGACCTGAGCCGAAGGCAGAGGCTTTAACCCACTGAGCCAACCAGGCACCCCAAGAGACATGTATTAAAAGCTCCCTAATGTAATATAGTAAGCAACGTACAATTCCATCTATGAAATATTCGTAAAAAGAAGAAAAATCAGATTTCAATCTGATCTAGCCTCTAGGTCTAATACAACAACCAGGTTAGCAAAAATAAAAAGCTAGATTAAAAAGGTAAACACGAATCTAGAACATGGGAAATTCTATCCCATCTAAGATCCATTCCAGAAAGAAAAGAAGAAAAAGAAAGGAAAAGAAAAGAAGAAAGAAAGAAAAAAAAGTGATGGGAGAGAAAACTCTTATAGATTAAAAGTGTCTTAAGAGGATACTATGTGTATCTTAAAAACAAAACAAATGAATAAAACAAACAAAAAGTAGGATCAGAACTATAAATACAGAGAACACTCTGATGGTTGCCAGAGGGAAGAGAGGTAGAGGGTTGGGCAAAATGGGTGAAAAGGAGTGGGAGAAACAGGCTTCCAATTATGGAATGAATAAGTCAAGAGAATTAAAGGCACAGCATGGGGAATATAGTCAATGACATTGTAAAAGCATTGTATGGTGACATATGGTAAGCATCTGTCATAACCATGTGAACATAGCATAAGGAATAGACAAGTAGAATCACTATGCTATATATTTGAAACTTATGTAACATTGTAAGTCATACTCAAATTAAAAATATATATATATATATCACCAACAGTGTAAGAGGGTTCCCCTTTCTCCACATCCTCTCCAACTCTTATTGTTTACTGTCTTGTTAATTTTGGCCATTCTAACCTCTATAAGGTGGTATCTCAGTGTGGTTTTGATTTGAATCTCCCTGATGGCTAATGATATGAACATTTTTTCATGTGTCTGTTAGGCATTTGTATGTCTTCTTTGGAGAAATGTCTGTTCATGCCTTCTGCCCATTTTTTTTTAATTTTATTTTTTATAAACATATAATATATTTTTATCCCCAGGGGTACAGGTCTGTGAATCGCCAGGTTTACACACTTCACAGCACTCACCATAGCACATACCCTCCCCAATGTCCATAATCCCACCCCCCCAACCCCCCTCCCCCCATTAACCCTCAGTTTGTTTTGTGAGATTAAGAGTCACTTATGGTTTGTCTCCCTCCCAATCCCATCTTGTTTCATTTACTCTTCTCCTACCCCCTTAACCCACCATGTTGCATCTCCTCTCCCTCATATCAGGGAGATCATATGATAGTTGTCTTTCTCCGATTGACTTATTTCGCTAAGCATGATACCCTCTAGTTCCATCCACGTCGTCGCAAATGGCAAGATTTCATTTCTTTTGATGGCTGCATAGTATTCCATTGTGTATATATATACCACATCTTCTTTATCCATTCGTCTGTTGATGGACATCTAGGTTCTTTCCATAGTTTGGCTATTGTAGACATTGCTGCTATAAACATTCGGGTGCACGTGCCCCTTCGGATCACTACGTTTGTATCTTTAGGGTGAATACCCAGCAGTGCAATTGCTGGGTCATAGGGTAGCTCTATTTTCAACATTTTGAGGAACCTCCATGCTGTTTTCCAGAGTGGTTGCACCAGCTTGCATTCCCACCAACAGTGTAGGAGGGTTCCCCTTTCTCCGCATCCTCGCCAGCATCTGTCATTTCCTGACTTGTTAATTTTAGCCATTCTGACTGGTGTGAGGTGGTATCTCATTGTGGTTTTGATTTGTATTTCCCTGATGCCAAGTGATGTGGAGCACTTTTTCATGTGTCTGTTGGCCATCTGGAGTCTTCTTTGCAGAAATGTCTGTTCATGTCCTCTGCCCATTTCTTGATTGGATTATTTGTTCTTTGGGTGTTGAGTTTGCTAAGTTCTTTATAGATTTTGGACACTAGCCCTTTATCCGATATGTCATTTGCAAATATCTTCTCCCATTCTGTCAGTTGTCTTTTGGTTTTGTTAACTGTTTCCTTTGCTGTGCAAAAGCTTTTGATCTTGATGAAATCCCAATAGTTCATTTTTGCCCTTGCTTCCCTTGCCTTTGGCGATGTTCCTAGGAAGATGTTGCTGCGGCTGAGGTCGAAGAGGTTGCTGCCTGTGTTCTCCTCAAGGATTTTGATGGATTCCTTTCTCACATTGAGATCCGTCATCCATTTTGAGTCTATTTTCATGTGTGGTGTAAGGAAATGATCCAATTTCATTTTTCTGCATGTGGCTGTCCAATTTTCCCAACACCATTTGTTGAAGAGGCTGTCTTTTTTCCATTGGATATTCTTTCCTGCTTTGTCGAAGATGAGTTGACCATAGAGTTGAGGGTCTATTTCTGGGCTCTCTATTCTGTTCCATTGATCTATGTGTCTGTTTTTGTGCCAGTACCATGCTGTCTTGATGATGACAGCTTTGTAATAGAGCTTGAAGTCCGGAATTGTGATGCCACCAACGTTGGCTTTCTTTTTCAATATTGCTTTGGCTATTCGAGGTCTTTTCCGGTTCCATATAAATTTTAGGATTATTTGTTCCATTTCTTTGAAAAAAATGGATGGTACTTTGATAGGAATTGCATTAAATGTGTAGACTGCTTTAGGTAGCATAGACATTTTCACAATATTTGTTCTTCCAATCCAGGAGCATGGAACATTTTTCCATTTCTTTGAGTCTTCCTCAATTTCTTTCATGAATACTTTATAGTTTTCTGTGTATAGATTCTTAGTCTCTTTGGTTAGATTTATTCCTAGGTATCTTATAGTTTTGGGTGCAATTGTAAATGGGATGGACTCCTTAATTTCTCTTTCTTCTGTCTTGTTGTTGGTGTAGAGAAATGCAACTGATTTCTGTGCATTGATTTTATATCCTGACACTTTACTGAATTCCTGTACAAGTTCTAGCAGTTTTGGAGTGGAGTCTTTTGGGTTTTCCACATACAGTATCATATCATCTGCGAAGAGTGGTAGTTTGACTTCTTCTTTGCCAATTATGATGCCTTTAATTTCCTTTTGTTGTCTGATTGCTGAGGCTAGGACTTCTAGTACTATGTTGAATAGCAGTGGTGATAACGGACATCCCTGCCGTGTTCCTGACCTTAGTGGAAAAGCTTTCATTTTTTCTCCGTTGAGAATGATATTTGCGGTGGGTTTTTCATAGATGGCTTTGATAATATTGAGGTATGTGCCCTCTATCCCTACACTTTGAAGAGTTTTGATCAGGAAGGGATGCTGTACTTTGTCAAATGCTTTTTCAGCATCTATGGAGAGTATTGTATGGTTCTTGTTCTTTCTTTTATTAATGTGTTGTATCACATTGATTGATTTGCGGATGTTGAACCAACCTTGCAGCCCTGGAATAAATCCCACTTGGTCGCAGTGAATAATCCTTTTAATGTACTGTTGAATCCTATTGGCTAGTATTTTGGCGAGAATTTTTGCATCTGTGTTCATCAAGGATATTGGTCTGTAGTTCTCTTTTTTGTTGGGGTCCTTGTCTGGTTTTGGGATCAAGGTGATGCTGGCCTCATAAAATGAGTTTGGAAGTTTTCCTTCCATTTCTATTTTTTGGAACAGTTTCAGGAGAATAGGAATTAGTTCTTCTTTAAATGTTTGGTAGAATTCCCCCGGGAAGCCATCTGGCCCTGGGCTTTTGTTTGTTTGGAGATTTTTGATGACCGTTTCAATCTCCTTACTGGTTATGGGTCTCTTCAGGCTTTCTATTTCTTCCTGGTTCAGTTGTGGTAGTTTATATGTCTCTAGGAATGCATCCATTTCTTCCAGATTGTCAAATTTGTTGGCATAGAGTTGCTCATAGTATGTTCTTATAATTGTCTGTATTTCTTTGGTGTTCGTTGTGATCTCTCCTCTTTCATTCATGATTTTATTTATTTGGGTCCTTTCTCTTTTCTTTTTGATAAGTCTGGCCAGGGGTTTATCGATCTTATTAATTCTTTCAAAGAACCAGCTCCTAGTTTCATTGATTTGTTCTATTGTTTTTTTGGTTTCTATTTCATTGATTTCTGCTCTGATCTTTATGATTTCTCTTCTCCTGCTGGGTTTAGGGTTTCTTTCTTGTTCTTTCTCTAGCTCTTTTAGGTGTAGGGTTAGGTTGTGTACCTGAGACCTTTCTTGTTTCTTGAGAAAGGCTTGTACCGCTATATATTTTCCTCTCAGGACTGCCTTTGTTGTGTCCCACAGATTTTGAACCGTTGTGTTTTCATTATCATTTGTTTCCATGAATTTTTCAACTCTTCCTTAATTTCCTGGTTGACCCATTCATTCTTTAGAAGGATGCTGTTTAGTCTCCATGTATTTGGGTTCTTTCCAAATTTCCTCTTGTGATTGAGATCTAGCTTCAGAGCATTGTGTTCTGAAAATATGCAGGGAATGATTCCAATCTTTTGATAACGGTTGAGACCTGATTTAGGACCGAGAATGTGATCTATTCTGGAGAATGTTCCATGTGCACTAGAGAAGAATGTGTATTCTGTTGCTTTGGGATGAAATGTTCTGAATAGATCTGTGATGTCCATCTGGTCCAGTGTGTCATTTAAGGCCTTGATTTCCTTGTTGATCTTTAGCTTGGATGATCTGTCCATTTCAGTGAGGGGAGTGTTAAAGTCCCCTACTATTATTGTATTATTGTCGATGTGTTTCTTTGATTTTGTTATTAATTGGTTCATATAGTTGGCTGCTCCCACGTTAGGGGCATAGATATTTAAAATTGTTAGCTCCTCTTGTTGGACAGACCCTTTGAGTATGATATAGTGTCCTTCCTCATCTCTTATTATAGTCTTTGGCTTAAAATCTAATTGATCTGATGTAAGGATTGCCACTCCTGCTTTCTTCTGATGTCCATTAGCATGGTAAATTCTTTTCCACCCCCTCACTTTAAATCTGGAGGTGTCTTCGGGTTTAAGATGAGTTTCTTGTAGGCAACCTATAGATGGCTTTTGTTTTTTTATCCATTCTGATACCCTGTGTCTTTTGATTGGGGCATTTAGCCCATTCACATTCAGGGTAACTATTGAGAGATATGAATTTAGTGCCACTGTATTGCCTGTAAGGTGACTGTTATTGTATATTGTCTCTGTTTCTTTCTGATCTACTACTTTTAGAATCTCTCTTTGCTTCGAGGACCCCTTTCAATATTTCCTGTAGAGCTGGTTTGGTATTTGCAAATTCTTTCAGTTTTTGTTTGTCCTGGAAGCTTTTAATCTCTCCTTCTATTTTCAATGATAGCCTAGCTGGATATAGTATTCTTGGCTGCATGTTTTTCTCGTTTAGTACCCTGAATATATCATGCCAGCTCTTTCTGGCCTGCCAGGTCTCTGTGGATAAGTCTGCTGCCAATCTAATATTTTTACCATTGTACATTACAGACTTCTTTTCCCGGGCTGCTTTCAGGATCTTCTCTTTGTCACTAAGACTTGTAAATTTTACTATTAGGTGACGGGGTGTGGACCTATTCTTATTGATTTTGAGGGGGGTTCTCTGAATCTCCTGGATTTTGATGCTTGTTCCCTTTGCCATATTGGGGAAATTCTCTCCAATAATTCTCTCCAATATACCTTCTGCTCCCCTCTCTGTTTCCTCTTCTTCTGGAATCCCAATTATTCTAATGTTCTTTCGTCTTATGGTGTCACTTATCTCTCGAATTCTCCCCTTGTGGTCCAGTAGCTGTTTGTCCCTCTTTTGCTCAGCTTCTTTATTCTCTGTCATTTGGTCTTCTATATCGCTAATTCTTTCTTCTGCCTCATTTATCCTAGAAGTCAGAGCCTCCATTTTTGATTGCACCTCATTTATAGCTTGTTTGATTTCAACTTGGTTAGATTTTAGTTCTTTTATTTCTCCAGAAAGGGCTTTTATATCTCCCGAGAGGGTTTCTCTAATATCTTCCATGCCTTTTTTGAGCCCGGCTAGAACCTTGAGAATCGTCATTCTGAACTCTAGATCTGACATATTACCAATGTCTGTATTGATTAGGTCCCTAGCCTTTGGTACTGCCTCTTGTTCTTTTTTTTGTGGTGAATTTTTCCGCCTTGTCATTTTGTCCAGATAAGAGTAGATGAAGGAGCAAGTAAAATACTAAAAGGGTGGCAACAACCCCAGGAAAATATGCTTTCAGAAAGTGGTTGATTTTCTGTTTCTAGAGTTGCTGTCCTTCTTCTCTTCGATCTCCCGTTGGATTTGTAGGTGTTTGCAATCTTTAGATAAGCTATCTAGCTGATCTCCCGCTACCTGAAGTAGTCTCAGCCTGCTACTTCTCCGCCATCTTGACTCCTCCCCTTCTGCCCATTTTTTGACGTGATTATCTGTTTTGTGTGTGTTGAGTTTGAGGAGTTCTTTATAGATCTTTATAGATCTTGGATATCAGCCCTTTGTATTTTCTCACAAAATACATTTGCAAATATCTTCTCCCATTCCATGGATTGCCTCTTTGTTTTGCTGACTGTTTCCTTTGCTGTGCAGAAGCTTTTGATCTTGATGAAGTCCCAAAAGTTCATTTTCACTTTTGTTTCCTTTGCTTTGGAGACATGTCTTGAAAGAAGTTGCTGTGGCCGATGTCAAAGAGGTTACTGTCTATGTTCTCCTCTAGGATTTTGATAGATTCCTGCCTCACATAGAGGTCTTTTATCCATTTTGAGTTTATCTTTGTGTATGGTGTAAGAGAATGGTTGAAATTCATTCTTCTACACATAGCTGTCCAATTTTCCCAGCACCATTTATTGAAGAGACTGTCTTTTTTCCACTGTATTTTTTTCCTGCTTTGTCGAAGATTATTTGACCATAGAGTTGAGGGTCCATATCTGGGCTCTCTACTCTGTTCCACTGGTCTATGTGTCTGTTTTTGTGCAAGTATCATGCTGCTTGGTGATCACAGCATTGTAGTAAAGCCTGAAATCAGGCAACATGATGCCCCCAGTTTTGTTTTTCTTTTTCAACATTTCCTTAGCAATTTGGGGTCTCTTCTGATTCCATACAAATTTTAAGATTGTTTGTTCAGCTCTTTGGAAAATACTGGTTAAATTTTAATTAGGATGGCATTAAAAGTATAGATTGCTCTAGGCAGGATAGACATTTTAACAATGTTTATTCTTCTGATCCAAGAGCATGGAATGGTCTTCCATCTTTTTGTGTCTTCTTCAATTTCTTTCATGAGTGTTCTGTAGTTCCTCAAGTACAGATCCTTCACCTCTTTGGTTAGGTTTATTCCCAGGTATCTTATGGTTCTTGGTGCTATAGTAAATGGAATCAATTCTCTAATTTCCCTTTCTGTATTTTCATTGTTGGTGTATAAGAAAGAAACTGATTTCTGTACATTGATTTTGCATCCTGCCACATTACTGAATTGCTGTATGAGTTCTAGTAGTTTCGGGGTGGAGTCTTTGGGTTTTCCATATAAAGTATCATATCATCTGCAAAGAGAGAGAGAGTTTGATTTCTTTGCCAGTTTGAATACCTTTTATTTCTTTTTGTTGTCTGATTGCTCTTGCTAGGTCTTCTGTTGGTGGGAATGGAAGTTGGTGCAGCCACTCTGAAAAACAGTGTGGAAATTCCTTAAGAAATTAAAAATAGAGCTTCGTTATGACCCTGCAATTGCAGTACTGGGTATTTACCCCAAAGATACAGATGAAGTGAAAAGAAGGGCCATCTGTACCCCAATGTCCATAGAAGCAATGGCCACAGTCGCCAAATATTGGAAAGAGCCCAGATGCCCTTCAACAGATGAATGGATAAAGAATATATGGTCCCTATACACAATGGAATATTATGCCTCCATCAGAAAGGATGAATACCCAACTTTTTTATCAACATGGACAGGATTGGAGGAGATTATGCTGAGTGAAATAAGTCAAGCAGAGAGTCAATTATCATATGGTTTCGCTTACTTGTGGATAAGGAATAACACGGAGGACATTGGGAGTTGGAGAGAAGAGAATTGGGGAAGATTGGAGGGGGAGACAAACCATGAAAGACTGTGGACTCTGAGAAACAAACTGAGGGTCTTGGAGGGGAGGAGAGGGGTGGGGAGTTGGGTGAACCTGGTGGTGGGTATTAAGGAAGGCATGTATTTGCATGGAGCACTGAGTGTGGTGCATAAACAATGAATCTTGGAACACTGAAAAAATATATATATATGTCATCATAAACATACTAAAAAGAGACATATGCAATGTGTGAACCTTGTTTGGACCCTAATCTGAACAAATGTCCTTTTAAACTGTGAAAACAAGGGAAATACAAATTCTGCATATCAGACGACATTATGGAATTACAGTTTAATTTCAAGGTGCAATATTGATATTATGTTTACTTTTTAAATCGTCTCTTAGCTATAGAGTGAATTATTTACAATTACAATTTTAAAATATCAGATAATTATAAGTAAAGAAAACAACAGATGCAAAGAAAACAAAGATGCAAACAAATAGATGCAAAGAAAACAAAAGGCAGAAATGTGTTTCAGAAGGTGAGTTCAAAAAGGGTCATGGGAGTGTGGGATAATATAGGGTTTTGTAGGCTTTTTAATGACTTTCCCTATTTTTAGCAGAGTAGTAATATAATCAGATTTAGACATTTAAAAGGTCATTCTGCATGGAAAGCACATTACTGACAGGCAATGGTGAACACAACGCAACCAGTTAGGAAGTTGTTGCCATTATATAGGATAATAAATGGTGGCTTGGGACAGTGAGAAGCAGTCATACTCTGTTCTATTGCATAAGCAGAGCTGACAGGATTTACTAAATGTGAGTAAACGTGATGACTAAATGTGAGTGTGAGAAAAAGAGAGGCATCAAAGATGCCCACAGTTTTCTAGCCTGATCTATTGGAAATATGGAGATGTTATCTGGGAAAGGGAAAAATGATAGGAGAGGACTTGGTGGGGAATTTGAAGTTCAGTTTTATCATCTTTTCCCCTAGTTTTATCGAGATACACACATATACACACACACACGATATATATATACATGTATACTTGTGTGTACACATATGTATACATGTGTGTACACATATGTATACATGTATATATGTGTGTGCACACATATGTATACATATGTGTATGCACACATACACACACACATATATACGGAGATGTCATCTGGGAAAGGGAAAGATGATAGGAGAGGACTTGGTGGAGAATTTGAAGTTCAGTTTTATCATCATTTTTTCCCCTAGTTTTATTGAGATACACACACACACACACACACACATATATGTATATATACATATGTGTGTACACATATATATGTGTATATATTATATACACAGTAATATTATATTAGCTTATATATAATATTGTATTAGCTTAAGGTGTAGAATAAATTTGATATGTATATGTGTTGTGAAATGATCATAATTAGTCTAGTTCATATTCATCATCTCACATAACTACAATTTTTTTGAGATAAGAACTTATAAGACTTACTCTCTTAGCAACATTCAAGTACTGTATATTAACCATAGCCACCATGCTGTATATTACATCTCCAGAACTTATAAGGGGAAATGTATACCTTTTGACCTCCTTTGACTACCTTCACCCATTTCACTTACCCCCTGCACCCCCTCCAGCAACCACCAATCTGTTCTGTTTCTATGGGTTCAGTTGTTTGTTTTTTAAATTCCATTTATAAGTGAGGTCACACAATATTTGTATTTCTCTATAGAATTTATTTCACTTACTATAATGTCCTCAAGGTCTAACCATGTTGTTGTGAATGGCACAATTTCCTTCTTTTTCATGGTGATAAAATATTCTATCATGAATATATACCACAATTTTTTTTCATCCACTGATGTTTGTTTCCATGTCTTGGCTATTGTAAATAATGCTACAATGAATACTGGGAGGGGAAGATATATCTTCAAACTAGTGATTTTGACAGATATATGATAGAGTAGAACTGCTAGATCATAAGGTACTTCTATTTTCTTCTTCTTTTTTTTTAGGACATTCCATACTATTTTACATATGGGTGCCCCAATTAACATGCCCACCAACAGTGCACAAGGGTCCCCTTTCTTCTATACCCTCACCAACACTTGTGTCTGTTGTCGTTTTGATGATGGTAACTCTAACAGTTATGAAGTGATACTTCATTGTGGTTTTGGTTTGCTGAGCACCTTTTCATGTATCTATTGGTCATTTGTATGTCTTCTCTGGGAAAATGTCTAATTTTTCTTAAATAGGTTCCATATCCATCATGGAGCCCAATGTGGGGCTTGTACTCATGACCATGAGATCAAGATCTGAGCTGAGATCAAGAGTCAGACACTTAACTGACTGAGCCACCCAGAAGCCCCAGTTCCTCATTTTTAAATCATATTGTTTGTGGAGTTTCTTTGCTAAGTTATAGGATTTCTGTATATTTTTTGGATGTCAGCCCTTTATCAGATATATGATTTGCAAGTATGTTCTCCCATTTGATAGGTTCCCTTTTAGTTTTTTGATGGTTTCCTTCACTGTGAAGAAGTTTCTTAGTTTGATGTAGTCCCACTTGTTTATTTTGCTTTTGTTGCCGTGGCTTTTGGTGTCATTTCCAAAAAACATTGCCAAAACTGCTGTCAGGGAGCCTAGCCTCATGTTCCCATGTTTTCTCCTAGTTTTATGATTTCAGGTGTAACCTGAAATTCAATCCATTTTAGGTGATTTTTTGCCTATCGCATAAGACAGAGTTCTGGTTTCATTCTTTTCCACGTGGCTGTCCAGTTTTCCCAAAATAATTTATTGAAGAGACATCCTTTTCTCCATTATATATTCCTGGCTCCTTTGTTGTAAGTTAATTGACTAAATATGCATGGGTTTATTTCTGGGCTCTCTATTCTGTTCATTGAGATATGTGTCCATATTCATGCCAATGCCAGACTGTTTTGATTACTAATGATTTGTAATATAGTTTGAAATTAGGAAGAGTGACGCCTCCAGCTTTGTTCTTTCTCAAGATTGCTTTGACTATCTGGGGTCTTTTTGGGGTCTATAGTCTAAGATAATTTTTTCCATTTCTTTGAAAAATGACATTGAAAATTTGACAGAGATTGCAAAGAATCTATAGCTTGCTTTGTGTAGTACAGACATTTGAACAATATTATTCTAATCCACAAACACAGAATATCTTTCCATGTAATTATGTCTTCAATTTCCTTCATTGATGTCTTACAGCTTTCAGTGCACAGCTCTTTCCACTGGCTTGATTAAATTTATTCTCAGTTTTGATCCAATTGTAAATGGGACTGTACTCTTAATTTCAGATAGTTCATTATTGTTGTATGGAAACACATTGATTTTTGCAAATTGACTGTGAATCTTATAAATTTATTGAATTTGACTTTTTTGTTCTAACAGTTTTTTGGTGGCACCTTTAGGGTTTTCTACATATAATATCATGTCATCTGCAAAAAAGACTTCCTCCATAATTTGAATGTCTTCTACTTCTTTCCCTATTTCTTTTTCCCCTAGCAGGACCCAGCATTATACTGAATAAGAGTAACATGAACATCTTTGTGTTGTTCCTGATCTTGGAGGAAAAGCTTTTATACTCACAACTAAGTATAATGCTAGCAGTGGGCTTGTCATATATGGCCTTTATGATGTTGAGGTATGTTCCCTCTACACCCATTTGGAAGAGAGTTTTCATCATGACAGCTGTTGAATTTTATCAAATGATTTTCTGCATCTATTGAGATGATCAAAGGCTTTTTATCTTTTATTTTGTTATTATAGTCTATGACACTGATTGATTTGCAGATGTTTAACCATCCTTGCATTCTTTGAATAAATCCCACTTTATCATGGTGTATGATCCTTTTAATATACTGTTGAATTTGGTTTGCTATTTCATTGAGGACTTTTGCATCTATGTTCACACAAGAAATTGGCCTATAATTTTCTTGTGTCCTTGACTGGTTTTGGTATCAGGGTAATGGCAGCCTCAAAAAAAGAAAAAAAAAAAGACTTTGGGAATATTCCCTCCTCTTCTATTTTTTTGGAAGAGTTTGAGAAGGATTGACATTAATATTTCTTCAAATAATTAGAATTTACCTGTGAAGCTATCTGGTCTTAGATTTTTGTTTGTTGGTAGGTTTATGATTACTGAGTCAATAAACTTACTAGCAATTGGTCTGTTCAGATTTTCTACTTCTTCACAATTCAGTTTTGGAAAATTACATGTCATATGAATTTACCCATTTCTTCTAAGTTGTCCAATTTGTGGGTTTATAATTGCTCATATTAATCTCTTACAATCCTTTGTATTTCTGTGGCATGAGTGGTAATATATCCTCTTTCATTTCTATGTATGTATTTTATATAATTGAATCATCTCTCCTTTTTCCTTGATAAGTCTATTTTTGTCCCTGCTTCCTGATAACATCCAATCCACAGCAAATCTCCACTTCATTAGATCCTTTCCAAAATTACCCAGTCTAAATTCTATAACAGGTTCTTTCTAACACTATTACTGGGCCTCCCCACAGTTGCTCATGGTGATAGTTTCCCTCACTGCAACAATAAGCCCAAGTTGTTCAACTACAAGTGTGTTCCTGCTGGTCTTTGCCTAAAGGACACTGACACGTCTAACATACTATGTGTTCTTCTTGTTTATTTGCTTAACATCTGTCTCTCCCACTAGAATGAATTTTTGTCTGTTTGGTCACTGCTAACATCATTAGCAGTTAGATTCATGCCTGGTATATTATAGGCTCTCAATAAATAGTTGATAAGTAAGTGAATGAACATTAAGCACTCAGATTTCAGCAAACAGTAGAGATGCAAATGTGAATCAGAGTAAGTCCCTGAGATGTTCAGAGTAGAGGCTCAGTTTCACCAATACTGATTCAGTAAGTTCGCCTGGGGAAAAAAATGAAACAGGCACAGACAATAAGTCAAATTCTGTGCGGGGGGCTGGAGTGTTATTCTGCTTCCCATTCCTGCTTTATTTTCGGTTTCTTTGTTTTCTTTCTTTAGCAAGTCAGACACATTCTTCTGAAACAAGTGATGGCTAAAGGAAACTTGAGTTTAGACTGCCAATGAGAATTGGACATGCTATGGAATCTCATGCCAAATCTATAAAACTTCCTCTTGATGGCCTTGCTGAGACAATAATTCAAAAATTAGAGATTAATTCATTGTAATTTAGAAATCCTATTTACGATTCTCAAACTTCAGAGCACTTAAGAATCCCCTGAGGAGTTAAAGAAACTGTTGGGGTTTTTTTTGTTTTTTAAGATTTTTTATTTATTTATTTGACAGAGATCACAAGCAGGCAGAAAGGCCTGCAGAGAGGGTAGGGGGGAGCAGGCTCCCCGCCGAGCAGAAAGCCCAATGCAGAGCTTGATCCCAGGGCCCTGAGATCATGACCCGAGCCGAAGACAGAGGCTTAGCCCACTGAGGTACCCAGGCACCCTGAAACTGTTCTTAATTGAAATAAAATTTATTAACCTTATAATAAAATTAGTACCTTGAAATTAAAGGCTTAAAAGGTCTAAATTTACTAGTTTAGAATTTTAATAAATTGAAAATTCACTAAACATTGGCAACTCTAAATATTTTTTTCAAGCCCAAAATCTTCCCTCAAGAAAATTCACAATCCAACTGACATTTGTCAGGGTTCTTTGCAAATCCTCTTGGCTTACAACAGCCAACATGCATGCTTCTCCTCTTCTTTGGTTTCAACTATCATCTTTAGGCCAATTGTTTAAAGAATTAGTAATTCTGGTTTAGGGAATCTCTTAAAAGTTGGTGAGTTTCCACACCTGGAAGGGGTTGTAGTGATGTAGGTGTTTAGGAATTGTCCCAGGTAGGCCCCACCCATGTATAGAAAATCATCCTTTAGCATCACCATTAGTTTATTATCCTCTGATTGCAATCATGCTTATTTCAGGTAAACTTTAAAGAAGATATATAGCATCTGTATTTCCAAAGAGAGAACAATCTGTTCAAAGAAAATACCAATATAGTACTGACTATTCCAGTTGGTGCCACAAGATGTCACTTATATACAAGAAAACTCTCCATGTATAATAGAAATAATTTTAATTCTTTCCAGTAAACATTTTTTTAAACTTTTTTTAAAAGATTTTATTTATTTGAGAGAGAGACCATAAGCAAGAGAGAGCAGGGGTAGGAAGAGAAGAAGAGGGAGAACAGACTCCCCACCATAGGGAGCCCAACATGCATATCCATCCCGCAACTCTGGAATTTGGCTCATGACCTGAGCCAAAGGCAAACACAACAAATTAAGCTATCCAGGCACCCTACAGCAAACTCTTTTTTTTTTTTTTAAGATTTTATTTATTTCTTTGTCAGGGAGAGAGAGAGAGAGAGAGCACAAGCAAATGGAGCTGTTGGCAAAGGGAGAAGCAGGCAGAGGGATAAGCAGGCCCCTCCACTGCTGAGCAAGGAGTCTGATATTGGATTCGATCCCAGGACTCCAGGATCATGACCCAAGTGAAGGCAGACACTTAGCCAACTGAGCCACCGAGGTGTCCCAACATTTTTTGAAGCCCTAACATGGGTCCCAACCTCAAAGGGCTTCAAATATCACTGAAAAACAGATATGTGCTCAAGTAACTAAATATAACACATGCAATATAATACATACAATGCAAGGCCAGAAATATGAATTGTCAAAGCAAAAGTTGCCCCAAAGTTAAAAAGGTAAGGAAGACTATTGAAAGCTATTGAAATAGGTAAAAGAGATCAGAACACAGTATGAACTCAAATCCTCTGGAACAAAGAATGGGAGAGTTGTTTTGGAGGTGTTTTTAGTATTTTCTTATTATGGTAAAATATACATAAGATAAAATATACCATGTTTACCTGTTTTAAATGAACAATTCAGTGGCATTAAGTACATTCACAAATGTTGTTTAACCATCAGTAATTCTCTATTTCTAGAAGTTTTCACCTTACAAAATTGAAACACTATATCCATTGAGCAACAATTACCCACTCTGCTCTCCTCACAGCCCCTGGTTAACTGTTCTATTTTCTGTCTCTATGTATTTAACTATTCTAAGTACCTCATTAAGTGGAATCATGTGATAGTTGTCCTTTTGTGTTTAGGTTATTTTGCTTAGCATAAGGCTCAAGATTTGTCTATGTTAGCATGGCATGTATCAGAATTTCATCACTTTTTAAGGCTAAAAATATTCCACTGTATGCAAACAACACATTTTGTTTATTTATCTTTTGATGAATAGCCTAGTTGTTTCCACCTTTTGGCTATGGTGAATAATGTTGCTATGAACAACGGTGTGCAAACATCTGTTAAAGTCTCTGTTTTTAATTCTTTTAGGAATATACTTAGAAGTAAAATTGCTGGATCACATAGTAATTCCATTGAGCTTTTTAAGGAACCACCATACTGTTTTCCATAGTAGCTGCACTATTTTACATACCCACCAGCAATGTATAAGGATGCCGATTTCTCCACATCCTTGACAATACTTGGTATTTTCTATTTTCTTATTTATGTGAAATTTTTTCCCACCAGGATAGTGTAGTCTTTATCTCCATTGCCCATTCCCCAATCCATCTCCCCTCTGGTAACCATCAGTTTGTTCTCTATAGTTAAGAATCCATTTCTTGGTTTCTCTCTCTTTTTTTTCCTTTGTCCTTTTTGTTTTGTTTTCTTAAATTCCACGTATGAGTGAAATCAAATGGTATTTGTCTTTCTCTAACTGACTTATTTTACTTAGCATTATACTTTCTAGTTCTATCCATGTTGTTGTAAATGACAAGATTTCATTCCTTTTAATGGCTGAATGATATTTCATTGTATTTATGTACCACTTCTTTATCCCTTCACCTATCAATGGGTACTTGGGCTACTTTCATAATTTGGCTATTATAAATAATGCTGCAATAAACATAGGGGCATATGTCTCCCTTTGAATTAGTATTGCATGTTTGGAGTAAATACCCAATAGTGTGATTATTGGATCATAGGGTAGTTCTATTTTTTTTTTCATTTCTTACTTTTTTTTTTTAATTTTCAGCATAACAGTATTCATTGTTTTTGCACCACACCCAGTGCTCCACGCAATCCGTGCCCTCTCTAATACCCACCACCTGGTTCCCCCAACCTCCCACCCCCCGCCCCTTCAAAACCCTCAGATTAACTTTTTGAGGAATTTCCATAATATTTTCCAAAGTGACTACATAAGTTTGCCTTCACACCAACAGGGCACGAGGGTTCCTTTTTCTCTGCTTCCTTGCTAGCATTTGTTGTTTCTTGTATCTTTTATTTTTGCCCTTCTGACAGGTGTGAGGTGATACTTCATTGTAGTTTTGATCTGTATTTCTCTGGTGATCAGTGATGTTGAGCATCTTTTCATGTGTCTGTTGGCCATCTGGATGTCATTGGGTAAATGTCTGTTCATTTCTACCCATTTTCTAATCTGGTTATTTGCTTTTTGGGTGTTGATTGTGTAAATTCTTTATATATTTTGGATACTAAACCTTTATCAGGTATGTCATTTATAAATATCTTCTCCCAATCCATAGGATGCCTTTTAGTTTTATTGATTGTTTCCTTCACTGTGCAAAAGCTTTTCATTCTAATGTAGTCCCAGTAGTTTATTTTTGCTTTTATTTTCCCTAAGGAGACATAACTAGAAAAAGTATTGCTGTGGCCAATGTCAAAGATGTTACTGCCTATGTTCTTTCCTAGGATTTTTATGGTTTCTGGTCTCTATCTAGGACTTTAATCCATTTTGAGTTCATTTTTGTGTATGGTGTTACAAGTGGTCCAGTTTCATTCTTTTGCATGTAGCTGTCCAGGTTTCCCCGCATCATTTGTTGAAGAGACTGTCTTTTTCTCCCATTGGATATTCTTTCCCTCTTTGCCGAAGATTAATTGACCATGTAGTTGTTCATTTCTGGGTTTTCTATTCTGTTCTATTGATCTACGTGTGTCTATTTTTTATGGTCGTACCATACTGTTTTGAGAACTACAGCTTTGTAATATAACTTAAAGTTCAGAATTGTGATACCTCCAGTTCTGTTCTTTTTCAAGATTGCTTTGGCTATAAGAGGTCTTTTGTGGCTCCAAACAAATTTTAGGACTGTTTGTTCTAGTTCTGTGAAAAACACTATTGGTATTTTGATAGGGATTACATTAAATGTGTAGATTGCTTTGGGCAGTATTGACATTCTGACATTATTTGCTCTTCCAACACATGAGCATGGAATGTCTTTCCATTTCTTTGTGTCATCTCTAATTTTTTTCATCAATGTGCTGTAGTTTTCAGAGTATGTCTTTTATCTTTTTGGTTGGGTTCATTCCTAGGTATCTTATTATTTTTGTACAATTATAAATGGGATGGTTAATTTCTCTGTATACATTTATTTTGTGTCCTGCACAAAAGTAGTGAAAGTTGTGACAAACGGGGCGCCTGGGTGGTTCAGTGAGTTAAGCCTTTGCCTTCGGCTCAGGTCATGATCTCAGGGTCCTGGGATCAAGCCCCGCGTCAGGCTCTCTGCTCTGCAGGGAGCCTGCTTCCTCCTCTCTCTCTCTCTGCTTGCCTCTCTGCCTACTTGTGATTTCTCTCTGTCAAAAAAATAAAATCTTTAAAAAAAAAAAAAAGTTGTGACAAACACTACTGATTTCACTTATCAGTTCTAGCAGTTTTTTGGTAGAGTGTTCTGGTTTTCTACATATAGTATTATGTCATCTGCAAATAGTGCAAGTTTTACCTCTTCCTTGCTAATTTGGATGTCTTTCATTGCTTTTTGTTGTCTGGTATGGTTAGGAATTCCAGTACTATATTAAATAAACGTGTTGAGATGGACATTCTTGTCTTATAATCTCAACCTTAGAGGAAAAGTTCTCAGTTTTCCCCCATTGAGTATATTTATTGTGGGTTTTTCATATATGGCCTTTATTATTTTGAGGGATGTTCCTCTAGACCTGCTTTGTTGAGGGTTTTTATCATGAATGGATATTTTATCTTGTCAAATGCTTTTTCTGCATCTTTTGAAATGATCATATGGTTTTTATCCTTTCTCTTATTGATGTGATATATCATGTTGATTGAACTGTGAATACTGAACCACCCTTGCATTCCAGGAATAAATCCCATTTGGTCATGGTGAATATTGCTGGATTTGGCTTCCTAGGATTTTGTTGAGCATTTTCTTTTTTAAAGACTTATTTATTTACTTTAGAGAAAGAAAGAGCATGTACACAAGTGGGAGAAGGGGCAGATGGAGAGGGAGAGAAGCAGACTCCCTGCTTAGTGTAGAGCTGGACTCAGGGCTTGATCCCAGAAGCCTGAGATCCTGACCTGAGCTAAAATCAGGAGTTGGATGCATAACTGACTGAACCACCGAAGTGCCCTGGATTTTGTTGAGGATTTTTTTTGCTTCTATGTTCATGAGACATACTGGCCTATAGCTCACTTTTTTTGTGATAGCTGGTTTTGGTATCAGGGTACTATTGGATTCATAGAATGAATTTGGAAGTTTTCCTTCCTCTTGTACTTTTTGGAGTAGTTTGAGAAGAATAGGTATCAACTCTTTAAACGTTAGGTAGAGGGGCACCTGGGTGGCTCAGTGGGTTAAAGCCTCTGCCTTCGGCTCAGGTCATGATCCCAGGATCCTGGGATCCAGCCCCACATCGGGTTCTCTGCTCAGCAGGGAGCCTGCTCCCCCCACCCTGCCTCTCTGCCTACTTGCGATCTCTTCTGTCAAATGAATAAATAAAATCTCCAAAAAAATAAATAAATAAACGTTAGGTAGAATTTGCCTGTGAAGCTGTCTGGTCCTGAACTTTTGTTTGTAGGGAGTTCTTTGATTATGGATTCTATTTCATGGCTGTAATCACTCTGTCCAAACTTTCTATTTCTTTCTGCTTCAGTTTTGGTAGGTTATATGTTTCTAGGAATTTATCCATTTCTTCTAGGTTATCCAATTTGTTAGCATATAATTTTTCATAATATTCTCTTACAATTGTTTGCATTTCTGTGGTGTTGGGTATTTTTTTTCTTCTCTCTTTTGTGATTTTTGTTTGGGTTCTCTCCCCCCCCCCCACTTTTTATTATTTTTTAAATGAGTCTGGCTAGAGGTTTGTCATTTTTGCTGATCTTTTCAAATAAGCAGTTCCTGGTGTATCTGTTCCACTTTTTCAAAAAATTTCTATATCATTTATTTTTGCTCTAATCTATTATTTCCTTCTTTCTGCTGGTTTGGAGTTTTGTTGTTCTTCTTTATCTCCTTTAGGTATAAAGTTAGGTTGTTTATTTGACATTTTTCCTGCTTCTTGAGGTAGGCCTATATTGCTGTAAACTTCCCTCTTAGAATTGCTTTCGTTGCATCCTGAACATTTTGGATCATTGTGTTTTCATTTCCACTTGTAATTTTTTATTTCTTTGATTTCTTGATTGACTCAACCATTGTTGAGTAGCATGTTATTTAACCTCCATGTATCTGTGTTCTTTCCAGATTTTTTCTTGGGGTTGATTTTCTAATTTCGAGCATTGTGGTCAGATAAGATGCATAATGTAACTACAATCTTTTTGAATTTGTTGAGACTTGTTTTGTGGCCTAACATGATATATTCTGTGTGTGCTTGTAAAGAATGTGTATTCTGCTGTTTTAGGATGGAATGTTCTGAATATATCTGTTAAATCCATCTGGTCCAATGTGCCACTTGTAGCCACTGTTTCCTTGTTGATTTTGTTTAGATGATCTATCCATTGATGTAATGGGGCATTAAAGCCCCTATTATCGTTATGTTATTATCAATTATTTCCTTTATGTTTGTTAATCACTGCTTGATGTATTTGGGTGCTCCCATGTTGGGTGCATAAATATTTTCAATTGTTATTATCTTCTTGTTGAATTGGTCCCTTTATGATTATGTAGTGTCCTTCTTTGTCTCTTATTACAGTCTTTGTTTTAAAGCCTATTTGTCTATTGCTGCCTTGTGTTTCTTTTCACTTCCATTTATATAAGTGTTTTTCCTACCCCCTCATTTTCAATCTGCATGTGTCAGGTCGAAATGAGTCTTTTGTAGGCAGCATATAAATGGGTCTTGGTTTTTTATCCTTTCTATCACCTTATCTCTTTTGACTGGAATTTTTAGTCCATTTACACTCAAAGTAGTTATCACTAGGTATATACTTATTGCCATTTTATTAGCTGTTTAACAGTTGTTTTGTAGTTCTTTTCTGTTCCTTTCTTCTCTTGCTCTCTTCTCTCAATATTTGCTGGCTTTATTTAGTGATATACTTGGATTACTTTCTCTCTCTCTCTCTCTTTTTCTCTCTCTCTCTCTGCATATCTATTAAGAGTTTTTTTATTTGTGATTACCATTAGGTTTATATATAACATCTTATGCATAGAGCAGTCTGTATTAATTTGATGGTTGATTAAGCTTGAAGCCATTCTAAAACCACTAAATATTTACTCCTCTCCCCATCCCATGTTTTAGGCATATGGTGTCATATTTTACATTCTTTTGTGAATCACCTGATTTTTATAGATATACCTAATTTTGTTGTTTTGGTGCTTCTCACTTTTCTTACTCTTACTTATTGTCCTTCCTTCCCACTCAAAAAGTCCCCTTTAACATTTCTTACAGGGCTGACTCAGAGATGAATTCTTTTAACTTTTGTCTGGGAAATTCTTTATCTCTCCTTCTATTCTGAATAATAGCCTTGCTGGACAGAGTATTATTGGCTACAAGTTTTTTCCTCTCAGCATTTTGAATATATCATGCCAATCCCTTCTGGCCTGTAAAGTTTCTGCTATAAAGTCTACTGATAGCCTTATGGGGTTTCCCTTGTATGTAACTGTTTTCTTTCCTCTTGCTGCTTTTAGAACTCTGTGTCATGACTTTCTGCCATTTTAATTACTATGTGTGTTAATTACACAGCGTCTGAGTACTGATAACTGTGGGGTCAGAAGGGCTAAAGCTTCTCTGCAAAAGGGTTAGCCTTTTCCAGGACTGGCCCTGTACCCAGTCACCAAATGGATGTAGGACTAGCCTAGCTGCCTTGCCGTATGCTCCCGCAATCAGGAAGACGGGTGCCCTCCTGGGACTCACTGTCATTTCAATTTCAACCCTGCTGGCCCAGCCCCTTCCGGCACCGCCTCCATCCTGCTCCAAAGGACCTCCTTGGACTGATTTTATTGGGGGCTCTCTACACCTCCAGGATCTGGATTTGTTTCATTACCCAGTTCAGTGAAGTTTTCAGCTCTTATTTCTTCAAAGAAATTTTCTACCCCCTTTTCCTTCTCTTCTCCTAAAGGAATCCCTATAACACAATTGGTGTTAACACCTGATGGTGTTGCTGAGTTCCCTTAATCTCTTCTCATTTTTTTATTATTCTTTTCTCTTTCTCCTTTTCAGCTTTATTGCTTTTCATTACTGTCCTCCAGGTCATTGATCCATTCTTCCACTTCCTCTACTTTAATGCTAATTCCTTCTAGTGTGTTTTTAAATTTTAGATATTGAGTTCTTCATCTCTGATTTGTTTTTATGTTTTTCTATCTCTTTGTTGAGGGTCTCACTAACATCTTCCACTTTTTTCTCAAGTCCAGTGAATATCTTTTTGACCATTACTTTAAATTCTCTATCAGTCATACTACTTATTTCTGTTTCATTTAGCTCCCTTGCTGTGATTTGTCCTGTTCTCTCATTTGGGACATATTCTTCTGTCTCCTCATTTTAACTAACTCTCTGTATCTGTTTCTATATTAAGAAAGCTTTGTCTCTTATTCTTGAATAGCGACTTTATGAAGAAGAGCTTCTATAGGGCCCTACAGTAGCATGTCCCTGGCACTTCAGAAATGTTTTTTCCCACTGTATGTTGTGTGCACCCTATTATTGTGGCTAAGCCACATTTGCCTTTAGTCCAGTCACCTTTATGGCTCTTTTACCTGTGTGGGTCATTTTTCTGAGTTATTTACACTGATGTGGCTGTCATCTGGGTGTATCTGTGGGAGGAGGTGAGCTTAGTGTCATCCTATTCCACCATCCTCCCCAGAAATTCTATTAGCTTTTATTCTTTAAAAGGAAACTTTTACTCATAAATTAATTGAATTCCTTAAGGTAGAGAAAATTGCAAAAACAGAATAAATGATTAATCCTCTCTCTTTATTTTATTTAGTAATAAAACACACACACACACACACATACAAATGATAACTACACACATGTGTCGCATACAAACATATAGTAACTACATTAAACTAAAATATATGCTTAACAATATAGGGAAGGTGGAAGAGAAAAAGGAACTGGAATAGAAGCTAGAGTTTCTGAGCTTAACCTAATTTTTTAGATTTAATATATAATCATATATTTATTTCACATTCTTATAAAAGTAAATTATTAAAAAAATCAATTCCTAAAAACAAAAGCAAAACATAACCAAACTGAAAGAAATTATTTCAAATGTCTTTAAAAAAAACCAAAATTTATATAATGTATTTTTTATAGTATATACTCTAAGGACAAAAAAATTTCAAAAAAAAATCTTTAAATATTACAGTGATCATATTGTTAATTGTAGTTTTGATATTATTCTGAGACAGTTGCAAATGTAATGTAGGACAAAGCAACAAATCATTATTTAGGTACACTTTGTGGACCAGCATTTTCACTGTGGGAGAAAGGCTATACACAAATAAGATAAAGAGGTTAAATAAAAACCCCAAAAATACTGAATTTAAATTGGAATGTCCATAAATTTCATGATATATGTTAATATATTTATTTTTTAATTTTATTTATACTTACATTTATTTCCTACCACTGTCTAGTGAAATACCTAGAAACAATAACTAATCTGGAAGCCACAAACACTACTAGGGCCAGGCTGTGCTCCACCTTCCCACTAAAAGGAACCGGGTCTCATTAAAGGTGTAGGACTTTCTTCACACAACAATATATGCTATAGACAGATAGATTCTTCATTCCTTTTTAGGGTCACAGATTACTCCATTATATGGCCCTACCCTGGTTTACTCAGGTTACCTTTTGAGGGAAATTTGGTTCCTTCTAGATCTGTACTACCATAAATTGTACCACAATAATAGACTCACTTTTATATTGTTATACACTTTTGCACTGTTTCGCATTTGTATATTTTCTGTCCAACTTTCTTTTAAAAATTATGAGAAAAAAAGACAACTTTAGCAACAACATGAACAAAACCAGCAGAGGGAGACCCAGAATGAGAAAGGAAGCAAGGAACTTTAAGAGTTACCTACAGCCATCCAGGTAAGAGTACAGTGAACCAGAATGAGAACCATGGAAGTGATACCATAAGAGAAGAGAGGACAGACCCAATAGGTATTTAGAAATAGAACTCCAGTAACTTGAGGACTGGTGACATATGGGACCTAAGAGAGATCTCTAAGCCAGACTCTTATCTATGGGAAGGAGAAAACCAAAAGCAGGGAAAACATGGAAAATCTGAAGGAAAATATGATGATTTCATTTTGGACACTTTACATGTGAAAGGCCTTTGGTACAGCAAGTGAAAAGGTTGAGTTACCAGAAATGGGTAAAACTGTAGACTTGAGAGTCTTTAGCACATGCCAGTAGCCAAATCCATCAGAGTGGATGACCCTGAGCCAAAATTCTGACAAAAACTCTATTTACATATGATGTAGGCATATTGCATGTATGTGTATGTGTGTGCATGTGCATACATGTTTAACTGTTTATTTTGGACATCTTCAAACATATACAAAAGTGGAGCTACAGTGCACTTCTAATACCTCTTGCTCAGTTTCAATAATTACCAAAAATTTGCATTCTTATTTCATCTACTATGTATTTTTTAAGTATTTTAAGCCAGATCCCCAAATTCATAATTTCACCGTAAATACTAAATTTTATATCTCTAATAGATAAAGTCCATTTTTGTTATTCTTATAACCAAAAAATCATTATTCCACCTAGTGTTATTATACTAGTTTACTAGGGCTGGCTGCCATAACAAAATATCACGGATTTGGTGTGCTGTTATCTCTGGTGTCTCTTTATGTGCCCTAACTTCGTTTTATAAGGGTACCCATCATATTGGATTAGGGCCCATTTAACAACTTCATTTAACTTAATCACCCCTTTAAAAACTCTATTTACAAGTACAGTCACATTCTGAGGTCCTAAGGGTTCAAGCTCCAGCACAGAATTTTCAGGGGACAAAATTCAGCCCATAACAGTTAACATAGCCAGTTTACATTCCATTTTCCTACAGTGGTTACCACATTGTACACTGGGTGGATTCTATTATCATGATGTTACTTAACATGTTATTCTGTGCCTCTTTTTCCAAGTAAACTAGGAGTTAAACCTAGAAGTTTCATTAGATTTAGATTCAATTTCTGGTTTTGTGAAAGTATTTCATACATAGTAACAATATGAGATGTATCACATTAGGAGGTGCACAATACTGGATCATCTCACTTGCAGTACTATTGCGATTGATCAAGTGTCATCAGCCTGATCCATTTTTGTAAAGTCCCCTTTCAACCTTCTACCTAATGGTTATTTGGCAAACATTAGTTATTACTTCCTCAGCCATGTCCAGTCTTCTAACAGGCCCATCAAAGGCATTCATTTCTTTCATACATTTTTTAGTCTCTAACATTTCCTTTTGGTTCCTTGTTATGACTTTCATCTCTATGCTTACATTATCCATCTCTTCTTGCATGCTGTCCACTTTGTCCCTTAGAGTCCTCAGCATTTACTCACAGTTTTAAAGTCCCAATCTGGTAATTCCAATATCTGTGCAATGTCTGGTTCTGATGTTTGCTTTGTCTCATCAATCTACGTTTTTTGTCTTTTGGAAAGTCTTGTATTTTTTTCTTGATAGCTGGACACATAAAAAGAACTGTTGAAACAGAGCTTTCATAACGTATTAATGAGATTTAGGTGAAGTGAAGCATTCTACAGTCTCATAAGTAGGCCTCAGTCTTTCAGAGCCTATGCCTCTGAACCTTGAACTTCATGAGTGCTTCTCAGTTTCCTTCCCCTTCCTCTCATTTGTGGGACAGGATGGCTAGAGTGGGCTAGAGTTGAGTATTTCCTTTCCCCCAGGTCCCCCGGGTCTCCCAGGTCCAGGCTCTGATAAAACCCCAACAACTTAGGCTCTAGTTTCCTCCAAGGGCATGCCTTACTAAGAACAGAGTTCTCTGGTTTATTTTCAGATGGCTCCTTTTCCTCTCCTCCTGTCTGGGCACAGATTTTTCTCTTAATATTTACTGTGAGAACCTGTTAGAGTTCTTGGGAGTTCTTACAGAAGTGTGTTCTTACAGAAGAGTTCTTACAGAAATGTGCCTCGTGACTCAGTCCCCCAGAGTCTGGGTGTCAGAATAGTCCAGACTGAACCCCCAGCAACTCATCAGTTGTAATTCAGGTCTCCCTACCCTGGCACTGGTTCCCATGGAGGTTGCTGCTCCAATAAATTGTGATTCTATATTCACATGGTGGGCATTATGTGCCTTGTGACCTCATTTCTCTTGAAGATCTAAAGAGTTGCTGATTTTTCAGTTTTTTCATCTTTTTACTTGTTATGATGGAGTAGCAACTTCTGAGCTCTTTACATGTGGAACTGCACTCACTATTTCTTAGAAACATCATTTTCTTATGGGTTCCAAAATGGTGATATATCATTCCTCCCTTATTTATTCATTGGATTTTTTCCAAAAAAGTTTTTCTTCATCAGCAATTTGGTTACTCTGAATTTCAGTTTATGTAGAAAAAGCAGGTTAATTGTTTTATCTTTTTAACCATTATTTACCATTTTCATAATAATGAGTTGATGTCCTAACAATCTTCAATGTGACTAGTGAGGGTTTTTTTTTTTAAGCAATATTAAGAATTCATGTGTTTTTAACATACTTAATGAGTTTAATTGTCTTTGGTGTGCCAAGTATTTCTTCTTTTGCCAGTAGGAGCCATTTCAAGATGGACACCATAACATGGCCTGCAGAAATACATACATACAAACACACGCACATACAGGCAAAGTCAAAGAATTCAGAGCATACATGCCTTCCCCTTCTAAGACTGCATCTAGTTTCACAACTAGAGGGCATATGTTACATCCACTTACATTCCATTGGCCAAAGCAAGTCATATGGCAAAATGGAAAGTCACTAGGGCAGGGGAAGTATATTATACCCAAACTAAAGCCATGAGAGAAGTGAAATTTTTTTTATTTAAAAAATTGTGAATAAAACTATCTACCACACTGGGTGTGATGGTTGGTTTTATGTGTCAACTTTGCTACCCACCTATTTAATTAAACTCTAATCCAGGTGTTACTGTGAAAAGAATTCTGTGGATGTGTTTTTCATCTACAATTGATTGATTCTAAATGAAGATTACTCTTGATGATATGGGTAGGCCTTTTTCAATCAACTTTGGTAATACATAAAAGCCTTTACAGCAAAAACTGAGGTTTCTTGTAAAAGAAATTCTGTCTCAAGACTGCAACATTAACTCCTGCCTGAGTTTTCAGCCTACCACCCTGCCCTACAAATTTCAGACTGGCCAGCTCTAACAACTGCATGAGCCAATTCCTTAAAATGAAAGAATGGCCCTAGCGAAAGCAATTAGACAAGGGAAAGAAATAACCAAATTGTAGGGAAGAAATAAAACTATCTCAATTAACAGATGCTATGATCCTATATATAGAAACCCTAAAGAACATACACATGTGTATACACACACACACACACACACACACACACAATTATTAGAGGTAATAAATTTGGCAAATTTGCAGAGTACAAGACCAACACTGAAAAAAATGTTTTTTTTTAATACACCAACAATGAATAACCTAAAAAGGAAATTAAGTGATAATTCCATTTATAATACTAACTGCTATGGACTGAATTGTGTCCCTCCAGAATCCATATGTTGAACCCATAATCTCCAATGTGATTGTTTTTGAGATAAGGCCTGTAAGTGTAAAGTTTTTCCGGCGAGATAAACACACCAGGCGAGGTAGGCACAAGGCAAGATTTATTAAAGGCACTCTCCGGCGCAGTTTCAGGGCTCAGGAGAAAGGGAGCCAGGAAAACTGCAACGGGAGGAGGGCACCCTAGGGGAAGGTTCCGTAACTCTGGAAAGCAGAGTGGGGGAAGTCGCGCCCGAGGCAGGGAGAAGGGTGCTTTTAAGGGGTCTGGAGGGGAGTTCAGGGGTCTTTTGGCAAGTTTCCCTTATTTGGATATTTCACCTCCTCGTCAGGGTCCCATTGGTCCACTGGAGCCTGGAGCGGTGTGTGTGTGTGTGTGTGTGTGTGTGTGTGTGTGTGTGTGTCTCAGATTCCCGCTTGTCAGGGTCCCATTGGTCCACAGGAGCCCGGAGCGGGGGTCTCAGATTCCTGCTTGGGTCTTTGTTCTCCTGTCCAAGCTCAGGTTTTGTGGCGGGAACTTTCGCCATCTTAAGTAGCCCTTTCTTTCTGCCAGCCCAACATTCCGACCTTTTGCTTTATATAATGGTGCCAGGGGTGTTGACTCAGTTCTGGCTACTTCCTGCTGACAGGGGGGCGTCGTCATAGAGGTAGTCGGAAGTGGGCAGGCGAGAGTAGGGCTGGAGGAGGAGTTGATTGACGGACACTTGGGCAAGTTCTTGTAGGCGACCCTGCAAGCATCGGAAAAGACAGGGAGCAACTGAGATTAGGAGGATTATGCATACAGGTCCCGCCAAAGGGAGCAGCCAGGTTACCCAGGTGTAGGGGTCCAAGCCCCAGAAAGACGTGTCTCGCGGCCATGCTTGAATCCGATCCCTGAGTTCTTTGATCCTGGAGGTAACTATACCTGATTGGTTAACAAAGTAACAACATTCTTCATTTAAGTATAGGCAGGTCCCCCCTTTTTCGGTGGTCAGAAGGTCTAAGGCCCATCTGTTCTGCAGAGCTAAGGCCGCCAGGCTGGTAACATGTGTCTGTAGGGCTGTGAGGGAGTCAGCAATCCGTTCCATGTCATCATTCAGGGCTTGGGAGAGTTTGTAATAAAAGTCTATGGAAGTTCCTATCCCTGCTGTTCCGGTTGCCACCCCTGTGGCTATTCTTGCCCCTATTATGAATGGAAGGAAGGCAGCCCTCTTCCTCCACGGTGTTGGGGGAATAGGATGGATTGCAGCTGGGATTCAGAGTAGATGGTGGTAGAAGGAGATAGTAGAATGAATATACAGCCTAGGGAGTCATTAGTGGTCAGGCAGTGATAGGTTCCCTGAGGGCACGAGAGAAATATTCCCGAGGGAGTACAGTACGGGAGGGAGGAGTTAGTGATGTTGGCAGCTGCGGTGGTAAGGGGGGAGGACACATTAATAATAGGTATGTCTCCCCCCATGGGGCCGATATGGACCGCATTATTATTCGTGGAGTTGGGGAGTGGTCAGTCAATAGGGAGGGGTACCCCTACAATGTTGGAACATGTTGAAAAAGGGAAACAGATCCAGCAGTCACTGTCACCGTTCTTTGACACATTTCGCCATAGGTTGTAACTAGAGTTCAGGAGGGCCACTGTCAGTTGTTCAGTGGTAGGGAATTTTTGGATGCTACCAAGATTGATGCCCTTATAGACCGGGTCACTGGGGTTTGGAGTCGTTTAGTCAGGTCCTTGACCGCTGTTTTAATGTGTTCGTGGCTAGCCTGGTCCTGGACCCCGCCCCCGTCAGAGAGACCGACATGACCCAGATAGGTCCAGCAAACTTTTCCAGACCTGGGGTAGATGTTGCAGGGGGCAATACCACGTTTGGCTGTCACGAGGTCAGAGACCCAATAGGTTTTCTGGTCATACGTACAGGTTGTTGGTTTCTTTCCCCGGTAGCAGGTTGCAGGCATATAAGTAAAGGCTGAGAAATAGCGAGAGGTACCTGAACCCCTCATGCAGCTAGACTCACATGGGTCCGCCTGGTTTGTCTGGATTAGAAGGAATATGAGAAGGGGCCCTAACCAAGCGGAGTTTGGTGGGGCCTGCCATCTGGGAAGTCCAATCAGTATCTGTGGGTGCCCGTTTGAGATTGTTGATATGTACCCATGCAGAGTGCCCCAACAGTTTCGCAGCAGTTGGGGTGGTAAGGATGACCGTATGAGGCCCGGTCCACCGGGTTTGTAAGGAGCCTGGCCGCAAGCTTTTGAGGAGGACCTGGTCCCCAGGAGATAGATCTCATATACCCCCTTCAGAAGCATGGTCGCTTGGGGCTGGGATGACAGTGTCGGCGTGGGCCCTTAAGAAAGCTCGGAGGAGAGTGAGGTAAGGTAGATAGGATAAAAGAGGCAGGGAAATGGCCGGAAGGCTATGATTTATAAGAAAGGGCCGGCTGTATAGTAATTCGAATGGGCTTAAGCCCGAAGGCCCACGGGGCGTAGCCCGGAGTCTGGTGAGAGCCAGGGGCAGAAGCGTGGGCCAGGAAAGGCAGGTCTCTAGGGTAAGATTGGTGAGTTGGGCTTTGAGCAGCCCGTTGGCCTTTTCTACCTTACCCGATGACTGTGGGTGGTATGGGATGTGAAGTTTCCAGGTTATGTTGAGGCTCTCAGCTACCTGTTGGGTTACACTGGAGATGAAGGCGGGTCCGTTGTCTGACTGGAGGGTCCAGGGCAATCCGAACCTCGGGATGATGTGCTCGATGAGTATTGTAGCCACCACCACATCCGCTGTGTCCCGGGCGGTGGGGTATGCCTCAATCCAGCCTGTGAATGTATCAACCAAGGTTAATAGGTAGCGAAAGGTTTTATGGCGAGGCATGTGAGTGAAGTCCAATTGCCAGTCCCGTCTCCGCCCCCCGCCATGACCTCGGAGCTGATGGTTAGGCCCTGGTCTGCGGATTCCTCCTTGTGAATTCACGGCTGAACAGGTTTTACAAGCCCTGTGGACAACTTCGATTACCTTAGATAAGGATGGATGATAGAACAATGGCTGAAGAAATTGGTGGAGAGCCTTTGGGCCAATATGGAGGGATCGGTGGATGTCAGTAATTAAGGTGTGTGCCAGATTGCCAGGCAGGGCAATCCTGTCCTGAATGTAGATCCACCCCTTATCTCCGATCTTTCCTCCCTGCGCCTGGAGGGCTTGTGTTTCCTTTGCAGAGTAGGAAGGCTGGTGAGGGGTGTTAAGAAAGAGGATAGGAGACAGGGGTATTTAGGACCATTTGTCTGGCCACTAAGTCTGCCCTGTTGTTACCTAGGGAGACCAGATCCTTGGCCATTTGGAGGCCTCGACAGTGAACAACTGCTACCTCAGTGGGCAGACTAAGGGCCTCAAGCAACTTGGCGATGAGGGGTCCATTAGTTAGAGGGATGCCCTTGGTCGTTAGGAAACCCCATTCTTGCCAAAGAGTAGAGTGTGTGTGAGTTATGAAGTAGGCATATTTTGAGTCAGTGTAAATGGTGACTCGTTGTCCCTTTGACAAGTGTAATGCCCTGGTGAGAGCTACGAGTTCAGCCTTCTGGGAAGTGGTTCCGATTGGGAGGGGAGCCGTCTCTAATACCGCATCTGTGGTGACCACAGCGTAAGCAGCGTGTCTTTGGCCATCTGAGGCCAGGAAGGAACTGCCGTCCACGAAGAGTACGTGGTCACTGTTGGATAGTGGTTGATCAGAGAGATCGGGATGGAGAGGAGTGAGGTCCTCTATAAGTTGTAGGCAGGAATGAACGGGTTCCGGGATGGGTGAGGGTATAGGCAGTAAAGTTGCGGGGCTTAAGCAGGGGGAGATAGAGAGATATGCGGGTTTTCTAGGAATAGCAGATGGAATAGCTGGAGACGAGAAGGAGTCAGATGGGCCAGGGATCGGTGGCTAAGGAGGTCCGTGAGTCGGTGGGGAGAGTAGACCATGATGGGCTGCCCTAAGGTAAGTTTGAGGGCTTCCTTTGTAAGAGAAGCTGCTGCCGCTAGGGCCCTGAGGCAGGGCTGCCATCCCTGGGCGGTGACATCCAGTTGCTTGGACAGGTAGGCTATAGCCCTATGCATAGGCCCCACCAGTAGTGTTAAGAGGTTGGTGGCAGAGCCGGAGCGCTCATCAGTGTAGAGATGGAATGGTTTAGAGAGATCGGGTAGGGCTAAGACTGAACCGGTGGTAAGTCGGTCCCTTAGTTTAGAGAATGAGTGGCGGATCGAAGTGGGATCAGTTAGAGAACCCTGGGGGGTCTCTTTAGCCGCCTGGTACAGAGGACAGGCCAGGATAGAGAAATTTGGAACCCAATGTCTGAAGAACCCAACCAATCCAAGAAAAGAGAGTATTTCATCCGCCGTTTGGGGAGGTTGGATTTCTTGGAGGAGTCGTATGCGGTCCCCAGTAAGAGACTTAGAAGTGGGAGTCAGAAGTATGCCCAGATAGGTAACCGAAGGGGCACACAATTGGGCCTTAGAGGGGGTGACTCGATATCCCTTGGCCCCCAGGAAGTTAAGTAGGGCGGAGGTGTCGTCTTGGGAGACCGAGAGGGAGGGGCTACAGAGGAGGAGGTCATCCACATATTGTAGTAGAGTACTGGCCTTAAGGACGCACTGCTGTAAGTCTGTAGTCAAGGCCTGGCCGAAAATGTGGGGGCTGTCCCTGAACCCCTGGGGTAGGACAGTCCAAGTTAGTTGTCCAGAAGCATGTGTGTCGGGATCCTCCCAAGTGAAGACAAAAAGAAAATAGGAATCAGGGTGC
The DNA here is from genome assembly GCF_002288905.1 of Enhydra lutris kenyoni. NCBI lineage: Eukaryota > Metazoa > Chordata > Mammalia > Carnivora > Mustelidae > Enhydra > Enhydra lutris. The sequence continues at coordinate 8,826,129 of NW_019154144.1, read as the reverse complement.
AAGGGGACGGTGAAAAAGGCGTCCTTTAGGTCCAGTACTGTAAAGTGAGAGGTGTTTGGAGGAACGTAAGACAATAGGGTGTAGGGGTTAGGAACGACTGGGTGGAGGGGGACCACAGCCTCGTTGATAAGCCTAAGGTCTTGTACCAGTAGATAAGCCCCTGAGGGCTTGCGTACTGGGAGGATAGGGGTGTTACAGGGGGAACTGATGGGGATCAGGAGTCCCTGACGTTTAAGCCGTTCTCTGATAGGTTTCAGGCCCCAGCGGTGGGCTAAGGAAATAGGAAACTGAGCTCGAGAGGGAAACTTGGAGTTATCCTTAAGCTGTACTTTAACCAGCGTAAGGTAGGAAGCGATGATGGGCTCCAAGGTGTCCCACACCCGAGGATCTACAGTGGGTAGGTCATCTGGAGCGGGGTTCGAGGGAGTGGAGAGGTATAGGATGAGACGGGTTGAGGTGGAGGGAGGGGAGGAAGGGGAGAGGCAGATAGTTGCCCTCAGTTTCTGGAGAACGTCCCTCCCCAGTAGAGGGACTGGGCAGGAAGGAATCACTAGGAATGGGTAGGAGAAGGGGAACCCATCCAGGCTACAGGTAAGGGGAAGGGTCACCCTAAGATTGGAGGAGGTCTCATCGATCCCCATAACAGTAATTGGTGAGGTTCGAGTTAAGTCCCGAATAGGAAGGCAGAACAGAGTAGGTAGCCCCCGTGTCCAGCAGAAAGGAGATGGACTTACCCGCTACCTGGAGCATGACCCTGGGCTCGGCCTGGGTGAGAGGGGTGGCCGAGTCTGGGCTTCGTCAGTCGTCCCCCAATCTGAGCAGTTGAAAAGCCGGACTTACTGTCTCGGGGGCTCCCCCACGTTGAGGCGCCGAAGATACCCCGAGGTTAGGGCAGTCGGATTTCCAGTGGCCCATCAAATGGCATTGAGGGCAAGGCCGAGTTGGCGGCTTTGGGTTGGGGCACTGGAGAGCCCAATGTCTCTCGGCCCCGCATTTGAAACAGGCCCCCGGGGGGGTGTGCGATTGGTTGCCCCTCTCTGTTGGCTCCTGGAGCTGGCCGGCCGCAGGGCTGCTACCAAGGCTTGGGTCTGCAACTGAACCTTTTCCTGGAGTTTGGCTTGTCGTTTAAGCTCAGCGGCCTCCTCACGGGAATTAAAGACCTTAAATGCCATTTTCACCAAGTCAGAAATGGGGGTCTGAGGGCCCTCCTCAGCCTTTTTTTAACTTTCTCCGTATATCTGGTGCTGATTGAGAGATAAAATGAGTAGCCAGTACCGTGGCCCCTGCAGGAGAGGCGGGGTCCAAGCGAGTGTACTGGGTTAAAGCCTCGGTCAATCAGTTAAGAAACATGGCGGGGTTTTCATCAGGGGCCTGCACAACCTCCCTAATCTTGTCGTAATTAACGGCCTTATTAGAGGCTGCCCGCATGTTGGCTATGAGACATTGGACCATGCGGTCGCGGTGCCCATGGCCATCTTGCCCATCCTGATAATCCCAACCTGGTTCTACAGCTGGGACCGCTGGGCTCCAACTGGCATGGCAGCATCAGTGAGATGGACTTGATCCACGTGCTCCCGGGCAGCAGGCTGGATGCGTTCCCTCTCCTCTGTGGTGAGGGTGGTGGTCTGGGCCACATGTAAATCATGCCAGGCGAGGTCACAGGCTTGGGCCAGATACTGGAATTCTTTGATATAGTTATCAGGATTGGCCGAAAAAGACCCCAAGCGCTTCTCTATTTGGGAGAGATCCTGCAAAGAGAAGGGTACATGGACTCGGACAACCCCTTCAGCCCCTGCAACCTCCCTCAGGGGACAGACCAGGTCTGGAGACTGATTTCTGGACCATGTCGGAGCGGAGATTGGGGGAGAGGCAGGAGGGTTAGAAGTGGGGGAAGGCTCTGGCTCTGAGGTAGGAGTCTCAGGAGCTGCCGGAATAAGCACAGGGGGCTTCGGCTCAGAGCTTTGGGGGGGGTCTGGGAGCGCTGGTTGACGGGGAAAGGCTGATAGGGAGGAGGGGGGGACAGTTGGGGGGCCCTTCCAGGGGGCCTGGAGAGGTTTTCAGGGGGTTTGGAGAGGGGAGAGGGAAGGGGAATCAAGGTTCTTGGGAGTGGACGGTGGAGGGGCCGAAAGGGGGGTGCGGGCAAGGAGTACTTGAGAAGTTGAGCAACCGGAACAGAGTGAGGGTCTAGAGCGTAGAGTCCAAAAGGCCTGGATGTAAGGTGCTTTGGACCATCTGCCTTGGCGCCTACAGAGATTGTCAAGGCCCCTGAGCACCTGATAGTCGAAGGTGCCCTCAGGAGGCCATTTCGATTGGTTGTCCAACTGATACTTGGGCCAAGCAACGGTACAATAGTGTATGAGACTTCGCCTCAAGGTTCGGAGATTAGCCAGGAGACAGCCCAAGGGAGTTTTTGAGTCGAATTTGAACTGGGAGGTTCCCATAGCTCCTTCCCCTATCAACCCAAAACGCGGAGGAAGGCGTGCCCTCCTCCGCGGGCTGAGTTGCGGTTCAGGAGAATAGTTGCCATGGAATGAGGACGTCTCCCAATTCCTCGGAACTACGGGGCCACCTGGTGGAGGAGAGCTCGCCCGGACGCAGCCGCGATTAGGGCAGGACGCCTCGGGGAGGGGTCAGGAGCCAGGGAACACTCACCGCGGCAGCAGACTTTCAGAGTCGAGCGAAGGAAGTGCGGAGTCCCAGTCCGAAGGTGGAGGGGAGAGCCGCCCAGCCGAGGCAGAGGCTCGATCCCCTCCCGGGTTTCCGGTTTTGGCACCAAATGTAAAGTTTTTCCGGGAAATAAACACACCAGGCGAGGTAGGCACAAGGCAAGATTTATTAAAGGCACTCTCTGGCGCAGTTTCAGGGCTCAGGAGAAAGGGAGCCAGGAAAACTGCGATGGGAGGAGGGCGCCCTCAGGGGAGGTTCCGCAACTCTGGAAAGCAGAGTGGGGGAAGTCGCGCCCGAGGCAGGGAGAAGGGTGCTTTTAAGGGGTCTGGAGGGGAGTTCAGGGGTCTTTTGGCAAGTTTCCCTTATTTGGATATTTCGCCTGCTCGTCGGGGTCCCATTGGTCCACTGGAGCCCGGAGTGGGGGCGGATCTCAGATTCCCGCTTGTCAGGGTCCCATTGGTCCACGGGAGCCCGGAGTGGGGGTCTCAGATTCCTGCTTGGGTCTTTGTTCTCCTGTCCGAGCTCAGGTTTTGTGGCGGGAACTTTCGCCATCTTAAGTAGCCCTTTCTTTCTGCCAGCCCAACGGTAAGAAGATAATTTAAGGTTAAATGAGGTCATAAGGGTAGAAACCTGATCTAATAGATTAGACATGAGTAGATTTTGTCTCCCTTTTCTTTCTCTCCTGACCCACTATGGAATGACAAAGTGAGAAGGCAGCTATCTATAAGCCAGGAAGAAAACTCCCACCAAAAACCAAATTGGCCTTGATCTTGGATTCCCAGTCTCCAGAACTGTAAGAAAGAAATTTCTGTTGTTTAAGACATCCAGTATGTAGTATTTTGTCATAGCAACCTAAGCAGACTAAGATAGCATTCAAAAAGATGAAATACCGAGGAATAAATTTAAGGGGATGAAAAGTTTGTGCACTGAAAACCATAAAACATTGTTGAAAGAAATTAAAGAAAACCTAAATAAATGGAAAGACATCATGCCCATGAATTGGAATACTGAATATTCAACACACCAATACTTGTCAAAGCGATCTACTGATTCAATACAATCCCTATCAAAATCCTACTGGCCTTTTTGCAAAAATGGAAACGCTGATCCTCAAATTCACATAAAGTTACAAGGGAGCCAAAACAATATTAGAAAAGAAGAACAAGGAGCCCCTGGGTGGCTCATTGGGTTAAGCCTCTGCCTTCAGCTCAGGTCATGATCTCAGGGTCCTGGGATCGAGCCCCACATCGGGCTCTCTGCTCAGCAGGGACCCTGCTTCCCCCTCTCTCTCTCCCTGCCTCTCTACCTACTTGTGATCTCTCTCTATGTCAAATAAATAAATAAAATCCTTTAAAAAAAAAAAAAAGAAAAGAAGAACAAAACTGGAGAACTTACACTTTCCCATTTTAAAACTTACTACAAAGCTACAGGAATCAAAACAGTATGGTACAGATTTCTTCCTGCTATCAAAAAACAGAGTTCCCATGAAAACTTTTATAAACTGAAATGGCATAGAGTGAAAAAGCAATTAACATTAATTTACATGGAAATTATTCCCAGAATGAAAAAACAATCTCCTTCAGGCTTTTCAGATACTTTAGGACACATCTTGCTAATGGATGCACAGCATAAATCAAGATTAAGCACAGATGCTCAAAGACACAGTACAAAGCTACAGTGGCTTGATACTGAGATGTAGTTCCCAGGGAAAGAGCTTGGTTGTGCCACTCTTGCTGCTCAGGGTGCATGATGTCTCTATAAAGGCTCACTACAAAACAAATGCTGAATGGTTTTTTTCTCCCTTTTAATCTTTTGTCATAAAAGCAACAATCCTTTTAAGATTTCTTTCAGTTAATGAAAACAGGTACCAGTGTAGGTTTTTTGTAAAAGCAAAATGGCATAACACAAATTTTTGAAAAGCAGGGGATACCTACACTGACACAAGATAGACATATAGACCAATGGAGTAAAATTAACAGTCTAGAAACAAACCCATATATGTATGGCAAATTGATTTTTGATATGGAGGTCAAGACCATTCACTGGGAGTAACAATAGACTCTTCAACAAATAATTCTGGGACAACACGCAAACGAATGAAATGGAATCCCTATTATACAACATATACAAAAACTAACTGAAAGTGAATCAATGACTTAAACATAAGAGCTAAAATCATAAAATTCTTACAGAACCCTAGGAGCAAATCCTATAGAATCAAAATTTAAATGGAGTCACATGATGGGGACAAAATGGTATTGGCCAGTGCAGGCACATTAAAGCAAAACAAAACAGCCTTTCCTGACAAATTGCAGTAACTTATGGCTCCTCTCAGAAACCAGCCCAGGACAGTGATGCCCCAAAATGCCATGTCTGTTCATGTCATCTTTGGACTTTCTTTTTTCTCCGATTCAGCTACCCTGACACAAATACAAAGACCAATCAACCAATCAAATGAAAAAGCCAAGTAACTTCCATGTTTACCCCATAAACACCTTTTAAGTTTAAACTCATTGCTCTCTCAGTGTTGAGTTTCCCGGTTTACAGTTCAAAGAAACTCATCTTTCTGTTTTATTTTACTCAGTGTGCAGAGTGAGGTTTTTGGCAATCCTTATGAATTTGGATTTGGCAATGGGTTTTTAAGTATGACACCAAAAGCACACCATAAGAGAAAAAATAAACTAGACGTCATCAAAAATTTAAGTTGGTACATCAAAGCAAGAAAGTGAAAAGACAACCTACAGAATGGAAGAAAATATTTGCAAATCATATATCTGATAAGGATCTAATATCCAAAATATAGAAAGAACTCATAACTTAAACAACAAAGACAACCTAATTTAAAAATGGGCAAAGGACTTGAATAGACATTTCTCCAAAGATACACAAATGGCCAACACAGACATGAAAAGATGTGCAACATCACTAGCCTTACGAAAACACAAATCAAAACCACAATAAGATACTATTTCATACCTACTAGGATGACTATAATTAAAAAAAAAAAAGAAATTTGGTGAGGATGTGAAGAAATTGGAACCACCACATATTGATTTCCGTTGGTATGTAAAATGTCTTAGCCACTGTGGAAAACAATTTTATCAAGTTCTCAAATATTTAAGAATAGAATTACATTATGACTCAGCAATTCCATTCCTAGGTATTTGACAAGCTATCTCCATGGCTCTAGGCTGATTTGTGGGGCATGTACCAACCAGTTGTAGTAAGAATCCTAAGTCAGTTTACAGAGAACTGTATATCTAGAGCCACCTGGATATCTGATCGCCTTCAATATCTGATCAAACTCTTAGTCCCCACCCTTGGTGTTTGATCACCCTGATTTGCCCTCAGAACCCCAACAAGTCAGTTTAGCCAGAATGCCTCCTGACCCCTATTTCCTATTAAGAAACTTCCATCCACTGCCCTCCAACTCTGCTCCTCAGCTATAAACCACTACTTGTTCACACTGTATATTTGGAATTGAGCCCAGTTCTATACTGAAGTCTCTTTCCCTCCTTTGCAACAGTTCCTGAATAAAATCTGTTTTCACCACTTGAACTATGTCAGGCTCTGGTTTTCTTTTAGGGTATATTACACCCCACCAAAATTGAAAAAAGGACTCAAATACTACCACACAAATATTCACAGCAGCACTATACACAATAGTTGAAAGGCGTAAATAACCCAAATGGCCATCAATGGACCAATGCATAAAACTGTGGTATATACATACAATGGAACAGAATATAAGCCATAAAAAGGAATTAAATACTGATACTTGCTACAAGGTGGATGGACCCGGAAAACATTATGATAAGGGAAAGAAGACAGACACGAAAGAAATCACACGTTCCATTTTTGTGAAATATCCAAATTAGATAAATCTAAAGACTCTAAAAGTAATTGGTGTCTGCTAAGATCTAAGAGAGGGAAAAATGGAAAGTAAATACTTAATGGGGGTGATGAAAATGTTTTGGAATTAGAGTTGATGGTTGCACAACATCATGAATGTACTAAATGCTACTGAATTATACTCTTAAAATGTTTCATTTTACGTTCTGTGAATTTCACCTCAATGAGAATAAAGTTTATACCCAACAAAACAAAGTTGTTAAAGGTGCAAAACTGCAATTAGACATTGTCATGTATGCTGATTATTCCCTCTCTGAATTGTTAGAACTCTTCAGTGAGGTTGCTTCTGTTTGTTTTTTGGAATTTTTTAAACATTAAATTCATTAGCATTTGATATATACTATGGAGGGCTGACTGGCATGGACTAGTAACTACAGAAATGGTGACATTCCCTTTCCACTGGGACGCGCTGAGCAATAAAGCTCGTTCCAAGTTTTTCACTCTGGAAATTCAGAAGGGCACCCTACCCACCAAATAGCCACACCCTACCTCGAATTTTACGGAGCCGAATGCCTGGCCTGGGGAGGAGCTTCCCCACCCCCCCCCCCCCCCCCCCCCCCCCCCCTGGTTGGGCCTGAGTCCCCAAGGCTTTCCGGGGACAGCCCCGGTAACACCACTCCTTCTCGCGTAAACCTCTCAAGTACCGCCCGGCTCTCCCAACTCCACCTCTTCCGCCCGAGGTCCCCAGCTCGCCCCGCCCAGCGCACCAGTCGGAAGTGCGGGCGCCGAAACAGGCCCGGGCTGAATTGCGACGCTTCCGCGAGGGGACGCACGAAAGAAACCTGCAATCCGCAGGGCGGGGCCCTTGCCCGCACGTAGCATTCCTGCCGAGCCAGAGGCGCCGTCATGACGCCCAGCGTGGCGTCTTTCCGCACAGGTGGGCGGTGGCCGGTGGCCGGTGGCCGGTGGCCTGTGGCGGTTAGGTGGGTGAGAGTGGCGGGCCCGCAGCGGACGGTTATGCGCGCGAGATCTTGGCCGGGGTCAGAGGTGAGCGAGCGGCTTCCCGAGTGGCTTTTCGCCGCTTTCCACAGAGTGGGGATCCCGCAGGAGGAAGGTGTTCCCAGAGACGGGAGCGGGCTGGGCTGAGTCTCCGCACCCCGGGTACTCGCTTCAGTTGCCTCTTGCAGTGTTTCCAAGCAACGGTTTTGGTTGTAGTTTTGACTTTTGGATTCCAGGTACGGGTGTTTCCGGAAATTCCCAAGAATTTCACGTAGCGTTTCTTTGGGAGAGGGTTTCTTGGTATCCATATTGAATAAAGGCTGTTCCCCTTGCTATTGAGTTGTGGCGTTATGTTGGTAAAGCCTATTGTTTCAAAAACAAACAAAAAAATTCGAACAGTTAAAGCGTCAGGTCGATCAGGAAAAGCCGTGGAATCAGTTAGGAGTTTTACAGTTGGATTAATTTATTGGCCCTCGCTGTGGTTACCGGGAGTTCAGAATTAAGAGTTATGTGTTCCTGGAAGCCGTCTCCTGTAACCATCGCATCAGGAGGGGCTGCGTTTTCCTGAAGGTTGAGAACCATGATATAAAGTTAGATCAAAATTAAGAAAAAAGATGTACATTATTAGTCTGAGCAGAATTCGATCTTTAAGTGCACTGCTTTTTAAAATCTAAAAACGGGTGCTGGATTGAATGGCCTGAAGGTTGTAAGCTTTAGTAGAAAGAATCTACGATTAAAAATTGAGAGAGTCTGAATTCCAGTCTGTTGTGTGATCTTGGGAAAAATTTTCACTTTGGTGCCTTATTTTGTAAAAGGAGACGATAATGACAATGGTCTTTTCACAGGGTTCTGGTAAATCTTATATGCGGTCGTAGAGCTTGGTTTGTAAATTGTATACGTAGTTAATGGTATTAAAAAATTTAAAGTTGGGACGCTTTCCTCTTCCCACCCCTCTCCACAGTTTAGTGACAGGAGATCTAATTTTAAAATCACCACATTTTGCCTATACCTGGTGTATCTTCATTTTTAGATTCAATGATCAGAAATTTTCACCTTAACTTGAACTTACTAAATCCAGGAGCTGTTGGAAGGTAGGATTAGTGTCTTCCTTTTTAAATTATTATTCCTGGAACTTGGATGGTGCCTGTCATTTTTTGGTTTTGTTTGTTGCTTAAACCCAAACTGGCAAAACCTAAGCTTTGGGTTCACCAAAAACAAACAAAATCAGTTTCACATTGAGAATACTGTTTTCTGTCAGTTGAGAATGTGGTTTTTATAGCTTAGTGGTATGTAGACACACAAGTTAGAGGGAATTAGGTAAAATTAGCCTTTGCATCCCCTGGAGATTTAAAAAAAAAAAAAAATGCTGATCCCTAGGCCCTACTCCACACCAGTCAATCAGAATCACTGAAAGGTAGGGCATGAGTATACTACTTTTTAAAGCTCCCCAGGTTATTCTGTTGAGCAGCCAGGATGAGAACCCATGTGTTAGAGGAATGAGATTCTTCAGCAGTGTATCCAGTTTGCTTGAAGGAGGGGAAAGGTTAGAAGGACTGGAGCTGTATCTGCAAAATGGAGCTTGGGATATTTGGGGGATCTTTAGAGAACTTTTATCAGCAGGTGTGATGAAGTGTATGATTTGTAAAGTGAACTGTACAGTGACAAAGGGCAGTGGGTAGATTGTTAATTCGAATTCCATATTATACTGTTATTGTTCCTAATGTGGTGGTGAGGAGCAGTGGTGGTGAGGAGGAGAAATTTGAAGACATTTGAAGACATTTATTCTTTTCTCTCCCGATGTTAAATATCGTGAAGAAAGCAAGTAATGATTTAATTTGCAAACTTTATTTTACTCCACCTAGTTAAAACTGTACTTTAAATTCAAACTGTACTTTTTAACAATTGGAAAGACTGTGATATGTGATTTTTATTGTTGCTGATTATTCAAAAATGTGTTCAAAAATTTCTGTTTCTCAAGTAATTTTCCTTAGTAACAAAATCATCTGATTTCTCTTAATAGCTTTATGTTAATGTGGGGGGTTTTGTTGTTTTTTTTTTCAGCACTGTAAGATTGATATTAAAGACATGGTTTTCAACTCTCTTCATCAATGCACATAAGTTATCTCTTCTTTTTGGACTTCCATTTTACACCACAATGGTAAGCTAGAGTTCATTATGATCTTATTTGTTTTTAGAGTGTTCTCTTCCTTTATCTCTTTAAAAATATCTGTATTACAGGTACAGAAATACTTATGTATGCCTAAGTTACCCTATCTGGGAAATTATTTAGCAGTCATCTGCAAAATCTTTTCTAGAAAATAGGGGACTCGGGCACCTGGGTGGCTAAGTCAGTTAAGCGGCTGCCTTCGGCTCAGGTCGTGATCCCAGAGTCCTGGAATGGAGTCCCACATTGGGCTCCCTGCTCAGCATGGAGCCTGCTTCTCCCTCTCCCTCTGCCTGCTGCTCTGCCTACTTGTGTTCTCTCTCTCTCTAATAAATAAGTAAAGTCTTTAAAAAAAATTTTTTTTAAATGAAATAGGGGACTCATCTCTCAATTGAGTTGTAGAATTATGTCTAACTGAGAAAAATAGTGGGTCTGTCCTAATGTTTGTGAAGCATTAAAAAATATTTACTTCTCCTGCCACAATTAAATCACTGGCAAGGAGGATGTGTATAAATACGAATGACTTCGGGGAGGGGTGGGAAGGGGTGGGCACAGGTTTCTCATATTTTAAAGTTCCTCTTAATTTAGATTTTTTTTTTTTTAAGTTTAGAAACAAATGTAACCTGCTTACCACAAATAACGTTTAAAGCAGCATCAAGGGCGCCTGGGTGGCTCAGTGGGTTAAGCCGCTGCCTTCGGCTCAGGTCATGATCTCAGGTCCCTGGGATCGAGTCCCGCATCGGGCTCTCTGCTCAGCAGGGAGCTTGCTTCCCTCTCTCTCTCTCTCTGCCTGCCTCTCCATCTACTTGTGATCTCTGTCAAATAAATAAATAAAATCTTTAAAAAAAAAAAAAAAAAGCAGCATCAATGTTAGCCTTCTAATGGCACATTTCTGTTCACTGACTTGCAGTCATTAAGCATATTTGGGGCTGGGCATTTACCTTTTGCCATGAAAAATTTTAAAGAGAAAGGGAAAAGGAATCACTTAATTGTGTTTGAGAGAAGCAGCAGCATTTAGCAATGAAAAACTAAACACTGACCACAGTGCTGAAGAAACCTTTGAAAACATTTATCCTCTCTTTTGATCTTGCCTACGCACCACTGCCCTGTTAGAGAAAAGTAGAGCTGTCCCACTGCGGATCTCGACTTATATTTTGCATCCATATTAGCTATCACTTCCCTCTCAAGTGTTAGGAGGTTGTGAATAAATGATGCTTATAAACATAAGCAGTCACATCTCACTAGAGCTTTTGAAGTTTTGATTTCAGAAGCATTTACTTGAGAAGACTGACAACCAAATGTCTTAGAGTATACGTTTGATTATGTTTATTATGATTTTTTATAAAAACTTAAAGATTTTTATGACCAAAATAATGAAAAGAACCTTATATATTTGTTAAAAGGGTATATCTAGAGTTACAGTCTTGTGCTGGAAAATGGTTCATATTCAAGAATCTCATCTTGAATCCTGGGAACCAATTTTATTAGGAATCTGCTGCTTGTAAGATTATTTTCATAAATTAAATTGGTATAAATTTATTTTAACTGAACTTTTTGAAATGATGGCATATTTCATCCTTCTTTCACTTTTACATTTTAGATGTTTGGTAAAGTGAGTGGGTTGTTTTTTGTTTTTTGTTTTTTGTTTTTTTAATTGCTATCTTAAAAAACCAGCTGTTTTTGTCATCATATGAATTCTCCATCCCTAGAACTAGGGTGGCAGGATCACTTAAACCTTTCCATGGTTTCCAGAGGCTGGCACTATTTCCCCCCCCCCGCCTTCTTGGGATTTTGGTGGGTGCTAATTTTTAACCCATGGAGTTTAGTAGGTAGAATTACTGGACTCCACAAAATAAAACACAAAAATTTAGACCCTTACTAGTAAAAAATAAAAGTTCTCTGCCTCTCAACAGAATTAAAAATTAAAGATGATTATCATTGTGAATGAAAAATACTGTAACACTGTATGGTACCCAAACCACAAAATTAGAAAGAAATATCATTGTTGTTAAATGTGCTTATATAAAACCTAGATCTGGGGCACCTGGGTGACTCAGTAAGTTAAGCCTCTGCCTTTGACTGGGGTCATGATCTCAGGGATCAAGCCCCCCATCAAGCTGCTCCTCCTCCCCCCTCCCCCGCTCTGCCTGCCTCTCTGCCTACTTGTGAGCTCTGTCAAATAAATAAAATCTTTAAAAAATAAAAATATAAAATCTAGTACTTCTTATTCTTAGATGTCATTACAGAAGACAGTTTTTTTTTTTTAAAGATTTTATTTATTTACCTAACAGAGATCACAAGTAGGCAGAGAGGCAGGCAGAGAGAAAGAGGAGAAAGCAGGCTCCCCGCGAAGCAGAGAGCCTGATGTGGGGCTCGATCCCAGGACCCCGGGACCATGACCCGAGCCGAAGGCAGAGGCTTTAACCCACTGAGCCACCCAGGCGCCCCCCAGAAGACAGTTTTACAAGTGAGGAAGGCAGAGCTTTACCTTCCTTCTCTTGCCTTGATAAAAGGGTCTCGAAATGGATGAAGAGTGGGAATCTATTATATATTCTCAAGCCCTACGTGCAGTAGTAAAACTATTATTTCATTAATTTTAGATGCATTTTTCTTTTACATTTTAATATTACTGAATTAATTGAGTCTGCAGTTAAGGACATCTTGCACTTATAATTGGCTGCAGTTGTTTCTTAATATAACCTAGGATACTGATGCATACTTACAGTTAGTGGTATCTTAAAGTCTTTGAAACATGGTAATGATAGCTATCATTTATTGCATTTCTACTGTGCACTGACCTAGAAACCTTATATTATAGATTCTCTGCATTAAAATATCAGGATTATCTTTTTTTTTTTTTTTTTTTAAGATTTTATTTATTTGACAGACATAGCGAGAGAGCGAACACAAGCAGGGGGAGTGGTAGAGGGAGAAGCTGGCTTCTGTGAGCAGGGAGCCTGCTGCGGGGCTCAATCCCAGGACCTGGGATCATGACCTGAGCTGAAGGCAGACGCTTAACGACTGAGCCACCCAAGTGCCCCAAGATACGAGGATTTTCTGAATTGGTGTTAGGTACCAATATAACAACACCCCCAATTTCCAGGGTCCCTACCAGATTAGGAGAGTTAATCTTTCCTTCACTTTAATTGCATAACTGATGGCTATATGTTTTCCTGAATAGTGCTCTTAGAATGTTGAACTTGAGGTTTATAAAATGGCAGTAGTTTCTGTATCCAACTCTTAGCTTTGTATCAGCCTCTATAAACACTAGCCAGAGAAAATAATTTTAGCATTTCTTACATAATTTATTGTCATAATCAGGTACCCAAAACTGACATGATTTTTCTTGGTAATATATATTGAACATATAGTGGGGTGGGTGGATATAAAATAAAGGAAAATATCTTAGACATATTTTAGAAAAAACATTTATAAATATTTAACTTAGAAGTGTTATATTAAATTATTTTTTGTGAAAATAACTAATACCAAAAACACCGTTTACTTTTTACAGCAACAAGCTTTAGAACTAGCTTTGGATCGTGCTGAGGTGAGGTGTGACTAAGTTACATATTGAAATAGTGTTGTCTTAATTAACAAAACTCAGTTTTAAGAGATTTTTGTATGTGGTTTTCAAAGGAGCGTATTAATGTAATTTTAGGATAAGTATGCATATAATTTTGCCATAAATAAAAATGCTTTGGAATGAGGTTTGGCTCATCTCTTATTTGGAATTCTTAGATAATGTTGTAGAATAAAAATTATTGAACAAAGAATTCCTAAAATTATGTTTTCCTGTTTTGATAAGTTTTATAATTGCTCAGTTAGAAGGAAAGATAGTTCAAAAATATATAGAGTTCTTGCAGTTGGGTATGCTGTGCATGTTCTGAACAACCATAAAACATTTTGAGGATAATTCTCACTTCTGAAACTATATGATTTTGCTTATATCACAGTGAAATATTGTGCTAAATTTTAGTGCAGTTTAAATTTCACTTGTTTGTAATATAAATTTAGAAGTTAGGTAGTTTTTCCTACAAACTATAATTTAATATGAATCGGGACTTGAGTGACTAGTCTTTTTGATCTTAACACGTTTTAAGTATTCTTAAAATAGAGCTGTTTGTGCACTAAGCAAAAGGCAAGCTGTTTTCATAAACTTTTCTTTTTTAGTATGTCATTGAAAGTGCCCGACAGAGACCTCCTAAAAGGAAATACCTGTCTAGTGGAAGGTATGCATACTTAATTGATTGATATCTTTGATTATTGGAAATAATGATTGCTACCATTTATTGCATTCCTTCTAGGCACTGTGCTAGAAATGTTACAGGTACTTTAAAGTTGATACTAACTATTGTATTCAACCCCACTTCACCCACAGTGTGGGCGAAATTGAGGAAAAAGTTAGGGAAAATTTCAGAATAGCATTCACTTCATGATAATTATAATATTATAGTCACATTATTTTGTTTCATTAAATTTTAGAAAATCTGTATTTCAAAAACTTTATGACTTATATATTGAAGAATGTGAAAAAGAGCCTGAGGTTAAGGTAAGTGTAATTTTTTTATGTTATTATTGCTTTTGAAATGTAGAGGAAGAGGGACATTCGAAGGAGTTAAATTTGAAGCAGTAATGATAATATGTTTTTGTCAGTTAACTAACATCTTTTCCGGCCAGACTAGCCAATTCTGCAGTTGACCCATAACCTTGGCTAATCTGGCACTGGGTAGAGATCACCTGCTTAAGTAAGAGAGGTGAACAGTGTTTGCTGAATAACAGAAAATATTTCCTTGAGTAGCCCAAAGAAGCCAAATCACCATAAATATTATCTTTTGCTTCTTTACCCCTTGAAAAGTGATTTGTAGACCAAAGACAGGAGGAAAAAGGTCACTATTTCCTCATGGTAATTTGTATTGGAAAGTTAAAGCTGTTGTAAGGATGTGTAGGAAATTCAGGTGTGATAATAAAAGACTAATTTGGTCACAAAAATTAGTTCAGAGCCATGTTAACTCATTTTTATTTAGTATAAAAATATGGGCAATAAAAATGTAACAAACTTTTGGATTGTTGGGTTATAAGAGCCTTAAAAAGCTCTATGAGCTTCTTTAAAGATGAATACCATTGTGCTCACTGTGGCAGCACATATGCTAATAATGAGTACCTTTTGGGGTGCTTGGGTAGCTTAATCATGAGCATTGGACTCTTGGTTTCCACTCAGGGGATGATCTCAGTTGTGAGATCGAGCCCGGCATAGAGCCTGCTTAAGATTCTCCCTCTCCCTCTGCCCGTTATGCTCTCTCTCTTAAAAAGAAAAATACCTTTTTACCTGTTAGGCAAAAAATTAGTGGAATGCTAATAGTATCTAGCCTTTAAGATCTTAACATAGGGAAAACAATA
This sequence comes from Enhydra lutris kenyoni, assembly GCF_002288905.1. Lineage (NCBI taxonomy): Eukaryota > Metazoa > Chordata > Mammalia > Carnivora > Mustelidae > Enhydra > Enhydra lutris. The sequence goes on along the minus strand of NW_019154144.1, from coordinate 8,811,047 downwards.
AGTATTGAATAAATCTTATGGTATGTTTCTCATAAGTTTTGTTGAGATATAAATGATGTACGATAAATTGCGCATGTTTAAAGTATATATTTTGTAAGTTTTGACATAATGTACATCCATTAAACTATGGCCACAATCAATAAAATCACAATCAATAAAACCACAATCAAAAAACAGCAAATATATCCATCACCTCAGAGTCAGAACTAAGATAGGATACATAAATAAAGATTCTAAATTGGGGTTGGCAACCATTATCTGCCAGATGAATCTAGCCCACTGCATGTTTTTGTAAATGAAGTTTTGTTGGAATCCAGCTGCAGCCATTCATTTATGTCCTGTCTGTGGCTGAGTTCAAGGTATAACAGCAGAGTTAAGTATTTGCAACACAGACCATACATAGCCTACAAGCCTAAAATACGATCTAGCCCTTTAAGAAAGAAATTTTCTGACCTCTGATTTTTTGCTTACCCCAGAAGTAGAAACCAACTTGTCTTGAAGAGATACTCAGTACTGTTCGAATTTATCTAACTGCCTTACGTCAAATTAGAAGGTTTTCTCTACCCTTGAAACTACTTTAAAATTTAGTCTCTCTCTACTAATCTTTTTTTTTTTTTTTTTTTTTTTTTTTGGTGGGAGAAAGTGAGAGAGCATGCAGTGGGAAGGTGTAAAGGAAGAGGGAGAAAGACTGAAGCAGACTCTGCACTGAGCGTGGAGCCTGACATGGGGCTCAATCTCTAAACCCTGAGATCATGACCTGAGCTAAAACTGAGTCAGCTGCTTAACCAACTGCACCACGCAGGTGTGCCCCTCTACTCATTCTTCATTAAATAGTTCAACTGTTGATTTGCTCATTTTTTTCAAATTCTCAAGATGCTGAGGGTTTTTTATTTATTTATTTATTTTTTATTTATTTATTTGACAGAGAGAGATCACAAGCAGGCAGAGAGGCAGGCAGAGAGAGAGGAATGGAAGCAGGCTCCCCGCCAAGCAGAGAGCCCGACGCGGGGCTCGATCCCAGGACCCCGGGATCATGACCTGAGCCGAAGGGAGAGGCTTAACCCACTGAGCCACCCAGGTGCCCCAATGCTGAGGGTTTTTATTCCACCCTTAGAGTAAATCAATTTATCATTTGTCCTTGCATATAACTGTAGATATACATGTTTAACACAAAATACTTGGGTTTGTTTTTTTGAGATCCTGTAAAACTATTAACTCAATTTTTTTGTAAATAAAATTAGATTATATGATTTCTAATATCTATATATGTGGGTTTCATTTTAAAACATACGCATTTCTAAAATAATGGATTTTGGGGCACCTGCGTGACTCAGTGGGTTAAAGCCTCTGCCTTCGGCTCAGGTCATGATCTCAGGGTCCTGGGATCAAGTCCCCACATCAGGCTCTCTGCTCAGCAGGGAGCCTGCTTCCCTTCCTCTCTCTCTGCCTGCCTCTCTGTCTACTTGTGATTTCTGTCTGTCAAATAAATAAATAAAAATTTTAAAAATAAAGTAATGGATTTTTAGGTACTATATTTCCCGATGACTTTTTTTTTTTTTCCCCACAGAATAGTTTCTAGGGGTGCCTTGGTGGCTCAGTTAGTTAAGCATCTTCCTTTGGCTTAGGACATGATTCCAGAGTCCCGGGACTGAGCCTCTCAGGCACCTGGCTCAGAGGGGAGGCTGCTTCTCCCTCTTTCTCTGCCCCTTCCCCTGCTGATGCCTTCTTCCTCGTACCCTTTCTCAAATAAATAAATAAAATCTTTAAAACGAAAAGTTTCTAAAGAGCTGTTATATTGAATTTATAGGAAATTGCCTAAATTCCTCACTTCTTACCAGCTAGGTATCTTTGAGCCTAACATTACAACTAAGTAGAGTTTTTGAATTTGTTTATATCTAATTTATGCCAGAAAATATTTTAAAAAGGGGATGCCTGGTAAGAGTATAATCAAAGCTAATACCCCTAATTCTTTATATGTAGACTTAAAAGAAACTATGTATATGACATCTGTGTTTTATGTATTTGCCCTTAATGGTTTTACATTTTACTCATTTAAATATTTTTGTTTTATTCTACTTGTATGCAAATACATGTATTTTATATATGAGCATTTTTGTTTTTTTATAGATCACTTTTTTCTTTGTGGTATGAACTCATTTGTATAAAACATAGTAGAAGACCAAAATTGAATTTACATAGTTGTGTCTTGTATTTGGTGGCTGTATTGTTTGTGAATCTCCCCCATATATTCAGGATCATAATGTGGAAGGAATACTGAAAGTTTCATTCAAGTCTGAACGAATCAGTATTTTGGGGGCACCTGGGTGGCTCAGTGGGTTAAGCCTCTGCCTTCGGCTCAGGTCATGATCTCAGGGTCCTAGGATCAAGCCCCACATCAGGCTCTCTGCTAAGCGGGAAGTCTGCTTCCCCACTTCTCTCTCTCTTCCTGCCTCTCTGCCTATTTGTGAGCTCTCTCTGTCAAATAAATAAATAAAATCTTAAAAAAAATCAGTATTTTTGCTAAGGTTATGCCAGATTATTTTCATGAGCTCTGCCTCTTTTTAAAGCAGAAATTAAGAAGAAATGTGAATTTGTTAGAGAAGCTTGTTATGCAAGAGACATTGTCCTGTTTAGTGGTCAACCTATACCCAGGAAATGAGGGATACTCTCTGATGCTCAGGGGAAAAAATGGATCAGGTAAGAACCTTCGGAGAGCTGCAGCCACAAAAACCCCTCTGCGAGGCGGGATGTGCTTTTTTAGTAGTAGTTTTTTAATCTGTTAAGTGGTCTGTCCCTCAGATCAGTGATGACTTGATAAAAGAAGGCATGAGCCCAAATTTTCCTTTTTACAATGTTTTGTTAGAAAGTATGTGTAATATGATTGCCTTCATGAATAAGAATTCTAATTGAGGTAGGTCTTTGAAGTTAAATTATGTAAGACCTAACCTTTATATAATTGTCACAGTTTTCTTTCTTTTGCTTTTACATTTTAAGGTAGCGTAAGGTGTTTTATGTCTTTCTTCTGTATTTTGAGTATACTCTGAGTCTGAAACCTTGAAAATAAAGCAGACTCTCTGCCTTTTGAATAATTTTCTTACTTAGTAACATTTATTTCTATTAATATGTCTTGAAAATAGAGTTTTGAAATATAAGCACTATTAGATTTCACTAAAGAGACATCTAGAAATTTGATACAGTGATGATGATATGGGTTCTACAAGGAAATCATCCAGTTAAGGATTTTTTTTTCTTTTGTTGATAATTAATTATAAAATGTAACAGAATTTTGTTCTGTATATAAGTGACCATTTTTCATATGAGGTACCAAGTTATCATGCTGATTTTCAGATTAGAGATAAGTAGTCTTCAAGGGACTTTCAGTTACCAGTGTGGGAATTTTCTCATATTCTGAATATTGTATTGCTGGCTGTGGTTTGCATTATGTTGTTAGGCAGATTGTTTTTGTAGTGTGTTGGGGGTTTTCTCCTTTCTGGCCTAAAATTATATACAATTTACCAAGTGTTTTAGTAGTATGTGAAGTGATTCATTTATAAGACTTAAATAAAGAAGGACTTTAGGAAAGCCTTTGGGATTTAATTTTTTTTTTTTTATGGAAACTCATTTAAATTATATACCTAAGCTTTGCAGTGAGCTTGAACATTTTTCAGAAACTTTGTATTTTAATATTAAGATTCTGAGACCATTCGACTGCCTTACGAAGAAGGAGAATTGCTTGAATACTTGGATGCAGAAGAATTACCTCCTATTTTGGTTGATCTCCTAGAAAAATCTCAGGTACAAAATTTTTCTCTTTAAAATATCATTAGAGAGGCTCCTGGGTGACTCATTTGGTTAAGTGTCTGCCTTCGGCTCAGGTCACAATCTCAGGATCCTGGGATGGAGCCCTGCACAGGTAGTCTGCTTCTCCCTATCCCTTTACTGCACCCCCCCCCATGCTCTAGCTCTCTGTCAAATAAATAAAATCTTATAAAATAAATAAATAAATAAATGTCATTAGATTTGTCAATTCTATGGCATTTGTTATAAACAATATTTAATTGTGTTCTTGATGGTGCTGAGAACATGAAGTGAGACATTAGATATAGTTATATGGCAACCCATTTTATTGTGGGATACTCACCCTTTAGGCTGTAATGAAATGTGTAGATTTAGTTGGTTTTTCTAAAATTGCTCTAACAGTTAGTTCATTTGTTGGAAATCTCCCTATATCTACAATCAAGAGTATGGGAGAAACTATTTACTCCTTGGCTGCACTCCAGCAATACTATGTACTTAGGATAAAGAAGCTATCTAATTGGAATTTCCGTTTTCTCCTAGTCCTAGTTAACTAGCATCCACATCTCTTTTCACACTTTCTGCCTGCCTTTCTGTTAAAATAGATGAAGTATTCTGTTCTAAGAAATCTCCTCTGCTCGTATTCTGGATTCTGTTCCTTCTCAGGAATTTGCAGCTTTAACCCCTCTCTTATATCATCTGTTTTCCCCCTTTCTACTAGATGAATAGCACAAGTATGTTGTACTATATCTCAGCTTTAAAAAAAAAAACAACCTTCCCTTGAACCCATGTCCTTCTCCAGGTACTGTTCCATAATTCTGCTTTTCTTGACAGCAGAGCTATTCGCAAAATTGTATGTAATCATTCTGTCTTTTTCCCTCACATCTCATTCTTTTCTCTGCCTACCTTTTTCAGCATTTAATATCACCATTCTACAGAAGCAGCTTTGTCAAGGTGACCAGTGATCTCCAAGGCACTGAATCAACTGGTCACTTTCTGTTCTCATCTTTTTTTTTTTTTTTTTAAGATTTTATTTATTTGTCAGAGAGCGAGCGCACAAGCAGGGGGAGCAGCAGTCAGAGGGAGAGGCAGACTCCCTACTGAGCAGGGAGCCCGGTGTAGGACTTGATCCCAGGACCCTGAGATCATAACCTGAGCCGAAAGCAGCCACTTAACTGACTGAGGCACCCAGGCATCCCTTCTGTTCTCATCTTAATTGTTCTCAACAAAATTGGGTGCAAATGACTGCTTCCTCCTTGGCACGCTCTTCTTTTGGCTTCTGAAACATTGCATTCTGGTTTTTCTTTTCTCTCTATTCCTTCTGTCTTCTCTTTTTTTTTTTTTTTTTTTTTTTTTTTAAGATTTTATTTATTTATTTGACAGAGATCACAAGTAGGCAGAGAGGCAGGCAGAGAGAGAGAGGTGGAGGCAGGCTCCCTGCAGAGCAGAGAGCCCGATGCGGGGCTCGATCCCAGGACCCTGGGATCATGACCTGAGCAGAAGGCAGAGGCTTAACCCACTGAGCCACCCAGGCGCCCCTCCTTCTGTCTTCTTAACTGTCATCTTTTTTCCCTTCATAAATGTGTGATGGTTTCAAGATTCAATCCTATGCCTTCTATTCTTTAGTAACAGTCTGTTGCTCAATGATCTCAACCAGTGTCATGAGTTTTAAAATGACATTTAATCCCTTGCTTATCTCTCCATGACTAGTCCATTAAGCTCCAAACTTACATTTACTAGGATATATAATAGGTTCCTCAAACTTCACATGACTAGAACAGTACTTTTTATTTTCTACCTCTCAGACCAGTGTTAGTTTTCGTAATCCGTGACCCTGCTTTCCCCTTTCACAATCAGTCCATCAGCAAATGTCACTTTACCTTCAAAATATATGTGGTCATGATCTGCTATAGTTACCTTCCTGAACTTTCTGCTTTCATTCTAAAACAGAAATCAGTTCTCCACAGACAGCTAGATTAAGCTTACAAAACAAAACAAACAAACAAAAAAAGTTCCCAGCTTAAAATTTTCAGTGTCCTCTCACTGTACAAAACCCTTGCCTCCTTGGCTTCCTCTCCTGATTCTCATCCCTACTCATTACACTGCAGCCATCCATTGTTCTTTACATACTAAAACACACCCACCGTATTCCTATCTTAAGACCTTTCATCTGTTCTTCCTTGTGTGTGGAATGATCTGTGCATATGTCTGGCCCTTTTGTGAGTCAGGCCTCACCTGAAAAGTCACTTCCTCAGAGAGGTTTTTATCTGAACACACAATCTAAATTCGCTTCTCCCTAGTTTATCTCCTTTCTAGCATTCGTCACTACCTAAGATTATCTTGTTTATTTCTGTACATGTTTATTGCCTGTATTCCCACACTAAGAGTAAATAATTGTCCCACCACTGCTGTATCTGTGAAGCTTCTTGGATAGTGCCTGGCATATAGTTCACATTGTCATGGCTCAATAAATACTTGCTGAAAAGAATGAGCATAGTAAGAACTCATAGCAAAGAAAGTCCCCAGTAAAAGTTCTGAAAGGGTAAAAAAACATAATACTGTAAGTGCCTATGTCAGGTTGTGATAGGCAAGACTTGAGTGATAAAGGTTCTTACTTTTGGACTAGAAAACAGTATGTTTAGCCGAAAATTATTATTTGAATTCATAGTTAGCTTTCTTCCTTTTATTAATAAAGACAGTCATATTTCTGGAAGTCTTAGCAGAGCAAATAGTAGTTATTTCCAGAAACTGAAACTCTGGCAGAGATGATTGACAATTTAGAACATAGATGGACTTTAGAAAAATGACGAAGTTAGCAAAGTATAGCTGTGAGCCAGTAAGCATCAAGACAGCATCTCCAGTGATTTGTTACACTGAAGTATAGAAATGCCAGAACTCAATCTATAATTAGAATTCATTAAATGATTTTAAACTTCTTGAGTCATAGTGATGAACATAAAATAATTCCTTAGAAAAGTTTATATAGTGGTAAATCCACCAGTAAGGAAGGCCACTTAAGATTCTGTGAGTGACCAGAAGTATTGCATAAATATGTAAAGAACCTGAAATATTGAATGTAAGCACACTTATGTAGACTTTTAAAAAAATGACATTTACTTAAATATTTTCACTCAAAACAGGTTAATATTTTTCATTGTGGATGTGTCATAGCAGAAATACGTGACTACAGGCAGTCCAGTAATATGAAGTCTCCTGGTTACCAAAGTAGGCATATTCTCTTACGGCCAACGATGCAGGTAAGGAATGTTTAAATATTTTAGGGGTTCCTGACTGGCTCAACTGACGGAGTGGGTGACTCTTGATCTCAGAGTTAAAAGTTAAGGTTGGGAGTAGAGATTACTTAAAAATAAAATCTTAAAAAATAAAAGAATGTTAGGTTTTATTTAGAGTTTTATTCATGAAATATCTTCATATGTTTGCATGTCTTTATATTAATTTTTTTTTTGTTTTTATTTTTTATAGACTTTGGTCTGTGATGTACATTCAATAACAAGTGATAATCATAAATGGACCCAGGTTAGTTTGTTTTTAAATCCCAAAGAGACAAAATAAAGGAACAATACTTAACATTAAGTTAAGCAAAAGATATTTAATTTGTAGTTTTATTAAAATGTAAATTTTGAAATTCCTTTATGAGCTTTAGAAATCGGGTCTCTTTGTCCATGCAGTAATCACTCAAGGAACTAAGCAGTTCCATCCCATTTGCTTTAGGACCATGGTGAAACAGGGTCAGGCTGACCTGATCTGTCCAATGTGTGAAACTTCATTTTTTAATCCCCTCTCAAATAGAAGAAAAATTATTTGTTTTTATACCATCGAGACAAATAGATACTGGTTTTCTATAATCTAGGATTCTAAAGCACGTCTAGCCTGTCCTGTTGCCGTTCCCACTAGTTGTAGCACTAGAACCTTGAGACTAGCCAGTTAAATGTTTGGTGCTGGCTCAGTATGTATTTGGTGCCCACTCACAAGAGGGTGGATGGACTTCTCTGCTACTGTAGAGAGGAACAGTAACTAAACCAAAGAAAATATCAATAATGAAAATTATCTGCAAGATGTAGTTATGAATAAGATGCCATCATCAGTAACCGTCAAATGTTGGGTTTCAGTTTGGGCTATAATCTTTTTGCCTGCAAGGTTAAAAGCTGTTGAAAGAATATTTAAAACCAAAAAAAAAAAAAACCCCTCATTGGTCACCATAAGAGGTTATTAGGGTGTCAGTTTCTTATTCTGAATGTTGATGAATAAAGGGAGAGATCGTAACATTTTATTCTGCTTTTTCTGTGTGAACTGTATGTTAGATAGCCAAATAGTAAATAGGGGAATATTCTTCAGAAAAATTAGATCTTAAAAGTTCTCATGACAAGAAAAAAAATTTTTTGTTGCTGTGGGTAACTGGACTTACTGCAATAGCCATTTTGCAGTGTGTACAAATATCAAATCACTTGTGTACCTGAGAATTAATATGTCAGTTATACCTCAGTAGAAAAGAGGGAGAACAAACAATTATCCTGGTACAAAGTAATTGTTGGTAGAGGATATTTCTTATAAACAGATGTGTAGTTTCTTTTTTTTTTTTTTTTTTTTTAAGATTTTATTTATTTGACAGAGATCACAATTAGGCAGAGAGGCAGGCAGAGAGAGAGAAGGAGGAAGCAGGCTCCCCGCTGAGCAGAGAGCCCGATGCGGGGCTCGATCCCAGGACTCCGGGATCATGACCTGAGCCGAAGGCAGAGGCCTTAACCCACTGAGCCACCCAGGCGCCCCCAGATGTGTAGTTTCTGTCTTTGAAAAATACCTGCATTTTTTGAAAATTGCCACCTGTATCTTTATACAGCAGTTTATTTTCTTAATTTTCTTTCATAAAAACATGGACTTAGAGTTAACTTTTTCAGAGTATAGCACATTCAGATGTTTCAATAATTGTTTCAATTGTTTTCAATAATTTATTTAAGAAGGTTCCAGTAAGAATCAGGAGGTATAGAAGACATTTAGGTATTTAGACAGTTTAGAATTTATAGAAGACAATTTAGCGTGTAGAAAACCATTTAATATTTCTGATATTGGTGAGAATTTGAATTTCTTTGGGTGAGGTGCATATAAATGGTGCTTTTGTAAGTAATGATTCCAAATAGCAGAAATTTTTAGTTGTGATTTCACATATTACAGATACTAATAGCATCTCAACTTAATTTCCTTTAAATTTTACCAAAGTAGGCATATTCTCTTACCATTAAATGTTGATATAGGCTCCATAGCATTCCTGCCTGATGGGTAATCTTAACAGAATTGAAAGGTGCGCTTCTAGCTACTTAGCACATATATAGGAATAATTCCATCTAATAGGTACAAAAGAAATGATGGTTTTTTTTCAAATGTCAGTTTTGGAAGTCTTCATGAATTAATGTAGACAACTGTAATTCTTGGGTATAAAAACCATTAGATCATAGGTTCATAGGAATATTTAAAATACAGAGATTTGACCAACCCCACTGATGTAAAAATGGAACACCTGGACATTGTGTTCCTCCTGGTGTGATGCAAGAGAAAGTACGCAGTGCGCAGTACACAGTAGTACCAATAAAGAATTCTCATCTAAAAAAACAGAACCGGAATTAAATTAAGCTTCTAGATGTAACAGTTTACAAGAAATTCAGGAAATAAAAAAGATTATTAAACGACACAGTGAGGAAGCAACTAGTCAGATCCAGTTAAAGTCCACAAGGAAGTAGTTGCTCAAATCCAACAAACCGATTAATTGCTTGAGAAAAGGGAAAAAAAGTTGGGAGAAGAAGGTGATCACATTACAGAATTTAAAAAAGGAGTTTAAAACAGATAGAAACCAGATACTGTAGGCCTTGTTTGAGTTCAAATTCAAACAAACCAACTAAAACTACACTCTTGAGATAATGGAAAATTTAAAGCCAGACTGAATGTTAGAACTCCTTATCAGTTAGCAATGCATGCTGTAATAGATTATTTTAAAATACTCTAGCAAAACAAAAACATAAGTTACAGAGGGAGTTATTAAATGAAATTAAGTGTTGGTACATGGGGTCACCACACTTCTGCTTTTATGTATGTTTGAAAATACCCATAATAAAAAGTTGAAGTATTGAAAGAAGCAGTGTTTGTTTGCAAAAAATCTTACTCAGCAATAGTATTGACTCACTTGACTGTAAAAAAATTTAATTGTTGCTATTAAAATATTTCAGTAATTCAAAAAAAAATAAAGGAATGCAGTATTCCTATGTAATATCAGTAAAACGCCTGTGTACACTTTGGAATTGGGTATATAGAGCTTACACAGTATTAGTGTGATCATTTTTAGTCTTGTAATGAAGTTGAGTTGAGTATAGAATGGGACTTTCAATCTCTTGTGTTATTGAAAGTGCTATGATCCAATATTTTGTAAGCTTTGTGGAAGCAGATGATTTTATCTCTTTTGTTCACTACTTAATCCTCAGCTCTTAGAACAGGGCCTAACACATAGTAAGTGCTTGGCAAATATTTGTTGAATTAATGTATTCATTAATGGATTAATGAATAGGCACTCTTACAACTTGACCATTTGAACACTGTTAGATAACTGAATTTCCATTAATACTTTCATTATGCTGTCAAGTTTTTGACGTTTACAAAAAGGTTGGAACTTGAAATACTGTGTTTTATGTTAGTATGTAACAGTTCCAAGGAATATTTCTAGATTAAGAGATAAGTGTGATTTGAAAAACTTAAATCTGTTACCGACATGTGCTCTTATACATTTTAGGAAGATAAACTTTTGCTCGAGAGCCAACTGATCCTAGCTACAGCTGAACCACTGTGTCTTGATCCTTCTATAGCAGTAACCTGCACTGCAAACAGACTCCTTTATAACAAGCAAAAGATGAACACACGCCCAATGAAACGGTAATTGCCTTTGTAGATAGGTAAATCAAAAGATGTTCCTAGGCAAGTAGCTTTAAATTTTGCTATTTATGGTATCTTTCCCTTCCAAAGTATAAAAGTGCTCTGACTTTTTAAGAACGGGATTTTAGGGGCACCTGGGTGGCTCAGTGGGTTAAGCCTCTGTCTTCGGCTCAGGTTATGATCCCAAAGTCCTGGGATCAAGCCCCACATCAGGCTCTCTGCTCGGCAGGGAGCCTGCTTCCCCCCTTCTCTCTCTGCCTGCCTCTCTGCCTACATGTGATCTCTGTCAAATAAATAAATAAATAATCTGGAAAAAAAAGGATTTAAATGGCCTTATATTACTTTATTTGTGTATTGTGGATTTTTAATACTGTGCTTTATATTGAAGTGGTGCATTCTCTGCATTTTGTGAAGAAACTTCCTAAAGTTTAGAGTCTGTTTACTAAAAAGAGACTGAGAAGAGACAAGAATAAACAAAAAGAATAATTCCTGATTAATTACTAATAACCAATAACCTGTTTGTTTTGTTAATACTGCTTTTAAAGAAACAATTTGTAGTTTATTTTTGAAATCTGTTAAAATATCACAGTCTGACAAGTCAGTTTATAACCAGATGCCTTTTTTTTTTTTTTTAAGATTTTATTTATTTATTTGGCAGACAGAGATCACAAGTAGGCAGAGAGGCAGGCAGAGAGAGGAGGAAGCAGGCTCCCTGCAGAGCAGAGAGCCCGATGCGGGGCTCGATCCCAGGACCCTGGGATCATGACCTGAGCCGAAGGCAGAGGCTTTAACCCACTGAGCCACCCAGGCGCCCCACCAGATGCCTTTTTATAACATGGGAAGTCGTCTTTAAGATTTTTTATTTTTATTTATTTGTCAGAGAGAGAGAGAGAGAAAGAGTGAGCACAGGCAGATAGAGTGGCAGGCAGAGGCAGAGGGAGAAGCAGGCTCCCTGCTGAGCAAGGAGCCCAATGTGGGACTCGATCCCAGGACGCTGGGATCATGACCTGAGCCGAAGGCAGCCGCTTAACCAACTGAGCCACCCAGGCGCCCCAGGGAAGTCGTCTTTAAATGTTTTTGCTCTTTCTTTTGCTTAATATTAACTTGGACTACAGTTATAGTTGGTTCATCATTAAGTACTTTTGACATAATTGTTTTAATGGCCCACTTTGGATAATCGTCAAGTTTAGAGGAGTTCAAAAACCTATCCATTTTTCTAAATTCCTTAATTTACTATGTAAACAGTATATGCTGGGTAAAAGGTACAGTTTCGGAAATAGTGAAGTAAGTTCATATAAGATCTGTCAGCAGCCCTATAAAATCTCTTTTTATCTCTCCACATCTCCATGCCCACTGCTAAATCATTGTTAAAGTCAGCATCCTCTTCATCTTGACTTCTTTTGTAAATTCCTGTTTGATCTTCCTGCTGCTGTGTTTGCTCCCTTTTGATCTATTTACCACGTAAGCAAACTGGAAAAATCTTTTAAAAACGTCAGAGGACACTATATGCCACTACTTGCTTAAATTTCCCTAAGGCTTCCCCCTTGTATTTTACATTAAACCTAGACACATTACCATTAATCTGTAAGGCTCCTTTCTTACTCTCTGACCTCATGTATTATGTGGACCCTCGTGCTCTAATCACACCTATTTTCTGTTTCTAAAAACAAATTTAAGTTTTTAATTCTTAATTTTAAATTCTTCTCTGTGCTTCAAATATTCATTCCCTGATCTTTCTTTTCTTTTCTCTCTCTTTTTTTTTTTTTTTTTTTTTAAGATTTTATTTATTTATTTGAGAGAGCATGAGGGGTAGGGGGCAGAGGGAGAGGAAAAAGCAGATTCCTCACCAAGCAGGAAGCCCAACTTGGGGCTTGATCCTACGACCCTGAGATCATGACCCAAGCCAAAGGCAGATGCCCAACCACTCGAGCACCCAGGCACCCTCCCTGATCTCATAGCCACTTCTTTCATGCCGTTCATAGCTCAGCTCACACAGCATTTCTTCAGAGTCCAGTCCTTCCTTCCTTTTACCTAATTCTGCCCTATCACTGACTCACCACAGTACCCTGTTTTCTTTTGTTTTGTTTTTTCAGTGCTCTTTGAAATGATCTTACCTGTTTACTTGTGAATGGCTGTTTTCCCTTCTGGATTGTCAGCTCCAAGTAACAGGAATTTTGTTTGTCTTGTTCATTTTTGTTTTATCAGTCCCTGGGATTTTGCTTGGCAAGTGGTAGTGTTCTACAGATATTTGTGATTGACATATATAATGTTTACTGACTGAATCAAGATTTATTCTGAGTTTCTTTTGTTTAGTTCACTCTCTTAATATTTCAGGTGTTTCAAGAGGTATTCCAGGTCCTCTCTGAATCGGCAACAGGATCTGTCTCATTGTCCACCTCCTCCACAGCTAAAATTACTTGATTTCTTACAAAAAAGGAAGGAAAGAAAAGCAGGTCAACATTATGACCTCAAGATATCTAAAGCAGGAAATGTAAGTATGTGCTTTTTAAATGAAGCTTATTATTATGCCAAAAACTTCGCTCATTTTGAATTTTCAGCGTATTAATACTGTTTTTAATTTTCAGTGTGTAGATATGTGGAAGCGAAGTCCCTGTAATTTGGCCATACCTTCTGAAGTGGATGTAAGTCAGTTCATGAATTGCACTTATTTTCGTACAAAGTTCCTAAATTTAACTAATAGCAGCTTATATTCAGGGAAAACAAAGACTCACTTGTTTTAAAAACAGTAATTTTTTTTAAATCAATTGCTCATTTTTAAAATATTTTAGAATATTCTTTCACATTAACTTGTATAAAATTACAACACTTTAATACCTCTGTGTATTGCTATGAAAGGTCTGTGTTTAGGAACAATAAAAGAATTTTGAAATGGAAAAAGATGGTACATTATTACATAATATGTATAGAACGTGTTCTTTTTTTCATAATACATCATTATAATTTCTGGTAATTCTTCTTTTCTCAAATTAGTTAAATATAAAAATTCACAATAGTGGAGCAGTGGCCAGAATTAGGAACTTCATATTTTGTTTTCTGCTCATCCATAATATTCATGAGATATAAATAATCAAAAACATAAAAGGGGATGCCTGGGTGGCTCAGTGGGTTAAAGCCTCTGCCTTCAGCTCAGGTCATGATCCCAGGGTCCTGGGATTGAGCCCTGCATCGGGCTCTCTGCTCAGCAGGGAGCCTGCATCCCCCCCGAACCCCCCACCTGCCTCTCTGCCTACTACTGGTCTCTGTCTGTCAAATAAATAAATAAAAATCTTTTAAATAAATAAATAAATGAAAGAGATACTTTGATGATTTGTCCCATATTTCTTTTACTTTGCTATTTCACAGTACTGATTCCATTACATCTGCTGTCTCTTGATTGCTTAGGTAGAGAAATATGCTAAAGTGGAAAAGTCCATCAAATCTGATGACTCACAACCAACAGTCTGGCCAGCCCACGTAAGTCCATCCTTGCAGTCTTCTTTCTGATGAGACTGTTTCTGAATTTATGAAACATAAAGTGACTTTACTTTTAGGATTTTTTTTTTTTTTAATTTAAAGGATATCCTGGGGGTTTAGTGAATTAAAGAATAGTTGTTTTGTTTTTCATAAAATATGGTTTAGGGCATTCGTAATATATAACTGAATTTTTACTTCTGTTTCAGTTGCATATTGGTGGTTCTGATTGGTTTTCTGTTTCTAATTAGTAAGTTATTCTAAAGATGATTTGAAATGTTATATATAAGTTTTCCCTAAGTGCAGTAATATTTCTTGTATGTGATAAATAGAAGTAGATCTGTCTTCAAAAGTTTTACCCCTTTAATATTTAGTATTAATATGTCCAGTATATCCAATTTTGCCACATTTCACTTGGGCTTGATTAACTACCTCATTGGACCCTCATTCTTACACTGCTATATAGAAGAGAATCCTGGGCTTTTATTCTCTTTGATGGTCTTAAACAGGTCTGTAGTCAAAATGTAATGTGTCTTCTGTTGCCAGAAGCAAGTTAGTGTGCCGTTTGTTAACTGATTATTTACTGAAGAAGATATTTATCTGGAATGTTCTTTTACAGGATGTAAAAGATGATTATGTATTTGAATGTGAAGCTGGTAATCAGTATCAGAAAACAAAGCTGACCATTTTGCAGTCACTTGGTGATCCACTATACTATGGTAAAATACAGCCATGTAAAGAAGATGAAGAAAATGACAGCCAGATGTCTCCATCCCAGTGAGTTCTGTTAAACACATGTAATTGACAAAATTAGGCATCCGAATTTATCCAGCAGCTACTGATGAACCATTAATAAATAAAAATTTCCCTTTGGGGATTCATTTGTTATTTAAGGACTCTAATTAGATTTGTCAGCAGACAAAAGTAAATTACAGTTACCATGTTGTCCAGGAGTTAAAATAATCTTTTTAAAAACCTAAGGTATAATTATTTTCCTATCTGTTTTGAAGTATATATCCCTCTTGTTATATTTATGTGTTGACACTTTTGACTTCAACCTGTGAGCAGGAACTTGAAGTGTTTCTGAGATAGCAAGTATACTATAAATGAAGCTGTTAAAGGTGCTTGGTATTATAGCACTGCGTTTAAGAACAAAGACTCAGTGCATAATATAGTTATTGGCTCTAAAAGAAAATACACATATACACATATTTGATCTTCTAAAACTTACAGACTATAAGTTACTATAAGGTAACAGTATTTAGTTTTGTTTTTATTGTTTGATTATTTGTTTTGTTCTTCAATCAAGTTGATGGCTGTTTCAAAAAGAAGAAACTACAAAGAGGAGCTCAACAAAAAAAGCAGGGGCCAGGACTATGTTAAACTTTTTATAAAGTCTTTCCTCAACACGATACTAAATGAAACAATAGTAGAAATGGATTTTTAAAGACCAGCCTCACCAATATCTAAGTAAAAGTCAATGAAAAGAAATAGTTTCAGTCAAAGAATCATTAGGTAATTTTTTCACATTAGCAGTTTCTATTGTTGAATACTACATAGATCAGATGTTTTACCTGTGTCTTTAAAAATCTTCCCCTTAAGACATATGTTGGTTATTTTAAATTATGAACCTTTCTCAAACATAAGATAATATATGGTTTTTTTCTCATTAAAAAAAAAAAAAAAACCAGTTCAAAAGCCAACTGATTAGATCTAACAAGAAGAGAATTGAATTTTTTGCCTTTACATCAGGGACTTGCTGCAAAAATGCTGCATGTTTTGTTACTTCCAGTCATTCTTCCATATTCATAAATTACTTGAGTTAATAACTTTGAAGTTAAAGTTTGAGCTGCATTAACCAAGTTTTTTCTTTTTTTACATTTTATATTTCAGCTCCTCCACAGATGATCATTCAAATTGGTAATTAAAAAATAAACAAATTCACTATTTTAATCTGTTAAGAAATCATATAAATGTCAAATTCTTTAAAAAGACTTGGTAAAGCCATTTTATTGAATTGGCAATAAACTACCTTCCTTGTCTAAAATATATTCTAAGATCTACTCTGTAGACATTATTAATGACTTCAAAAATCAAAGGTTAAAGTGAGAGGAAGGCCAAAGGCCTTGCACACAGTAGTTCAGTGAGTTTTGCTGTAGGGCAGACACTTGTAAGGCTGTATAGCACTTGGTAACTCTGAGCTCAGATTTTGTTTTGATACGTAAGTTTTATGCCAAAATACATCTCCCTTAAATCAGCCAAATTATTCACAGGATATTTTATAATGCATGCAAAACTTGGTCACTGCTTCGTAAGTTTAAATGTATTTTTAAAAGTTTTTTTTTATAATATCTCTGTAGTTTGACTCGTTTTATAAAACTGCAGTCACTAAAATACGGAAGCCTTCAAAAGTAATCCCAGCACTCCTTAAGACAACTCTTAACATAATACTTTTCTCTCTTTTAAATATTTCAGGTTTATTATTGGATCAAAGACTGATGCTGAGAGGTAAAAATACTTGTGTTTTTATCTTTAATCGGGATGAATATGTAAAACTTCGCTTTTATAGGATAGAGAGAACTCCACTAAGAGTCAAAACTTTGATTTTAGTTATACTTTAAATATTACTAGTGTTTTTTATAGATTTGAGAATATAACACAAGAATAATGTTTAAAATACAGTGTATTTTAAATAAAGCATAGATACATCTATGGTAGCTAAGGAAGACAATCTCTAAGTAGTACTTTAATCAGAATGTAAGTGAAAGTCAGTGGGTAATTTCTTCGGCTGCTTCTTGGTTAAATAATCCCTGTAATTTCTGTATTAAAAGGAAGATACTTTATGTTTATCTTTAGATTGTTTATTAGCAAAATGTTTTGAGCATTAGCTTGTCATTGAAAAGATTAGAAGAATGTATTTTTGGCATGAACCTAAATTATTTAGTTTGAATTTTTGTGTTAATTTTCATGGAAATTCTTTTATTAACTGTTATTATTTATTTTCTATAAATTTATGTTTAGAACTGTTACCTAATCCTTACTCACTTATTCCTAATATTCTAGGGTAGTCAATCAGTACCAGGAATTGGTCCAGAATGAAGCCAAATGTCCAGTCAAAATGTCACACAGCTCCAGTGGCTCAGCCAGCTTGAGTCAGCTTTCTCCAGGAAAAGAAACAGAAGTGTGTTTGATTACTTTTTTTTGCCTAATTGTTTCTTAAGGAATCTAAGAAATGTTAAAGACTGTTTTTTTGAGGGATGGGGGTATTGTTTAATATTTAACTTTCTGTAATGGAAACTTTCAAATATACACAAAGGTAGAGAGAAAAGTATAATGAACACCTGTGTATACTAATCACCTGGCTTCAACAGTTTACTCTTTTCCCTGGAAAGATTTAAGAGTGGAAGCTTTGCCTTCAGTTTACCTTTCTGCTCTTCTCTGTCAAACTTTCTCCCCACCTTGTTACTTAGAAATCTTTCCTTCATACTTTATATATACTATAATGTCATGAATCTTCTTAGGTGAAATTATGTATTTTTTGTAACATCTGTAACATCCAGCCTATAACACTAAGAGTACTTTTCAGAGTTTTAAAGTCCGTGTTCTCATCTAGACGCTATAGTGGTATTAATTTACGAGTTTCTAATTTGAGCTTAATTTTAATAAGCATGTTTAATGTCTCTGTTTCTTAGCAACCGGAGACTGTGTCAGTTCAGTCTTCAGTATTGGGAAAGGGAGTAAAACATCGACCTCCACCCATCAAACTTCCCTCAAGCTCAGGAAATAGTTCTTCAGGTATTACACTTGGGTTTCTGTCATTTGGAGTAAAACACATGGTATAGTCATAATCTTTTTAAAACTATACAAATATTATGGCTTACTTAATTCACAGAATTTTGAATTATAAGTGTAGGAAATAATTTTTATATTCTTCTAGGTAACTATTTTACACCACAGCAGGCCAGCAGCTTTCTTAAATCTCCAACTCCACCACCTGCTTCCAAGCCACCAAGTCTTTCTCGGAAGTCATCTGTGGATCTCAATCAAGTTAGCATGCTTTCTCCAGCTGCCCTGTCACCTGCCAGCTCATCACAAAGTGAGTTATAACTTAAATTCTTCATTAGCTCTTCATTAGCTTTTTGCATTAGTGTTTCTTAAAACAGCTATTTTTTTTTTGACCAGTGAAATACTGAAATCTGAATGTACTATGTACCCAAAATGTATAACTTTTGAGAAGCTTCAGGGGAATCTCTTGTTAATTGTATGTATTATGTGTTTATTGTAATTGTATTTGTTTTTCTGTATCTGTGTATGCACTGTGTGTATACCTTATAGATTTACAACCTACACATCTCCTTAAATAATCTTGTTAAATGTGGCAATAAGATTCCAAAATATTTTTTATTCCAGTGTTCACTAGGGATCATGTTACATTTTATGTAAACTATGTAGCTGATAAGAAAAAAAATGTCATAAGAGCTATTGCTGCAGTCCTATCTTTGTATATATGTAAGAAACCAACTAATTCCAAGGTGGTGATAAAATAAACTGAAAGCCGATCTTTCAAAAACACTCCTACACTCTTAAAAATTGTAACCAGTTACTAAAATGTGGTAATAATCATAAGGCATTATTCTGAAAATATTAAAATGTAATTTTTACTACTGAATATTTTTTTTAACATCAAGAAAGCTTATGCAAGAATTCTAGCATTCATTTGGAAGAATTTCTTCAAATTAGAGTTTTCTGAGATATTTAGGTATCAATTTGCAAAAAAGCATTCCAGTTTTTTAGATTTTTTTATAGATAACTAAAGTGTGCTGAAAGTTTTAGTACACTGCACAGTGATAGGGTGGTCTTTGCCTTAGATATAAACATCTTCATCTTGATAGCTCAAAAGGTGTAATTTTTCTGCCTTCTTGTTTTGCACAAAGAAAAATTTATAAATTTCCTGGAAGTCTTATTCACACTTCTTATGTTGTGGGTATGGATTATGTTAATCTACTGCACACAGTTGTTACTTTAAGTAAGGGTTGAGTGACAGCTTCTGGACATTCACATTTCTTTCCTTTCTTTCTGCAGGACATGAAAGCTAAAAAAGAAAACACCTCAAGAGCTTTTGGTTTTATTTTTTTGTTTTTTGTTTTTGTTTTTTTTTAAAAAGTTGATAAACTGTGCATACTTCATTCACAACAGATTTTCTATACATTCTTACATTTAAACAGAAGTACACAGTTACTGTTAAAGATGCAGTATTATCTATCAAATATTTGCTTTATTATTGTGTTTTGTAAATTTGTTTGTCAGGATAAACTTGATGTGTTAGGAATTAAACATGTACATTTAGGTGCCAAATATGATTGTTAACCATATGTAATTTATTAACTATGTTCAGAGTTTATCTCAGACTGTTAGAGAAAATAAGCAATATTTTTAAATGAAGTTCTAAATTAGTGAAATCGTAAATAACGAAAATTAATTTGAATTCCTCTTAAACTTTTTAGGCCAAAGGTAGCATGTAGGAAATTAACTTTTAAATGGGTATTGTGGTAGTATACAAATGTATATTTTTACTGTTACTGTAATAGCATATCTGATGGAATTTTTAGGTGATATACTGCATCCTTAATTGTAATTGAGTGTAGCAACACTCATGTATCATGTGTAGAAATTAACACTTGCAGTTAACTGCTTAAAAAAAAAACTGGAACAAATTGTCAGTGCTAAGTAAGATTCCATTAACCTTATTTTAAAAAGGACTGGCCATTTATAACAAACTAGCAATTTTTATTTTTCTCAATGAGCAGGATCTGGAACTCCTAAGCCATCTACTCCTACACCAACCCCTTCATCGACCCCACACCCTCCTGATGCTCAGAGCTCAACTCCTATTACCCCTTCAGCCACCCCTACTCCCCAAGATTCAGGCTTCACCCCTCAGCCCACTTTGTTAACTCAATTTGCTCAGCAGCAAAGGTCTCTGAGCCAGGCAATGCCTGTAACGACCATTCCTCTTTCCACCATGGTAACATCCATAACTACAGGAACCACGGCCACCCAGGTCATGGCAAACTCTGCTGGACTTAACTTCATCAATGTTGTGGGCTCTGTTTGGTAAGTTTGCATTGATGCCCTGATTTTGGTTGTTTGTTTTGTGTGTGTGTGTGTTTTAAGATATTCTCAAATAAATTCTTACTTGTGAAATTAATAAATTGCATATTTCTGAAACTGAAAAATAGTTTAGATATGGATAGAAACTATCTCAACAAATATCTTTTAATTTATGTTTTAATTTTAGGTACCGTATGTATTATATGCATTAACCTGATACTATTTCACATTGACAGCATTATAGATTTTCTTGTTTATCCTCAGTGTTACCATCTTTTAATCCCTTGATTAATGCTTTTACTCTTTTTCAAATTATATTTTAAACCTTGATAAATATACAGTAATTAATTTTAGATAATCTTACTATCCAGCATAAAAATGAAACAGAGCCCCCAAAACTGATTTAAAACTGAAATACTTAATTACGTATGTTTAGTAGTTTGTTTTTTAATCCAGGGAATTAATATGTGACTGAAATTTTCTCTCATAGTGCAAGTTTTAATGCTTTGTCTTATTCTCCCGCAGTGGAGCTCAGGCTTTGATGAGTGGTTCAAACCCTATGCTGGGCTGTAACACTGGTGCCATAACTCCTGCAGGAATAAACCTGAGTGGCCTTCTCCCCTCAGGCGGTCTCCTACCAAATGCATTGCCCGGTGCAATGCAGGCAGCTTCTCAAGCAGGTCAGAATATTGGAAATAATAATCTCTAAAAAATTAAAGTACATGCTAATATAAAAATGTCATTTTAAGCATATTATGTACACTTAACATTCTTATTTCTTGAAGCATTATGTCCTAGGTATTTCATTTAAAAAGCCCTTGAAGTTCTGGTACTTAAAAACCATTTAGCAATTTTATGAAGAAACTTGGTAAGTTTCTGCAACTTATATCTGCCTTCCAAAATAATAAATTAATTTTGATAGCCTTACTGTCAGTGTAGTCCTCCAATTCCAGGTAAAAGAAATACATTTTGGAAACACAGGTTGTGTGAAAGAGGAGACAGAATGGCAATAAAAAGCCTGGGCTCTGGAACCAGACTGCTTAAGATTGAATCGTGGTTGTATAACTACTGAATAATCACAGGAAAGTCACCTCACTTTCCTTGTTAATAAAATGAGGGAGAATAATGCTTTGCCTCATAGTGGTGAAGGTTGAATGAGTAAATACAGATCATGTACTTTAAACTGCCTGAGATGTAATAAGCATTCAAAAAAATTTACTGTAATAGTTTTAGTGCAATAGAAATTACTGTTAGGTGTACTGGAAAACAGTTCTAACAATTTATGCTATTTTTTAATGCTGTTTAAAATAATGTTTTGTAATATCTTGGAATAATCCAATTTCTTAAACTGTTGAGAAAAAAACATAGGGAAAAGCAAACTTGACAAGAAAAATTTATCAAAAAATTTCTGAGTTATAAGAAGTCAAACCCAAAGAGTATAATTTATACAGGTAACATATTGCTGTGATCTCATTTTAATGTTCATAAATGTTAGTGGCAGAAACTCTCGAAATGGAATCATGTGTTGAATTTAGGATGCTTATATTTACTTCTACCAATTAGTTACATGTGGCTGCAGATGGTCACTGTGGGGCCTAAAAGAAGTCACATAATATTTCTCCCTTGACCTCAGTTTCATTTGTTCTAAAATGGGAATAAAAATATCTAACTTCAGACGGCACTTAGGAGATGTTAGTTAAGTGATTTGAAAGTGACTTTGATAAGCAATAAGCATTTGATAGATGACATTAATTTTTAAAAGAATTATGGGGGTGCCTGCATGGCTCAGTAGGTTAAGTGTCTGCCTTCGGCTCAGGTCATGATCTGAGGGTCCTGGGATCCTCCCTGCTCAGTGGGGAATCTGCCTCTCCCTCTCCCCCTCCTCCACCTTGTTCTCTCTCTGTCTCTCCCTCAAATAAAGTCTTTAAAAATAAATAAATAAAGGAAGGAAGTTATGTCATATCTTTTCATGAGAATTTTTCCTGATGGGGGGTATATCAATACTGTAATATTTTAATGTGATATGCTTCTTCAGTTTCTTATTACAAGGCTTTGATACCATAACTTGTGAATGTTCTGCCTTTTATCTTTTTATAATGCAATTACCTGCTGAGAGGACTAAATACATTTTAATTAGTGCTCAAATTGGTATATTTTGTTGGCAAAATATGCACATACTTTGAAACCATGGTCTGCAAACTACGTGAATGGTTATATGTTTAAAGGTTTCCTTTAAAAAAAAAAAAAAAAAAAAAGATGGGCGCCTGGGTGGCTTAGTGGGTTAAAGCCTCTGCCTGCGGCTCCAGTCATGATCCCAGGGTCTTGCGATCGAGCCCCACATCGGGCTCTCTGCTCAGCAGGGAGCCTGCTTCCCGCCCCCCCCCTCTCTCTCTGCCTACTTGTGATACCTGTCTGTCAAATAAATAAATAAAATCTTTTAAAAAAATAAAATAATAAATTAAAAAAAAAAACAGTGGAGAGGAAGAACATGCCACAGAGGCCATGTGTGGCCCACAAGGCCAGTCCCTGCTTTATGTGCTCTATGTTGCATCACAGATTTTGGGGATAAGTTCAGAAATAACAGCATTGTTTCCTGATCAGTTTTGACAAAACTCAGTGTTAACATTATTATTATTACTATTAGTACTTGAAAAAATAGCAAACAGCACATGGGTTCTCAGAGATGGGATTATTATTGTATATACTACTTAGCACTGAGAAATTTAAATAGATGTCCATACCTGAAATATATTTGCACAAGTGTCAGTTTTATTATATACATGGTGTCTGCATACTTCCTGATTACTTTCTCTAGCCACAGTCAAAATAGTGGTAAAAGAGATAATCATTTCTGAAATAATAGAATAGAAGCTTTATTGCACTTTGAAGATAGTGCATGTTCTTCTACAAATTGAAGGTTTGTAGCAATCCTGCATCAAGCAAGGTTCTTGATTGACAGTTTTGCAGTAGCTTTTCCTCCTTTCATTATCTCTGTATCACATTTTGGTAATTCTTGCAGTATTTCTGATTTTTTCATTATTCATTTTTCATAGTCCTCTGTGTTGAGTGATTGTGACACATTGAAAATTCAGTTCATGTATTTTTTAACAAAATATTTTAATTAAGGTTTGTACATTGTGTTTTCAGACATAATGCTGTTGCACATTTAATAGAATGCTGTATAGTATAAACATAATATATTCACTCTGAAATCAGAAAATTTATTTGACTTGCTTTATTGCAATACTTAGTTTATTGCGGTGGTCTGGAATGGTACCCACAGTATCTTTGAGTTATGCTTATAAAATGTGTATCTGGTGCTCCATATCTTTGAATAAGATCTTAGTGTTAATAGGTATTGATGATTTTTTTTGCTTTTTTTCTAAAAGTATAGAAAAAATAACTGCATCTATGTAGAAAGTACTTAAAACGAATTTATAGATACTAAAGTATAAAATATTTTGAAGTGTAATAACATTTTAATTCTCTCTTGTAACCATGAGTTTTATTTAACAGGTGTTCCATTTGGTTTAAAAAATACTTCAAATCTCAGGCCCTTAAATCTACTCCAGGTAAATGTGATATACTGCTTTTGATTGAAGTTTTTATGCTTGATATCTTTTTTTAATGGTGTATATATGATCATATAAGCATTTGAAATGTTGAAGTCTGGTTGAAGTCTTCCAAGGGTGTGGTTAATTATTGCTTTCTTTGTATGATCATGAGGAAAGTGGACAAAGAGAAAGAATCTGTATCCTGCATACCACACTCATTGGCTCTAGCACCCTGCCTAATCAAGCACTAGCTGTTCAGTGGGGAGAATTAACAACTACCAAGGACTACACTTGCCTACAATAGAAGTAATAGATATACTTAGAAAATAATTCCTCTTTCAGTAGGCATTTTATGTATGTATTATACGTATTACTGTTGGCTTATAGAAAGATTTTGAAAATAGGTAAGTGTTCTTTTCCAAAGCAGAATATGATTTCATAGCACTATTCCAGGCACCTAACAGTCACTCATAAAATGTTTGTCAAATTACAGTCTGTGTCTAATGATGAGGCATACTTACATGTTAGCAGTGTCAGCATATAAAAAGAGATTGAAAATGGAGAATTTATTAGTACACGTTGTGAACTTAAAATATTCTGGGCGTTATGCTAGGTCCTTTAATTTAAGGATGAGTTCCAGTATAAAGCTACCACATTGGAAAATGGATGGGACTGTCTACAGAGAACTTTTAGAAAAGGTAGACATGAATGTCTGGACACAAAATGGCAGAGCTTTGGATTATTAGGATATAACAGTATCAGACAGGAGCACCTGAATAGCTCAGTCAGTTAAGCATCTGTCTTAGGCTCAGGCTATGATTCCAGCGTCCAGAGATCTAGCCCCATGTCAGACCTGCTCAGCAGGGAACCTGCTTTTCCCTTCCCCTCTGCCTGCTGCTCCTCCTGCTTGTGTGCATACTCTCTCCCTCTGTCAAATAAGTAAAATTTAAAAAAAGAACAGTACCAGACAAATCAACCCAACCTGGTTTTTAGGAATAACAAATCAGGAAGTATATTTCAAGCCAAAACTTAAAAAAACATTTCTTACACAAAATGCAAACAGTGTCTGTATTTATGGAATGTAATTGCAGAACAGTCCACTTGTAATATCAACAGACCACAGATCATACTGGTTTATTTAGCCAGCTTCTTTGCATATTGCTCTTGGAAAGGAGTGGAATTCCTTAATAGCACTAATTACAAGGAGTAAGGCTACATTTAAGTTACTTATATTTTGCTGCATTTATTATCTTAGCTGACTGAGGAAGGAACAGTTGACCTATGCTAAATCCAAATTTTCCTAACAATGAGGTTTAGAAATAGTGACTTGAGGACACCTTTTTTTTTTTTTTTTTGGCTATGCAGATCTAAGAGTTCTGTAGTTGGGTATTTATTTGCTTGGACTTCTTAATGACTTCGAAGTGCTTCTACAGTAGTCCCTATTATCCCAGGAAGATGCATTTTCAAGACCCCCAGCAGATGCCTAAAACATGGATAGAACCAAAACCCTGTATATACTGTTTTTTCCTCTATATACATACTGTTAACCTTAAAAATAAAACTCAGTTATTTTACCAGCAAAATGGTTTTATTTGAAATAACAGAGAATTGCTTTTTGGGCCAAACAAGCTATAACAAAACCATAGGGAAGTTCGACAAACGAAAGAGGGAAATGTTATTTTATGATGGAGGAGGAGGAAGCGGAGAAGGTTATTTTGAATGAAGTGCTTTGGAGAAAAGCAAGAGTTCAGGCTGATGACAGCTTCTCATAGGGATGGCTGATTTGTCGGAAATGCAGTGTACCTCTTTCACTGCCAGGGCCTGTCACTTATTATTTTTTTTCCTGTTGAGGATTCTTTTGTTGGGATCTGTAATTGACAATCTTCCTATAACTGACATTGAGCTTCCTGACTCTAGTCAGTCATTTCTGTTTTTCACAATACCTTCAGTGAAGTTTAATTTGTAAATTAGACATAGTAAGAGATTAACAGTAATAAAATAGAACAGTGATAATAAGTGTACTGTAATAGAAGTTATGTAAATACGGTTTCTCAAGTACAGGGTACTATACTTACCCTTCTTGTACTGTGAGATGATAAGATCCCTAGTTGATGAGATGAAGTGAGGTGAATGACATAGGTGTTGTGATGTAGTGTTAGGCTACTCTTGACCTGACCATGTCAGGAAGATCATCTGCTTCTGGACTTCATTTGACTGTAGTAACTGAAACCAGGGAAAGCAAAACTATGCATGAAGGGAGATTACTATAGCTTAAATGCATTAGGAAGTAAATGGTCTTCCCTTTATTCTGTAAGGGTTTAACCCTCTATAAACCCTCTATAAGGGTTTAACCCTTATAGAATAAAGGGAAGACCATTTACTTCCTAACACATTTGAAAACCATAGTTTTAATATTTAACATGGAGTTTTCTGGATGCTTTAAAAAAGTATTTGGGTTTTTTGTTTGGGGTTTTTTGTAGCAGTTTAGGTACAGAATGACAAAGCAAGTTAATACCTCTAAACTAAAAATATGGCTATTTAATGTACTTCCATTACAGCTTTAGAATTCCTTACTGTGTTATATAAAAATCCATGCATATGTGGGTTTTGGTAAAGCTAGAACAAACTAGAGAAGTTTTCTTAATATGTATATTACTAGTTTCTTGTTTATACTTTGTAATGCATTTAATGCTGTTTTATATTGATGTGTAAGAAGAGTAAAAGCAGTATGTATATTTGGATAGCTAACTATTAAGCAAAATCATAGGTGTTTGAGATTACTTACCTGTGTGAGAGTCTAAAGTAATAGCGATTAAAAATTGTTTTTAAATACATTTTTTTAAAGGGCAGGGGTATTGGTTTGGTTTGGTTTTTGTTCACCTGTTTCCTCAATCCACAGAAGAATGCCTGATACGTAGTGAATCTTCTGAAAGTGTTTATGAAATAAAGTTTTGGGTGCCTGGGTGGCTCAGTCGGTTCAGCGTCTGCCTTCAGCTCCGGTCATGATCCCAGGGTTCTGGGATCGAGCCCCACATCAGGCTTCCTGTTCCACAGGAGGCCTGCTTCTCCCTCTCCCACTACCCTGCTTATATTCTCTCTCTCACTGTCTCTCTCTGTGAAATTAAAAAAAAAAAAAAAAAAAAAAAACTTAAAAAAAAAATGTGAAATGAGCTAATTAGTTCTTCTTTAAAGCTTCCAGGTGGTTCACTCATTTTTAACACTCTGCAGCAGCAGCAACAACAGCTCTCTCAGTTTACACCACAGCAGCCTCAGCAACCTACAACTTCTAGTCCTCAACAGCCCGGGGAGCAGGTATGTGCTTTCCAGCCCTCCATTTGCTTTATATTACAGAATTGTAACTTTTTTTTTTTTTTTTAATTCCAACCATATTTGACATGGTTTTAGTTCAGACAGACAATTCTTGTTCTGCTTTTATTATCAGTAGCAGTGGTCAGTTATTAGGTACCTATTTCAAATTATTTTTCTGCCCCTGTAGCCCATACATTTTTTGCCCAGTAATCATCCTTCTGTTTACAGTGTTTTGTCTCTGTTGGAATAGAAATGTCCATATTATGAAGCTTAGGGCAAAGGGAAGATAGACTTAAATAAATATTTGTATATTGTTAAACAGAACAAAATTGAGTAAGAATTGCAGTAAATTAAAGGAGAAGGAACTACAAGTTTTTGTGAACCCTCACTACACTTTGGAATCCTTAGGGAACTAAAAGTACTGATTCTTGGGTCCCATCACCCCCAGAGTCTCTCTTAGTTCACAAAGATTCCCCAGTTCAGTCTTGGCTGGGTTAAGCTCATCCTCTAGTAGATTCTCAGGAAGGGCACATTCAAAACAATTTTTCATTATTCTTTAACACATGAAGGATTACTTGCCTAGATATAAAATTGATTTCCACTTTTTTTTAAATTATGGTAAAATACATGTAATAACTTGCCATCTTCAGTAAAATACACGTAATATATAATTTGCCATTTTCATCATTTTAAATATGCATGTTAAGTATATTCATATTGTTAGGCGACCAGTCTCTACAGCATTTTCCTCTTGCAAAATTGAAACTCTGTACCCATTAAATAATAATTTCCTATTTCCCTCTCCTACTAGCCCTGACAGCTGTCATTCTCCTTTCTGTTTTCTCTGCATTTGACTCCTCTAGACAGTATTTGTCTTTCTGTGACTGTTTTACTTCACTTAGCATAATGTGCTCAATATTATTCCATATTGTAGATGTGTGTCAGAATTTCCTTACTTTTAAAGGCTGAATAATATTCCATTGTATGTATATACCACATTTTGTTTATTCATTCATCTTTAAATAGACAATTTAGATTGCTTTCATCTTTTGGCTGTGGGGAATGATGCTGCTGTGAACATGGGTGTACAAACAGCTAAGTCCCTGCCTTTTTTTTTTTTTTTTTTTTTTTCTTTAAGTCCCTGCTTTTCAGTTCTTTTGGATAATACCCAGGAGTGGGATTTTTAATTTTTTGAGGGACCTGCATACTGTTCCATATGACTATACTGCTGTACATTCTCCCCAGCAGTGCACAGGGGTTTCTGTTTCTCCATATCCTCACAAGTTTTGACACTTGTTATTTTCCAGGGGCTCTTTTTTAATAGTAACTAACCATCCTCATAAATGTAAGGTAATAGCTCATTGTGATTTGTGTTTCCCTAATGATTAATGTTTTTTAACATTCATATACTTGCTGGTTGTTCATGTATCTTATTTGGAGGAATGTCTGCTAAGGTCCTTTTGTTCCTTTTTAAAATCAATATCCAGGTAAATCCTCTCAAGTTAAATGTCTTGTAACTTTTGAAATGTTTGACTTAATGTTATTTACTAAAATGTTATTTCAGTCACAGTTGTAGGTTGTAGCAAAGGTTGTCTTTTTCAGAGCAAAAGTTCTTAGTTTTGATGAAGTCTGAGTTATCAGTTTATCATGCCTTATGTGTTAAGAATGCCTCACCTAGCCCTGTGGCCCAGAGATTTTCTCCTTGTTGTTTTCTAACAGTTCTGTGGCTTTTCATTTACATCTGTGATCTCATTCCAGTTAATTTCTGTATAAGGTGTAAGATTCAGGTTAGAGGGTGAAAGGGATCATTGTCCAATTGCTACACCACTAGTTGTTGAAAAAGCTATCCTTAGTCAGTTGAATTACCTTTGCACCTTTGTGTTAAGATAATATTTTCATGGCTCTCTGTGTTCTCTATTCTCTTCCATCTATCTATCTATCCCTGTGTTGGTACCACACTGTCTTGATTAGTATAGACTATATAGTAAGTCTTAAAATCAGGCAGTGTGGTTCCTCCCATTTTATTTTTCAAAACTGCTTTTCTAGATCTTTTTTTTTTCTTTTTCCATCTAAATTTTAGAATTATCTTGTCTATAGATACAGAGAAAAAAAGAACGTGTTGGGATTTTTAAAGGAATTGAGTTGAACATGTAGGTCAGTTTGAAAGTGACTGTACCATCTTTACTATGTGAATTGCCAGTCTGTGAACACTTTGGTACTATTTTTACAAGACCTAATGTTGGTATTTTTCACCTTATCGGGGGAAAAAAAATGTCACCAACTCAAAATTGTTTTTCTTTTTGTACAAGCACGTATTATTTTTTTATTCAGGGTTCTGAACAAGGTTCAACCAGTCAAGAACAGGCTTTATCTGCTCAGCATGCTGCTGTTATTAACCTTGCCGGAGTAGGAAGTTTCATGCAGTCACAGGCAGCTGGTTGGTATCTTTATACCTTTATATGTTGAATTTACTAAAAATAACTGATCACATAGGGATCTGAATATTTTAATTATTTCTTTTCCTTCTCTTACAAGCAGTAATGGCGGAAAAAATACGGTTCTATTTAATGCATGAACTGTTAAGTTGATTGATGGTGCTCTCAGTTTTTTTTGTTAATATGACAGTTGATTAAAAGTGTTGTTACCTACATATATTAATAGCAGTTGGGGTTTCCTCACATTACAGTTGGTAAAATTTTATACAATTATCCAACTTACTAGGAAGCTAACTTACTAGGAAGCTACCAAAACTGTTAAATCTTCAGTTCTCCTGGGTTACTGAGACTGCATTGTTCTTGATTGCATAATCTTTGGTCTCATTCTGGTAGCTTGCAAATTACATGAATCAAGACTTAATGGTCAGCATAAGTTTTATAAGCCACTTTTATCATTTGTTTAAAAAAATGAGATTATACTAAAATGACTGTTCACCACTTCTAGCAGTAAATGGTGAACCAAAGATTTACCTTTAATGAAGATACCTTGTCACTCAATGACAGTAATTATAACTTTACATTTAAGTTACTAAGCCATATGTATAAGTAAGCTATGATAGAGTTTGAGGATTGAGTGAACAAACATGTCAACATTTTGAATTATCACTGGGCTAACTGTCCTATCTCTGCAACTCCCAGTGTCTGAATTTAGAATAAGCAGGATCTTACATAATGCCCTATTTTGAGCTTGTGAATTTCCAGATGGAAATTTGTGATCATAAACCTTTACCACCCAAGTTATAAATCTCCTAAAATGGCTGTTGTATATTTTAGTGGAAAAAATTCTAGGCTGAAAAATCATGAGAACGTTTCTAGCTCTAGACCTGTCGGTAATTACTTTTGAGTGAGTCACTTAGACCATCTTGACCTGGGGTTTTTTCATCTGTACATTGAGGGGGTTAAACTGATTACTCTGCCCACCCCACCCCTCAACTTGAAAAGAAAGAAAATATTGCAGTCTCAGTTCAGCACCGTTGTTGGCTAGTAATGTAGACTGAAACTGATTGCAGCATCTTTTGTTTAAAGCTCTTATCCACCAGTTTTATCATTATGGTAGATTGGACTTCTCCCACTCCTTTCCTACTTCATTGATTAGATTTTAAAACAACATACTGTATTTTACGTTTCTGCAAGAAAGCCTTCTCAACAAAATAGCACTAGTATCAAATTTCATTGTGATGCAGGGAAAGGGATATAGTGCTTTGGCACACAGGTACTCCCTTCCCTTTCATATCCAGGAGGTTCTATAATCAGTGGTACCCTCAACTAACAGGAGACTATACTAAATTTATTCTCAAATGTCTGTGATTTGAAACTTAAGATTAATCATACTGATAACTTTTCTATAATTTCATTTTCTGTGTTGTCCTTTTCTAACCCTGGTAGCCTTCAAACTTTTTGACTGGCCTGCTTTCCCCTTCTCCTCTCTGTAGTGTTGTCTCAGCTTGGCTCTGCCGAGAACAGACCTGAGCAAAGCCTTCCTCAGCAGAGATTCCAGCTCTCCTCTGCCTTTCAACAGCAGCAGCAACAGATACAAGTAATCCAGCAACTTCACTCTGATTACATTTTAAAGATACTCTGCTCCAAAAGTACTTCAACATACCTTACTCTAGTTTTATTTTACTGTCTTTTAAGACTATACAGTAGTAGGTAAATAATTTAGCAAATTTTACTTAAAAGTCTGACATTTTAGCCAGTCAACTTGGAGCACTGAACATATCTTGTACATTTAAGCCATACTCTTCCTGATTTAAAATCTTTCATGAAGTGCTGGTGGCACATCAACATACATTTTGTAGTTTGCAGTATTTTTGAAACAGACATTTGTAAGTGCCAATGGTTAACTTTTTTATATTGTACTGCAGAAAAAGGCAAGTATACCAGTGTTCCTATTAGTAAATGTCATACCTGTTTTAGAAAAATGTTACTCCGTGATTGTAGGAAGTTCGCATATTATAGTTGACTATCTCTGATAATGCAGGGTGGTTTTATATTGCTATAAACTATCATACAACAAAATAGTAACTGAAGTTGCTGAGTTACTACAATAAAGACTGGCAGGGCAAAGTAACAGAAATATTTTTGAAGTTTACCAAGAACCCATTTTTAAAGCCCTCAGCAGGCTTCTGTGCCACTGGTGCTGTTTGACTGTGCATTGTCTCAGTGTGGTATAGTCCCTTTTTGTTATCTTGGTGCTTTCTCCCTTTCAGTTTTGTTGTTTTCATCTCTCAGGAAAAGCACCTTTCCATACCTGCCTGCATTTAACATAACTTGACTTTTTTTTCCCCTCCCTTTTGCAGCAGTTGCGATTCTTACAGCATCAAATGGCTATGGCAGCAGCAGCAGCACAAACAGCTCAGCTACATCGTCATCGGCATACAGGCAGCCAGTCAAAAAGTAAAATGAAGAGAGGCACACCAACCACTCCAAAATTCTGAGTCTCGCTTTTTTTTTTCTCTCTCTTTTTTAAAACCATAAGAGCATTGAATCAAAGGATTCTGAGTTTCTACTTCCATTTTTGGTTTTGTTTATTCAAATGTGTCAGTATTTTACATTGCTAGATGTACAAACTTTATACAGAAGCACAACCCTATGATTTTTAATTAAAAACGGGAATGGTTTAACAAACCATTAGGGTTGGTTTGCCTAAGTCATTGCTTTTTAAAAATGGTTTCACTGTACATACTACATACGGAAGTGACCTAAGAAATACTAGAAACATCTTTCTGAAGAATGTAGTTTGATATTTATTTAGTATAAAAGGTTTGTGCACAGTGTAACAAATACAGTTTTTACAAATCTGTTTTGGAAATGTGGTGGTGGTTTATTTGGGTTTCATACTCTTAATTACTTCATCCATCAGTTTTTTTACTTCTTTGTGTCTGGTAACTGCTCGACTCATACAGTCCTGAAGTTTAGCTCCAGTCAGCCCACTTCCACCTGAAAAATTATTGTAACCACACTTTCAGTGTCTATCATTTTACATCATATACATCATTTGATGTTGAAAAAAATCAACATCAAGTATTAAGACAAAAAATTCAATAATATTAAGCCAGTGAGACTGTTCCAAGATTTGCAGATTGTGTTTTAACAAGACTTGCAAGTGATTCTGATGCATACCATAAGTTTTAAGAACCACTGACAGACAAAAATAGATTAAGTAAGGAATTTGACATAACAAAGAAACTGCAGTAAACAATAAAACCTCTCACATTCCATCTGGTGCCCCCTAATACAGAGAAGCTCACACTGATTTTTTATTTTACATGTTTAGGTTTGAAATGGAAGGAACATGCCTGGTTTGTGAAGACAACATAGCTTGCCTTCCTCATCCATTACTACTGTTAAGGTTCCAGTTGCCAGATGTTCCTCCTCTCCAGTAGGGTCAACTATGAGCAGAGTGCTATTTAAAATACAAGAAAAATATAAGTTATCGATCCACAGAACAAATTTTATATACAAAGAATAAAATGAACTTCCAGCCTTTTAGCTTAGGTACTGATGTCTGATTTAAGCACTGAAATAGACCTGGTGGGAAACCAGAAATGTTAATAGCAACCTAACATTATACTACATGTAAGAATCTTTACTTTTCAATTTATAAATATACTAATAAAGTCCTTCACAAATACAGAAGGTAGTCTAAGGTAAATCTTCTATGAAAGAATTAAGATTAACATTACACAGGAATAAGAAAACCAAGTAACAGGGAGAACACAAAATTCATTCAAATCAGGATGGTTTTGAAAGTATAAGGCAAAAGCTAATAATAATTCTGCAGGGACAACAGGTATAAACCTAGATGTTCAGGGCAAACTAGAATGTATGGTCACCTTAGGTTATTTCCTAAAAAAGTCAGAATGCTGAGTAACAATCCATTACCTTAATTACATAATATTTTATACATCTGATTAACTTACTCATCAAATACAGCAAAGGAAGTTGCAACTGGATGAGTTCTAATATTCAAATAACTTTTCTTCTTTAAATTAACTTCTGCTAAACCAGTTTCTTCATTTATAGTAACTTCTGGCAGCTGTACTAGAAAAAGGCAAATACATGAAGTAAGTCTCTCACTCTAACAAATACAGGTTTCTATGCTTTATTCACTCTTCCCTCCTTAAAAACTTAGAAGTATTTTTTAATTAGGATAATTAAGGTAAATTTAGTGGATATAAACATGGTTTCTCATGAATGATGAATCACTAAACATTAACAAAAACTTTAAAAAGTTTACTGATAAAAGTTTAACAAAATAATATTCTGACACCAAGAAGGAATTGTGCCTTTTATTAAGGTTGCTTACCATTTTTTAAGGCTGCTAACAAAGCAAATGTACAGGCATCCAAGATGTTCCCATCATAGTCGAGGCAAATGATATCACAGTACAGAACCCAAGAAAGCTAAAACAGAATTTATACAAAGTGGGGGTAGAACATGGTATTTGTTTTAACTTACAAACCACAGAATCCTTGATTAGACAAGCATGATAACCTTTAAGGCTCAAAAACTTAAAAATAAAAACAAACTCTACAAAGTATATTACCAACAAAGTAGACAGGTTTGGTTTAAAAAAAAAAAAATTGGCTTTTAACTACCGAACTGACAAGTAACATCTAGATTTCCACTGAAAGCTACAGATGTAGGAAGAATTTCTATTTTTGCTGCTAAGTTACCATATAAAAGAAATGCTTTTGGAAGTCTTAAATGAAGTCCAAAACATACTTTCCCCCAGAAACATTAACATATGAAATGGCTAGGCTTTACAATGCTAATAAATCTGTTTATAATTGAATAGGAAAAGCCTCTAAGTCCTAGTCAATTTTGTTCTAAGTCTTAGCCTTGAAATTAAAGACTTGAAATGTATAGTGTAGATTTACTCTAAACAGCAGCTGATCAGATACTAATCTATATGGAATAAACAAGTGACTGAACTATTTGTGCAAAAGGGAAAAAAAGTTACCTCCGCTTAAAAAGTAGCCCCCAGTTAGGTAATAAATTACTCAAAACTTTTTTTTTTTTTTTTTTTTTTTAAGAACTACATGGTTTATTTAGATAGTTACAGAGTAAGCTAACCAAATTCCATCTTAGGACATTCATATTTAAGGCCACTGGCTTATTATTTTAATTTCCCTGTTCTTTCCCTAAAAACAATTCAGAATTAATAAAACCTTACAGCTTTTTTATTCATCTTACCTTTCCAGGAGAAATGCATAAGTCTTCTTTCTGAATTATCTGTGAACTTGGATTTAATAATAAGCACAATAAGTGAAAGGTCAAAAAACATCTGAAAATGAAGGACAGTCAAATGTTCAGAATGATCTTACTTTTCAATGACATCTGCAATGAACTGGCTAGCCACTTGGGCCTCTTCTCCAGGAGGTCCAGACCGAAATCTCGATGAACACAGAGGTGGTAGATCCACATTAGGAACTGAAAGAAACACTCTGGAGCTATGAACTAAACTTCACCTCTGGTTTATGGAAGTGTTAAAGGTGTTCTCAATCCACTGCAATGTGACTATAGCCATAGATAAATTTGCCAAGTGGAAAGCATAACACATCAGTTATTTCTTTTTGATCTTTTTAATACTCTCAGACTTAGATAAAAGCTACTTCCAACTTTTTTTTTGCCCCAACACAAATACCAAAAATACAAAAGGATGTTAAGGAAGGCTTCAATCCTAAATCCTTTCGAAAAATAAGATTTCTACCAAAATACCTCATTCTGTAACAGCAGATAGCCTCTACACTCATACCCAAGTGCCTGCATTTTTAAAATGTTGGTACCTACCATAAAGAAGAGATGGTCCAAGGCAAGAATAAAGTTGCATAGTGGTATAAATGATGAATACTTATGGGAGCATAAAGAGTTTGCAATTACGACCCTTTCCTAAGAGATTCTACTTTCTTGGTTGATGACATCTGAATATGCAAAGCTGAAAATTTTACAAAAATTTTGTATCTTGCTATTAGGCTATCTTCTAATTAAACTTTTCAGGACTGTCTGAAAAGTCTCATTCCTATATACTTCTGAATCTTCTATATTCAACTCAGCTACTAGGACTGACCTACAATATTACCATTAAATGTGTTCAAGTTTTTGTATTAAAATTACAAAAATTACAAAATTACAAAAGCCTCATTCC
Source organism: Enhydra lutris kenyoni (assembly GCF_002288905.1). Classification (NCBI taxonomy): domain Eukaryota; kingdom Metazoa; phylum Chordata; class Mammalia; order Carnivora; family Mustelidae; genus Enhydra; species Enhydra lutris. The sequence goes on along the minus strand of NW_019154144.1, from coordinate 8,775,228 downwards.
TATATATTTCTGAATCTTCTATATTATCTTCAACTCAGCTACTAGGACTGACCTACAATATTACCATTAAATGTGTTAAGTTTTTGTATTAAAATTACAAAACCATTTAACTTACCAACATATCCTTTATCAGGGCCATCTGTTGGTGGTGCTGCAAATTCCTAAAGAAGCAAATACTTCCTATGAAAGAAGCTACTTAATAATTGTGAAGACAGCAATCAGTTATAAAAACCTTCAGCAAAGACCATCTTAGCTAGTTAACTACATCAAGACCATCTACTATGCTTATTAGGGAGTCCTATCAGGCTATATGAACACTGTCACAAATCCTCATATTAGGTCTGCAAGATTAAAAAGGCAGCATAGCTTAGCACTAGATTCTAGTGCTACTAACCAAAATTAAATGGGGCTCTTTCCAAAAAAAAAAAAAAAAATCTGGGCGCCTGGGTGGCTCAGTGGGTTAAGCCGCTGCCTTCGGCTCAGGTCATGATCCCAGGTCCTGGGTTCAAGCCCCGCATCGGGCTTACTGCTCAGCAGGGAGCCTGCTTCCTCCTCTCTCTCTGCCTGCCTCTCTGCCTGCTTGTGATTTCTCTCTGTCAAATAAATAAATAAAATCTTTAAAAAAAAAAATCTGTTTTCTTTCTCTCATTTAGTAGCAAAGAATATATAAATTGAAACCCAAAGTGATCCCTTACACAGCCAAATATGGGAAGTGATAAAGTGATTAAAAGCAAAAGCCTGCGACTCAACTGGTTCAAATGTCAGACCCATACTTTTTGGCTGAGGGATTTTAGTCAAATTGTATAACCTCTTACCATTCAACTTTCTCATGTGCAAAATGAGAAGTTAATAATGACCTACTTTTAGGGATTCTCAATGAGGGTCAAATGAGATAATGTTATGTCCCCAGCATTAAAGCTGGCAACAATTAAGTGCTCAGATCATACTGTTAGATACCACCCCAACTTTATCACCCTGAGGAAAAATCTGAAGGTTAAGTAATTCACAGTGCAACACAGTGAAAAAAGCACAACCTCTGGAGTCAAAGTTACAGTTCTAGTTCTGTTCCTGGATAAGTTACTGAACTTCATGTAAAACAGAAGACAAATTATTCTTCAAATGACTGTTCTCATGATTAAACTGGTAATTCTGTATTAAAGCACCTAATTTAAGGTACCTGGTACATAAAAGGTATTCAGTAAACAGTGGCTCTTCTTACTCCCTCAAGCTTTCTTTGGAGTAGGCTCAATTTTCTACATCATTTGCACAGATTAAATGCTATCACTGGATAAAAGGATGTCACCAAAAATCTCAACAACAATCAAATTCTTAAAGAATTAAAGGTAGTGAGGATTTTTAAAATGGTTTCATTTCAGCCTATTTGATGCATGTTCATAAATTAAGTCACTGGACTTGGGTCATTTTTAATCTACTTTGAGTATTAATCTACTTAAAGATGAAAGCTCTTAGGAAATGAAACATACTAAAAAACTGCCTAGTCAACAGAAATATAGGTGTAAAAATTACAATCTAATAACAACTTGAAGCTAATTTGGTAATTCAAATCTCAGTAAGACATATTAAACCTACCGCCTTAATTCCACAAATTACTGTAGTATTTCCCAGCTTCACTAAAGCAGAACCATCTGCAGTACTAATTGAACCTGAAAAGATAATAAAAAAGTCCATGGAAAGTGTTCATTTTCTACATATAATTTTATCCTGCTATGTATCTCAGTTGCTTGTGTAAATTTATTCCTAGCTCAAGTCTTTTTTAAATGATGTGACTATCTTAAAGTACTAGTGTTTTAGGAATTATTCACCTGTTCTTGAATTTGAGTTAGTCATTTTCATTCGGTCTTAGAACTGTTCTGCAGATAAAGATCTCTTAACACAGAATCACTGGGTTCCCTTATATATGGTAGAATTCGGCTCAAATATTGTTTAAATGGTCAGTCTAAAACTCGAGAATGTCATACAAGTTAAACTGGAAAATTCCGTGTTCACAACAGAAAGTTAAGTGTAAAATACAAGAAAACCATGTCTTGGAGGTTTTGAAGGAAGAAAGGGGTGAAAACACTTTACAGTCACTTCAAAATTTAAAGATTGAAACAATAGTGAGTTTAAAAAACATCACAAATAAAAATACATTAAAAAAAGTCTGAAGCAATTTCATTCTATTTCAGAATTCAAAATATCCTCACCTATGTTGACAGTTGTGGTTCTGAATTCACCAAGTTCTCTTCCATCAGGACGGCAGTTCTCTTTCTAAATAAATAAATTTGCAAAAAGTAAATTACGTCTATGTATTTTACACACACCAGGGAAAACACAATAAACCTCATTAATTCACATAATTTGAAAAGAAGCATAGGATACTGTTATCAAAAGGTACAAGCTGTACATAACCATCTTTACTTACCAAAAATCTCCTGTAATACTCCAGAGGTTCCACAGTTCTGAAACATGTTAAAAATATATCTGAGGTAAGTTAATGAATCTTAACATAAATCCAGAAAATGGCAAAGATTTTAGGAGTGTGATGATGCAGCATAAACCTTCCCAATTTGTTACGAAGTTTCTTTCATGAATTCTGATGTTTTGTTGCCACATGTAACTATTAAAAAGAGGTACTCTTGCAGTAGTAATCACACTCAACTGCTGTCCTTAACTCTATCTTACAGTTACAGGTTGGAGCATCTTTAAAAGAATTAATCCAGTTGTTAAAATAATGTCACTTTCGCTCTGAAGCAGGGATTCATAACATTTAAAAATTACATCTTTATTTTCACTATCCTGTAACTGAAATTTAGCATATCCTCCAATTTTGAATGCAGGCAATAAGCCTTTATAATATATTAATACCTGCAAATTTAACAACCACAGAGATTAAATGTTTTCGTTTTTACTTTATAGTAGTCGAAGCTTATGTGCAAACTTTGGAATTCCAGGAGTTACTAGACTCCCCAGTAGAACTTGTTTAAGAATGTTCATTTTTTAAAAGCACGTATATATCACTATCAAGAACTAGGAATTTATACAAATAGAAGATAGCTGCATCAATACAATGGTTTTCCTTTGGAATCTTATGTATTTTATCCATTTAAAAACTTAACTCTGAGGACAAAAATCTACAGGCTTCACCAGCGTGGCACAAAAAAAGGCTTAAGTAAAACCTTCCGAACAAGGCACAATCCTTTTAGAAATAAACCACGGAGGAAACGAAGCACAGGGTGGCATGTGGTTCTGATAAAACATTTTTAAAAAGATTACAGCGGTGTCCCCTGGGGCCGCACATCCACTACACCAAGCCACAAGCGCTTGCCGCAGGTACTGAATTCTGTACACAGTCCCTTCCATCTCCCGTCTCACTGCAGAGAAAAAGCCCCCTTTCCTTTCACAACGACCACCTCCAGGTCCTTCCGCCCGTCGCCTACTTCCGTGAGGGAAAGAAATGGGAATCTAGCAGGGTGGCCTCCAGGTGAAAAATATCCCAGCGAAGGGTTAAAGGAAACCTCCAACCGCCAGGGCACAAACACGCGCCCGCGAGCCGCCAACACTCACTTGAACCCGGCCGCCATCTTCCCGCCCGCGCGCGTGCGCCTGCGCCGGGCGACTCTGGGCCTCGGGGCCGCGGGTCTACACCGCCCCCAAACTTTCAGCAGGGACGCCTGCGCTCTTCGCCGCTTGCCGCAGACGCAGGGGGCTGGGCGTGGGGAAGGTGGTTTCTGGCCCACCTTTGCAACGGTGGTTTCTAGCTCCTCACACCTCCAGGCTTCTTTGCTTTGGATGCGTTTTTGACGAATCTGCTCTTATGAAAGAGACGAGTGTGTCTCTTTAGAAACACTCTGGTAGTTCAAGGGTTTAAGAGAAAACTGACCTTATTTCCTAGATTTGAGTATTGAGTGTGGGAGCATTATTTCAGTTTCTGCGTCCCTTTCCCGCCTCCGTCTTGGGCTGGGCCCTGGGCTTCTCCTTCCAAGTTACTGGAGAATTATGTAAACTTTTTGGCGCTCATTATCCGCACCAAGTTACACTTTGCCAGGTCCCCGGAGCGGGCTCCAAAGGAGCGCCTTGTGTTGTAGGCTGTGCTGTGGCTCAGAGCCTCCACCTCCCTCCTAGGTAGGGTTGCCACAGTACAAGACATCCAATTAAATTTGAATGTCAAATAAACAAAGAATTTTTTTTCTATGAGTATATGCCAAATAGTACATGTTATTAGTTATTACCAGGGGCTGGGGACAGTGAAGAATGTTTTAGAAATAGATAATGGTGATGGATGCAGAAAATTGTGAATGTAATTAGTACCACTATGTATTGTACATTTAGGTTAAAATGGCAAATTTATTGTTGTATTACACTTTTTTAAAAAAGATTTTATTTATTTATCTGACAGACAGAGATCACAAGTAGGCAGAGAAGCAGGCAGAGAGGTGGGGTGGGGGGGGAAGCAGGCTCCCCGCTGAGCAGAGAGCCCGATGCGGGGCTGGATCCCAGGACCCTGGGATCATGACCTAAGCCGAAGGCAGAGGCTTTAACCCACTGAGCCACCCAGGCGCCCCTGTATCACACTTTTTAAAAACTCGTGTAATATACCAAAACCTTTTGAATGGGTGGGTGTATGGTGTGTAAATTCTATTTTAACAAGGCTGTCAAAAAACTGTTCATTGCTTACCTAAAATTCAAATTAAGTGGACATTCTGTATTTTTACTTGCCCATTCTGTCAACCCTGCAGTGGAACGCGGCGCCTGCCTTTCCACCGCAGAGCCTCGCTCCGAAGAGCTGCGTGTTTGTCTCCTTGCCGCGAGGGGCGCTGTGGGCGGCGGGCGCCGGGCGGGAGAGGTCCCTCTGCCCGCGGAAGGCGGGGCGGAGCGGCCGCGCTTCCGCGTGTGTGTAGGTGCTGGGTAGGCTAGGGCGGCGACTTGGGCATGGAGGATGAATTCGCTCCTGCTGCAGCTGGCGGTGCTCGGCGTGGCGCTGGCGGCCGCAGCCCTGATACTGGTGAGGAGAGGGATGGGGGACCGACGCGGGCCTAGGCTCCCTGCTGTCTTGGAGACTCGGCCGCAACGCATCCTCTCCTCTGCACAGCCCACTCACTCTTTGACGTGTCCCTTTTCACCACGCTTCTCCCAAGCCTTGACTCCAGGATTTCCTCTCCTAGAATTCCACACCCCCTTTCTTCCGTTCTTTATTTTTATTTTGGAGCTTTACCTCCTTCTGTGCCCAGAACCTTGTACTTTTGTTCACTGTGGGACGTGCTCACCCAGTCTCTACTCGTCCCTTGGTCCCCGGACCTCTGTCCACCCGCCCTGTCAGTCCCGACCTCTCCCAAGACTTCTCCCGGATCTGCAGCCTATGCAGCTCTGGTTCCACCCGGGAAGGTTTTGAGCTCCCGGGATGTGCGTGCTCCCTGGACTCATCCTTTTCCTGATGTGGTTAAGCAGATAGAAGGTGGTGACAGAGCATTGACGAGAGCCATCTGTTACAGATCGGAATAAATCAATGGATCAAGAAGACCAACCAAGGGACACAGTAAGACCAAGACACACAAGCCTAGTGTTACCATATGTCTGGGAGTCGTTATGTCCCCAAAATTAAACACCCTGTATTCGCTGCCTCTAAAGGAGAATTCAGACTAGGATTTTCTTTGCCATTACTCTGGAAATAGAAACGTTGTAAACTCTTTCTCATACATAAGTAACAGTTTGCCGAGTGAGCTTTCTCACTTATGAGAAATTATATTCCATATAATTTGGAATGAGTCTGCCATCCAGTTCCTACATGGAGAGGTTTCAGCTTCTTAGACACTCAGGTTCGCCCCCAGATAGCACTGCTAAGGAAGGCCATTCTTCCATCTTGCCAGGTTTGCAAACTCAGTGTGTAGAAACAATTTAATAGAGAAAAAGCAATGTGCCCTGTTTGTCTGGGTGAGAAAGGAGTCCTCTCTCTCCCTTAGTGGTATATGAAGATTTCAGGGGTTATTCAGATTATTGGGCAAGTCACTTTTTTTTTTTTTTTTTTTTTTTTGATGGGGCAGAATTTTGTCAGACGCCTGGATTGAATCTGCTTGTTGAATCTTATCTGTTGCACAGAGTTAAATGGGTGCATTATGAGGGTGTACTGCAAGTATTTGATCCCACTAGCTTCAAGTGATTATAAGGGCTACCATTTATAGAGAACTTATAATATGCTGGGGGTTGTATTCAGTGTTTAACAGGGGGTTATCTCATGTGATCTTTAAAGCAACGCTCTCATAAATGTTATCATCATTAGCTTCTTTTGATGAGACTGATTGGAGAGAAGAGCTTACGTGTGAAAATGTCACACAGTTACTGGAACTTCATTTGTTTAAAAAGCCACAGCAGGAAATCATTATTAAAAAAAAACAAAAATAAACAAACAAAAAAACCTGGTTTCATATATATCCACACTTTCCATACATACTCTTCCTCACCCCACTTCCTTTCTGAATTATTCTGAAGCAAATCCAAGACAAAACACTCTATCTGTAAACCCGCAGCATTAATCTCTAAAGACCCCCCTTTTTTAAATATAACCATAATAAAGTTATAATGGAGTCTTAAAAAATTTTAACCATTATTCAGTGATTTCAAGTGTCCTGTCAGTTCAGATACCTCATGTATGTTTTAGTATAGTCATTTTTTCGATTAAGCATTCACATACACTTAGCACTCTGTTGATGTCTCAAGTATCTTAATCTGTAACACTTTGTCCTTCTTCTTTGTTTTTTTTTTGTGTTTTTTTTTTTCCCTTGTCTTTAATAAGTGGTCATTTGTCCTGTAGAATTTCTCAGAATCTGGGTTTTATTGATTTCATCCCATTGGTGACATTTAACATCTTACTCTGTCTCCTGAATTTCCTATAAACTGGTAGTAACATTTAGAGACTTAACCAATGCATGTTTGTGTTTTTTAATCAAAAAAAAGTATGTGACTGATGCTGAATACTTTGTCTCGTATCATATCAGAAGACTCATAATATCTGATTTTCTCTGGTGTTAAGATGGATCCAGGGGTTCAGGAGTTTTGTTAGCCTGACTCACCAATTCTATAGTTTGTTAACCTAAATCCATTATTTCTCTGGGAGTTGCAAAGTGCAATATTCTAATTGTATCATTCCTTTTTTATGTATTATCTGAAATTCCATAATGAAAAAAGTTTCATTCTCAGCTATTCAATTACTCTGAAATATCTTTCATATATAAAAGGTAAGATAAAAGGCAAGTTTTCAAAATAATGACATAATTCTCTGGCATCTTACAAAGAGCACTGATTCCTTTTACTAGGAAACTGAATTTAGAAATCACAATCTGAACACTGGTGTGCAGAATAGGAACTCATAACCACTAGTCAGGATACTGCCTCCATGTTCCTACTAATCAGAGCAAATTCAATTTCAGTATGTACCCAGTGGAATATTAAAAATGGTCACCACATTAAAAATGAGTAGCATTCCAAAAATTTATGACTGTGGTAGAGACAATGTTCCAAAGAGTGGTTATTTCCAACACTAGTTCACAAATAAATATAGAAGGGAGCTATCTAATGTCAGTAGTGTATGGTGCCAGAGCCTACAAGTTTGATACTTCAAAAAGTAATGTTTTCTGAATTCAAATCTGGGATAAGTGTCAAGAATATGTTCTTAAGCATTGCTGGTCCCTACTATGGGGATAGAGGGGTCTTCCCTACATATTCTGGGTCAGTCTAGTCCTACATGGGAGGTCTTCCCTCACTCCATACATTCCACCTGCACTGTGAACTTAATCCTCTGGCACATATAGGCTCCAAGTAGGAATGGGACCTCACTGTGTGTTTGCCAGGGATTGGGGGTTCAGGGCATCTTAAAATAGATTGCATTTCTATAGTGACTTCCCTATTAGATCTGGGATGATAGAAGCCTGGGGATGACAGGTGGGAAGAGATTGGGAGTCTCCTAAGTCCTTAGTTCCTTACCAGTGGAAGAAAGGACAATAATTAGTTCATAAGTAAGGCATTTGAATTTTGTTGTCACCTCCAGTCCAGTTAATGGACTAAAAGCAAAAAGCAAATATTCCACCAAAAAAAAGAAAAAAAATCATGTAAATGATGTATTCTTACATAACAAGTCTAAAAAAAGTCAACATAGCATGATTTCTTGTTTAACATACCTGCTTTTAGATTTCCTTTGTTGCATTTATAACTGCTACGAAAATGCCACACCTCCATCAACATGAAGATGAGAAGTTCTTCTTAAATGCCAGAGGACAGAAGGAAACATTGCCCAGCATATGGGACTCACCTACCAAACGGCTCTCTGTTGTTGTGCCTTCATACAATGAAGAAAAACGGTGTAAGCCCGATTTCATTTATTGGGTAAGGGTTCATTGGGAAGAAAAGGAAACTTAGAGTATGGACTTTACTGTCTTTGCCAGAAGGTTAATAGATGTGGGCTGTAGTGAGTGCATTGTTGTTAGTTGTAGTTCATAAGAGGGGAAACAAAGAGTAGCTATAAAGGATAGGGTCTACATCATGAAGTCATAGGACTGAAGTATTCTAGAGAAGCCATAAGCCAGATGTGAACAGAAAACAGCCCTTCCAGATGGGAAAAGCTATTGGGGGAGAAGCTTGTTAGACTATTCAGACTTTTTCCATATGTAAACTGTGTGTTTGGGGGTGTGGAAAATCGTTTTCAAAACTAATTTTTCATACATTTTTTTTTTTCTTTAAGTGCCTATAATGATGGATGAAGCTCTGGGCTATCTAGAGGAGAGACAGGTATCATGTTTTTCCTTTCAATATGATGTCTCTATTTAAAACTAGACTAGATTGGGGCACCTGGGTGGCTCAGTGGGTTGGGCCTCTGCCTTCGGCTCGGGTCATGATCTCAGGCTTCTGGGATCAAGCCCCACATCGGGCTCTCTGCTCAACAGGGAGCCTGCTTCCCTCTCTCTCTGCCTGCCTCTCTGCCTACTGGTTAGCTCTCCGTCAAATAAATAATAAAAAAATAATAATAATAAAAATAAAAATAAAACTAGACTAGATCACCAACTTGTAGATCGTAGGCCAGATCTGCTATGAGAGGCAGTGCCTGCCATGGCCGGGCCATCAAGGTCACCAGGCCTCCCATGTTCCCTTGCTGCCTACCCTCAGGTGTTAGCTAGCAAACCCAACACATGACTCCCTGCCTCCAGAAGCAGGTGGATGAACCTAGAGCAAACAGAAAGCTGAAATTTCTTATGTACTCTCCCACCCACTTTTTATCTTCTTGCCTGATGATACATTTAAAATTGAGTACATCTGCAGACTTTGTGTGGCCCCATGATACTGTTTTTACTTTTGTGACTTTTTAAAAAGACATTTATTTGAAAAAGACTTATAATGAAAGTGAAATGGCTCGTTTTTCTTTATTAGTCAGAGGCGTTCCCCTCATTTATTTTCTCTTCTTTCCTCACATAAAGAGAAGAAAAGTAATATGTGTCCTTGTTTCGTATCATCAATTGCTGTTGGACTCTCCTTGGAGAGTTTAAGGAAACAAATGAGCTTTGCGGCTTTTTTTTTTTTTTTTTTTTTTTAGAAAATTTCTTGTTTTGATTTACTTTGGTTTTAGATTTTACATGTAAAAGGAAGATAGAAGATTCGTTTAAAGAAAGGGGCACCTGGCTGGCTTGGTACGTGGAGCATGAAACTCTTGGGATTATGAGGCCAAGGCCCATGTTGGGTGTAAAGATTACTTAAAAATAAAATCTTTTAAAAAGAAAAAATAAAAGAGGGAAGGAATGGAGCCTTTATTATTATATATGAGGCTCCTATTTCTTCTGTTATGTGGATTCACAAGAACCACAGGAACCACAAGGATTGTTTTTGGTGGAGGGGTTGGGTTTTGGGGTTTTTCTAAGATTTTGTTTGTTTGTTTATTTATTTATTTATTTATGTATTTGACAGAGAGAGATGTAGGGGGAGTGAGAGAGGGAGAAGCAGGCTTCCTGCTGAGCATGGATCCTGATGCAGGGCTCGATCTCAGGACCCTGGGATCATAACGTGAGCTGAAAGCAGACGCTTAATGACTGAGCCACCCAGGTGCCCCTTGGGGTTTTTTAAATGAGAAAACGGGCCAGAAGTTCATAAGGCTAAGAAAAGTGTAGCCAGGTTAGAATTACACTAACCTTTAACCTCACGGACTTTTTTCTCATACATGTTTGTAGCGTCTCTCAGAAGTGCTCAGCCCCACAAGCACCAGGCTGCTCCGACCGATCTGGTGTGGGGTGGGTTGCAGGGGAGGAGGGGGACAGGCTCACAGATGTTCAGTCAGTGTTTGCCTTCTGTTCCTGTCCAGTGTCTTTCCTCCTTTTTGCTTCTTGGCTTTTTTATTTTATGTGGTTTTTGTACACTTAATTTATATTCATTTTTATACATATCACACTAAAACAATTGTTATTTAAACTCCTTGCAATTTTATCAGAACTCTTCATGGCATTTATCCCAAATTGTGGTATTTTATTTTTGTTTCCTACAGAAGCAAGATCCTACATTCACTTATGAAGTGATAGTAGTTGATGATGGCAGCAAAGACCAGACTTCAAAGGTTAGTAAACTTGCTTTTAGGATTGCCAGTAGGTAGAAAAAATAGAATAATTTAGCAGATGTAAAGTCTTCTTTCCACTCATCAGAGAACGTGGACACTGAGCCAGCACTCTCTATTGTTAACAGCGTGGGTTCTCAGAAAGGCAGAGAGATTTCATCTATGGAAAGCTGGAAAACAAACCTGCTATTCCATCACTCCATAGACCAGGGAAGCTTTGAAGATCACCAAGTTGGGAGGAAACATGCACAATTCATCATGGCCACTGGGAGCCTTCTTTGCCGGCCGATACGTGGTTCCTTTTTCCTAAGCACAGTTGTTGTTTTTTTTTTTCCCTTTATGCTCCACTTTGCCTCACAATTTCTAAAGCAGTCATGCAAATAGAAAGATGTCTTCACGTCTGGCTCTGGGTATCAGCTATGTCCTTTGGCATACCTCCATCCAGATTTACCCATGGGATATAACAAGTGTCTTAGAGTATTGTCCCCTCACGTTCCCGCATTCTTAGACCTATAGCTACTGAGCTGCTAGAAACAATAAAAGCTAGTCTGCCAGGAGTGAGAATAACTTCACACTCCCCATGGAAATGAGGGTCAAAGGGAGAGGGCATTGGGGTACCTGGCTGGCTCAGTCAGTAGAGCATGCAACCCTTGATCTTGGAATTGTGAATTTAAGACGCATGGTGGGTGTGGACCCTACCTATAAAAAGGAAGGGGGTTGCCGTCTGGGTGGCTCAGTTGGTTAAGTGTCTAACTCTTGATCTCAGCTCAGGTCTCAGTCTTGGAACATGAGTTCAGGCCCCACGTTGGGCTCCACAATGGGCATGTAGCCTACTTAAAAAATAAAATAAAGAGAGAGGGTGCTGTTAGTGCTGTTGATGAAGAGAGATAAAATAGAAAAACCATGTGGAAAAGCAAAGGGTATGGATAGTGGATTGATGACTGAGTGATGAAGAGATGTACACAGCGAATACAGATCACTATTTATGGCTTCAATTATAAATCAGAAAGTAATGGCAAGAACACCTGGGTGGCTCTGTGGGTTAAGCTTTCAGCTCTTGGTTTCATCTCAGGTCCTAATCTCAGGGTTATGACTTCAAGCCTCACAGCAGGATACACACTCGGTGGGGAGTGTGTGACCTCTCTCCCTTTGCCCCTTCCCCCCACTCGCACACACTCCCTCTCTCTCAAAATAAATAATCTTATAAAGGGCGGGGGGGGGCACCTGGGTGGCTGGGTGGGTTAAGCCTCTGCCTTCAGCTCAGGTCATGACCACAGGGCCCTGGGATTGAGCCCCGCATTGGGCCCTGGGATGGAGCCCCGCATTGGGCTCTCTGCTCAGCAGGGAGCCTGCTTCCCCCTCTCTCTCTGCCTGCCTCTCTGCCTACCTGTGATCTCTCTCTGTCAAATAAATAAATAAAATCTTAAAAAAATTTTTTTTTTAAATTGAGTAAAAAGATCTGGGGGACATGGTCCAGGATATGAGCAACTTCTCTGGGGAGTAAGATCAGTTGCTGACAAGTAAGTGAGTTGTTCACCAGTAAGGGCGGGGGGATGGCAATCTCAAGTGTGTAACAGTTGATCAGTGCATGGATTTTATTTTCTCTAGCAGCTCATTAGTGTAAATAAAGGAGTCAGAATAAGAGAGAGCTGCTGCCTGTTCTGGTAGTACCTCTGCAGGAAAGTGAATTGTGACTTCAATCTAGTGGGTCATTATTGGTTCTTGGCATCGGGAATTCTGGGCCACTAAAATGTACAGTGAGTATAATCTAGTCACAAGAAGAAGGCAACTAGAAGAGCAGTATTTAAACCAAACTCATAAACGCAGTTTATGTTACTGTCTTAGAATCCAAGTTAATATTATTCTGACTTTTATATAATTTGACAGGTAGCTTTTAAATATTGCCAGAAATATGGAAGTGACAAGGTACGAGTGATAACACTGGTGAAGAATCGCGGGAAAGGTGGAGCTATTAGGATGGTAATACATCGTTTCAACATTTTTTATCTAAAATATAAACATGTTTTTAATGACTTCTTTTGCGCACCAGAGTACATTTGTATTCTACAGCTAGCTAGTTGAATACCATCATTTCTAAGATAGTGGCAAATTAGTTTTAATAAGAACTTCGTATAATTTTGTATATATATGTGATCAAATCTTAAAAATCATGCCATATCTATAACATACTAGGTAATTCAGGAGAATATGCTTATCTTAATCAAAGTTTAAAAATGTTGCCGTGTGCCTCTGTGCGTCTTTGATATAGTTACTGGATGATAAGTTTTAAATGACTTTTTTTTGCAGTTTATAAAATCTGATTTGGGTCTATCCTGATGAAATTTGCAGTCTGCTGTACTTATGGGAGGTACACATGAAGTACTGTAGAAATTCCAAAAGGAATAAGTTGCTTTCAGAGTCAGGATACTCTGAAGAAAGACCACAAGTCAAGATAGATATGTGAAAGAAAATATAAAGAGTGCCTTAAATGATTTAGAGGGTTTATTTTATTTCTGCTCCCCCATAAAGAGAAGTTTAAGTATAGGCAGTCCAGGCCTTGTTCAACATGGTGTCTCAGAAACCCTGCCTCCTAACTTTTCATTCCCTCTTCCTCGTGCACACACCATGACTCCTGGAGGGCTAGCCATTACAACCACATTCCAGACAGGAAGGAGAAGGGCAAAGGCAGAAGATATATGCTGGCTGCTTTGCCCCCCTTTAGGGAGCTTTCCTAGAAGCTCCACCCAATGACTTACTTAATTCTCATTGGCGAGAACAGTGTCACAAGGCCACCCCTATTTCCAAGGAAGGCTGAGCAGTGTTTCTAACATTTTCACTCCTGACCTAATCAGAGATCTACTAGTAAAAAAGAAGGAAAGAATAGATATTGAGTAGGTAACTGGCAGTCTTGGGCATGTGTCAAGCAGACTTGACAAAGGAGATATTGCCAAAACCAAGTCTCCAACAGTGATGAACACTGGATTCCACTTGGTTATTCCACTTGATTGGTTATTTTGAGTAAATTAACCACTTTAGCATAATTATCACATTTAATCCTCCTCATGTTGTTTCATGAGTTAGGTCCTATTATTTCAATTATGGAGATGTGGGATGTGACGCATAAGTAAGTAAAGTAACTTACTCAGGGTCACATAGTTATTAATAGGTAGAATAAAGGTTTAGATTAGGTTAGTACCCCAGAGTCCATGCTCTTAACCTAACCTCCCTGATAGTGTGTGGGAAGAGTTGAGAGAAGAGCATGCCAGTCAGGAAAGTAAGAAAAGACAGAAGTCCAGACTCTTAAAATGTATACTGGGAGCAGTGAATTTGCTCTGGTCTGGGTCATGGGACATGCAAAAAGGAGAAGAAGAAAGTAGGGGGATGCAATATCATGGTGGCCTTTAAATCTATCCATTCACTTATTTATTCAACCAACATTGGAGTGCCTACTACATGTCTACTGCTTTAGTAGAGATACTGAGGTAAAGGACAACCAGAAGCACCTAGGTGGCTCAGTTGGTTGAGTGTTTGACTCTTGATTTTGGCTCAGGTTGTGATCTCATGGGTCTGGGATTGAGACCCATGTCAAGCCCTGCATGGGAGCTCTGCACACAGTGGGGAGTCTGCTTGAAGATTACCACTGTCTCTGACCCTATCCCCACTTGAGTGTGCATGTTCTCTCTCTCTCTCTCTCTAAAATTAAAAAAAAATTTAAAAAAAGACAACCATCCTATTCTTAAGGATATCATAGTTTAGTAGTATAAACACTGTAGTAGAAATATATACAAAATGTTGGCACCATCTTCCATCTGGGAGGAGCAGCAGCAAAGACTTCCCATACAAGGTCACCTCTGCATGGAATCTTTAAGGAGGACTAGGAGTTATCCAGGCAGAAGGTGGTGCAGGGAGCTTGCAGAGGAGGAACATGACCAAAGGTATGAAAGAAAGTGTCACAATAAGGAGCCGCTAGTGGTGCATGTGGGTTGGCTTTATACAGATGAGGTCAGAGAGGTAGATGGGGTCAGATCCTGAACTTTTAGATTAGGGACTTTAAGTTACTGTCACCTTTGACAGAGTGACAGCAGCCAGTGCAGCAGTGTAAGTGAGGTACAAAGAATCGTTATTTGGATCATGATAGTGACATAGCAGCCCAAGAGGAGAGGACAAATGTTGTGAGGGAGGGGTAAAAATGAGGTAAAATTGTATCATGTGATCAGGGAAAGGAATAATTTAACTATGGCCTTGGGTGACAGAGGAGGAGGATGTCATTTATAGAAGGAATGAAACACCAGAGGAGGAGCTGGTTTAAAAGACAGTATCTTTAATTGAGTTTGAGCCATGGAGTTTGAGATACCAAGTAGTGGTATCCAGAATAGCCTGGCAGAGTGTAAGTGAGTAATTCACATGCATCAGATGATAGTTGGATCCATTAAGTTGGCAAGGACAACCAGAAACCAAGGACAACCAGAAGCCAAGCCTTGGGGAAACGAAGCACATAATGATGAGCCCTCTGAGCAGTGAGAGGAGATAGGGTGGGATTGAATGGATAAGAATGGGAGGCACCAACATAGACTGCTTTTTTCAACACGTTTGGCAGTGAAGTAAAAGCCATCGTTGGTACAGTGGGGAATAGCAGTCATTAAAGAACCTCCTTTAGGGGTGCCTGGGTGAATCTAGTTGTTAAGTGTCTGCCTTCAGCTCAGGTCATCATCCCAGGGTCCTAGGATCCATCCCTGCATTGGGGGCTCCCCTGCTCAGCAGGAAGCCTGCTTCTCCCACTTCCCTGCTTGTGTTACCTCTCTCGATGTCTCTCTGTCAAATAAAATCTTTAAAAAAAAAAAAAACTCCTTTAAAAATAATAAAGTGACTTAGACAAGATTGAAAGCCAAAGACATTTTTCTATAATGCTAAATTATTACCACCAGTTCACCCTTAATGTGTATCTTTGAAATAAGCCTTTGGTTTTTTGAGAGGATTTTTTGTTTGTTTGTTTGTTTGTTGTCTTTTTGTCTAGATGTTAAACAAAACATTTTTATTTCACTTTTTCACCTATATCCTAATGGTTATGATTTTTTAAAAATTACAGAAACTAATTAGTGGGTTTATCCTATAGAATAAATGATCAAAATTTTGTCTACATTTTTATTTATCTTACTTAAACTGTTGTGATATCACAAACAATAAATTCAGTCAAGTAGACTGAATTAAGAGTTAAGAGTTGATGTATAGTTTATTTCCATGTGAAATAAACACCCATAGAGCCATATTTTACACAAAACACCCATCAATTCAATATTGAGAGGCATAATTTTGCTAAGTCTCAGACCCCTCAAATAACATAAACTAGTATTTGCATATATCCACATTTCCTAAATTTTAATGATATTCCACATTTCTTTATTCAGTAATTAATTTAAACTAATTTAGATTCCAGGGGCACCTGGAATAAGGTTGGTTAAGCATCTGTCTTCAACTCAAGTCATGATCTTAGGGTCCTGGGATTGAGCTCTATGCCAGGCTCCCTGATCAGCAGGGAATCTGCTTCTCTCTCTGCCTCTGCTACTACCCCTGCTTGTGTTCTCCTCTCTCTCTCTCTCTCTCTCAAATAAATAAAATCTTTAAAAAAAAAAAAAACTTTAGATTCCATAATAAAGAATACAAAAGATCTATTATCTTAGGATATGTTTCACAGCAAGTTTGTATATATTACATTTGTTCAACCCACCCGTAAATACTTTCTTCAGATGCTGCCCTGAAGTAGACCAGATACATATACAATATATATATAAAATGAATATGATAGCTATTTTACTTTTTTGTTTTTATTGATGTAGGTTATCTTTTACTTGTCCAAATCTATTTTCTTACCATGTTTTATAAGGTATTAATGGTATGATCTCACAGAGATTTTTAAATCATTAAATAGCATCAGATACATTTAGATGGCTCTTACCCATGGAATGTTTTCAGGGAACTTTGGCCTGCCATTTTCACACCCAATATTAGATATTAGACTATCCAATATTAGATATTTTAAGTTAAGCAAAACAGACCGATATGTCATTGAATTTAACCTTAATTTTAAGCAACTTTCTTTTAATCGAAATGTTTATATATGCAGGGTATATTCAGTTCTCGAGGAGAAAAAATCCTTATGGCAGATGCAGATGGAGCCACAAAGTTTCCAGATGTTGAGAAATTAGAAAAAGGACTGAATGATTTACAGCCTTGGCCTGTGAGTATAAGAACATAATTTAAATGATCTTCAATCAAGAAAACAGGTAGTCTAAAGTAACATTAAAATGGAATTTACATATAAGCTAAAAAATTGATGCTTCTTTTGGTGTGAAATTCCTATATACAACTCCACAGAAAAGCTATGCATTTTATTATAAACATTACTGATGGTCTGAGATTTACTTGACAATTACTTATTTAATAAATTAGCCATCTCTGTCAATTTTCAATCACTGCTACCAAAGTTTTAATATTTACTATACATATTCAGCAAAGCCTTTTATTTAAAAGCATAGGCTGAGCCTCCCAGGTAAAGATGTGAAACAAAACTGGATCACAGAATGCTTGTTCCTGATGAAACGAACAAACCCAAGGAGCAACCACTCAGAAAAGATTGTGTGCAACTACATTGCCATAATTTCAAAAAGTGGAGATTGACTTTCACCCAGCATAATGCATTTGAGATCCATCCATATTACTGATCTTGTCAATAATTTTTCCTTTTAATTGCTAAGCGATATTCCATTATATAGGAGTATGACAGTTTGTTTATCCATTCAACTGCTGAAGGACATTTGCATTGTGTCCAGCATTTGGTAATTATGAAAAAAGCCAGTACCGACATTTTGTTTAAAAAAAAAAAAAGGTGAAGTTGAGGAAAGAAAAATTCTGATGCCATTTCCACCTTTAAAAGGCCATTTAGAAAAAATGAATTTACCAAATTCTGAGCTTTTTACCAAATAATCCCAATCTGGAGAGAATCAGACTGAGAGAATGAGTAAGCACCATTGGACAACATTAAACAGCACACCTACCTACCATCACACAGTATCTCAGAATTTCAACAGAAGCAAAAAAATTGCCAGGGCTTGCTCTTTTCAGGGCTTCAAGCTAAGTTTAGGGCATAGATCCATGTGACTAAATCCGTTCTTCAGTGGAGTGTATCCTTGTATAGGACATAAAAAAAAATCTCACAACACCAAGGAACCCAAATAACCCAACAAAGCTATCTATATTGGGCTTTAGGGGGTGCTCCCTCCCTCCCACACATATAATATTCAGGCCTTGAAACTCTAGTTCAGAGGGGACAAACAGGTGCTACAAAAAGTACAAGTTACCCCTGCTATCCAGGAGAGAATTTTCATTCGTAAGCCAAATGGCATAAAGCAAAGAAGCAATTAACATTAATTTATACAGCAATTTTTTTTAATGTTCCCAGACCCAAAAATAACCTCTCTTGGGCTTTTCTAACACCCTAAAACACATCTTGCTAACAGACACACAAAATAAATCAGGGTAAAGCAGAGATACTCATAGACAAGGTTCAAAGCTATGGAGGCTGGATGCTGAGATGCTGGGGAAGGAGCTGGGCGGGGCTGCTGCTCAGTTTGCGGTGAAACAAATGCTAAACACTGTGCTTTTTGCTTCTTTTCTGTAATAGTGAAAAGCCTCTTCATATTTCTTTCAGTTAGCAAGAACAGGTACTAATGCTGGTCTTTCATAAAAGCCCCGTGACCTGACATGAGCTTTTAAAACCAGGGGATAGGGACGCCTGGGTGGCTCAGTTGGTTAAGCAGCTGCCTTCGGCTCAGGTCATGATCCCAGCGTCCTGGGATCGAGTCCCACATCAGGCTCCTTGCTCATCAGGGAGCCTTCTTCTCCCTCTGCCTCTGCCTGCCATTCTGTCTGCCTGTGCTTGCTCTCTCTCCCTCTCTGACAAATAAAAATAAATAAAAATAAAAATAAAATAAAATAAAACCGGGGATACCTGTCTATCAAGGAAAATTCCCTTATACTCTCCAAGAGCTACCCTTGTTAGTCACGACAAAGTGAAAGAAATGTCAGCTGCACCAACATATTACTATAGAAAAAGAACTGAAGTTTCATACAATAGAAAGATAAACTCCAAATGAAAGCCAGTATAATCCAAGAAAAGGGATAAAATTGCATGAAAGTATTTTTGCTAGAGAAATAATGAAAATAAGAATTCAGCAACTTAGGTATTGGAAGGAGAGATGACAAAACAACAGAATGGTATTAGATAAATTACAAAAGTAAAGAAACAAATAGAGGGCCGAACTAAGGTCAATAAATAGAACTATCCATAAATGAAATAGACCTAATTTAGAATTTATTATTATATATTTATTAAAATAATCCCTGTTCATTATAACAAGAACTGAACAATAAGAAAAGTAAAACCCCCAAAAGCAGAACATTTAATAGTTAAAAAAACCTCATATCCTCCCTAGAAATAAATATGTGTATTTAATTTTATGGCTTTTCACAAGTATTGCATTTCTCCTTTCACCATCACTGACTTCCCTTTTCTATCTAGTAGTTTTTCTTTAAAGATATTAAATGAGGGGCGCCTGGGTGGCTTAGTGGGTTAAAGCCTCTGCCTTCGGCTCAGGTCATGATCTCAGGGCCCTGGGATCGAGTCCCAGAGCAGGGAGCCTGCTTCCCCCTCTCTCTCTGCCTGCTGTCTGTCAAACAAATAAAATCTTTTAAAAAATAAAAAATAAAAGATATTAAATGCATTAACTAATACAATTCGTAAAAATTATTTCTGAAAATATCCCTTCATCTGTGCTATTCAAAAGAGTAGGTACCTGCCACATGTGGCTATTTAAATTTAAATTAATTAAATAAAATTATAGTTCCTCACTAAATTTTGAATTCTAGTTCTCACTAGCTACATTTCATATACTTGTGGCTAGTAGATATCTTATTGGCTAACACAGATCTTGAGCGTTTCCATCATCACAGAAGTTTTATTTCACATTACTGCTTTATGCCATATGATATGAAATTATTATTGGATATGTTATATGTTCACTATTACTTAAGAAGTATTTCTTCTTCCACCTCTTAGTGAATCATGATAAGCTAAAAGAATATCCAACTAGTACAGTTGTTAGGTTTGATTTCCTAGTTCTCCCCAGAGAACCCACAAAGATTTGGTAAATGTTTCTTTTGCATTATGACTTCAGCTTGGGGGGGTCCATGAGTAGGAAGGAGGCTGGATGGTCTCAAATTGTTTGCAGATGACTTTATGTCATTCTATAGTAATGCAAAGAAAAATTAAATGATGTAGCCAAAGTTACAGGGTGAATGAGAAAAATCTGGCCCTTCTGTGAATCCAGTTTCCTTTCTACAACTCTGAAAAGGAAAGGAAAGGTTTCAAAGTGTGTGGATCAACTCAATAATAATTATTTTTGAGGGGTGCCTGGGTGGCTCAGTGGGTTAAAGCCTCTGCCTTTGGCTCAGGTCATGATCCCAGGGTCTTGGGATCGAGCCCCGCGTCGGGCTCTCTGCTCTGCAGGGAGCCTGCTTCCTTCTCTCTGTCTCTGCCTGCCTCTCTGCCTGCTTGTGATCTCTGTCAAATAAATAAATTCGTTAAAAAAATTATTATTTTTTAATTGGGATCCATGTGTACTTATCCTTCTAATAAAGCTTATAAGTAGCCAGGCATTGCTCTCAGAAGACTTGCAGTCTGAAGCTAACACTCATAGAGGAATTAAAAGGAATCTTCTTAATTATCTAATTCAGTTGTTGGCACACTTCTTTTATTTTTATCTTATTTTACTTTTAGATTTTATTTATTTATTTGACAGACAGAGATCACAAGTAGGCAGAGAGGCAGGCGGAGAGAGGGGAAGGGAAACAGGCTCCTGGGCGAGCAGAGAGCCCGATGTGGGGCTGGATCCCAGGACCCTGGGATCGTGACCTGAGCCGACGGCAGAGGCTTTAACCCACTGAGCCACCCAGGAGCCCCTGGCACACTTTTTCTGTAAAGGGCCATAGAGTAAATATTTTCAGCTTTAAAGCCATATAGTCTCTGTTGCAACTACTCAAACCTGGCAGTAGCACAAAAGCAGACCTAGATAACACATAACTGAATGACCATGCCTGTGTTGCGAGAAAAGTTTATTCACAAAACCAAGCAGCAGGCCAGGTTTGGGCCATGGGCTATACATTACAAACCCTTGTTCTACTTCAATCATTTATCCAACATTGGAAACTTTTTATAGCTGCCAAGTGATCTTTCAGTCTCTGCTTGAATAGTTAATAGTGATACCCAAGCAGCCCATCAGTCTCAACTCAGTTACAAAGTTCCTCTTTACATTAAATGCAAATATGCCTCCTTTTAATCACCCCCTTTGGTTGGTTCTGTTTTTCAGAGTGACACAAACTAGTGTCCTGTACTTCTTTGTGACAGCCCTTTAAAGAGAAAGCTGTTTTCTGTGTGGTCTTCTCTATTTTAGGCTGTCAGTAGTTCTTTCAGGTTTTAAAACAGCATATTTCTGTCATCATCCTGATCATTACCCACTGAAGGTGCTTCAATGAGTGTGGATCTGGTTACCACATTTACATAGTTACCTCACATGGCCAACTCTTCTGTATGCATTGCCATTGCACCTTGTCTCCCCATCCTCAAACTTGCACAAACGTATCCTCAAATCGTGTTTGTTTTGCCTTGTTTTATTTAGGAATGGAAGTGTGACTGCATTAAACATTAGCATTAAAAATGTTCAATTTGCATTTGTCAGGGTGTAGGACTTTTTTCCTATCTTTAATGCAATTGCCATTCTGTTCTCAATTCATTTAAGTCACAAATTTGATAAGTATGAATTGTATATGTTCCCTTAAGACCTAATAATTGGGGGCGCCTGGGTGGCTCAGTGGGTTGAGCCGCTGCCTTCGGCTCAGGTCATGATCTCAGGGTCCTGGGATCGAGCCCGGCATCGGGCTCTCTGCTCAGCAGGGAGCCTGCTTCCTCCTCTCTCTCTGCCTGCTTGTGATCTCTGTCTGTCAAATAAATAAATAAAATCTTAAAAAAAAAAACAAAACACCTAATAATTGACTAGAACAGTTCTGGAAATAATGAAACAAGAACGTGGGTTCCAACGTAGTCAAATCCTATAATGGCTACATAACTAACTCACTAGATGGCAGTAGTTAGCTTCAGTATCTTCTGTGTTAGTGTGTTTGTTGACTTTCCAGATGTAATGGCTTCTAATGTTTTCTCAGCTGATACTATTTTTAATTGCAACAAAAAGAAATTTATTACTACTTTGTGCTTGTATTTCCACTTACAGTGCCGGACAGATTATCCTTAATGTATTTAGAAAAGTTACTTGCAATTTCTTCTCCAAAGAAGATCTTTTAAGGTTTTAAACTAAACATGTAATTTAAATGGAGCTTTGTATAATACACAAATAAAATAGGGATTTCTATTTCGTTCCAAATATTTTATGTTATCTTTTTTCTTTACGTACAAAGCTTTACTCCCAGCTTTTCAATTTCTTAACCAGTAGTTATGCTACCTCTTTTAATAAAATATGCTTTTATAGTAATTTTTCTAGGCAAAATATATGATGATCATTTGTTTAGTGGCTTAACTATAAAAATAGAATTAAAACTCCCTAAACAGGCAAAATAGATGATAAGAAATAGGCACTCCGTAACCATAGAGTAATTCCTCAAGCTGTGACTTGGATCTTGGATTTCCATTTAGTCATAGTTCCAGTAAACTTAGTTTTTAGGTTTTGAAGTCCACAAATGAAAGGTAACAGATATGGAGTAAAACTGCATTGAGAAAAACTACAGGAAAAAGATACTAACCATCCCACCTTCAACACACATACCTCTCAGTCTGGAGTGATTGCTAACTAATGTCCCTAAATGTTCCTTTGTCTTTAATATAGTAGTCCTGGGCCAAGTTTGGTTTGGGGACACTAACACTTCATACATATATGCATGGTTTGTTCAGCACACATACGTCTCAGTCTAGAGTGATTGCTAACTAATGTCCCAAAATGTTCCTTTGTCTTTAATATAGTAGTCCTGGGCCAAGTTTGGTTTGGGGACCCTAACACTTCATACATATATGCCTGGTTTGGCTTTTCCTTAAATGAGAATATGACAATTACTGTTTCTCCTCTTTTTTTGTGGACCGTGGGCAAGTCTAAAAGCCAAGTATATCTGTGTCACCTTCTCAGATGGCCAAGCATCCAAAAGAAATCCCTTAACTTTCCAAATCATTTGTTTTATAGACCTGGCAGTTACACAAGCATTTTGCTGAGATCTTTGTGAAAATCCAACAAGGCAGAATACAAAAATTAAAAAGGATAGTCTTGAAAATGTAAAAAGAGGTAGATTGTTCTCGGTGGAACTTTCAGGACAGTCTGTCTCAGCAGATCACACAGTGAAGGACACGAGCTGCCTACCAAAGCAGGTGTATAATGCCAACAAACCTGGTTTGAAAGTGGGTATCTCTTAAGAACAGGGAAAGCAAACTTTTTCTCTGAAGGGCCAGAGGGTAAATATTTTAAGCTTTGTAGATCGCATATGGTCTCTGTTACAATACTCTTTTTTTTAACAACACTTGAAAAACCATTCTTGCTTATAGATCATGCAAAAGCAGGCAGTAGGCCGGCTTTGGCCCACAGGCCATAGTTTACCAACCTTGTTCTAGAAGACTGAAACCTTAACGTTAACCAAAATTTCTGCTGACCACAAAGATTTTCATAAATTTAATATCCTCATGATTGTCAAGAGAAAATTCTCTTAATTTGAAAGGCAGGGAAGGACACCTGCGTGGCTCAGTCGGTTGAGCATCTGATTCTTAATTTCAGCTGGGGTTGCGATCTCAGGGTCGTGGGATCCAGCCTCACACCAGGCTCCCTGCTTGAGGATTGTTTTCCTCTCCCTCTGCCCCTCCCCCTGCTTGTCCACCCTCTCTTTCTCCCAAAAAAAATAAATAAATCTTTAAAAAATAAAAATAAATTAAAAACTCAGGGAAATAATAAGGCACCTTTCATCAAATAAAAAGAAAAAAAGAATAAAGTTGCCAAATTTATCAGGTGAGTCTGTGCAGATTAATACAATATTTTTATAGAACAAGTTCAAAATAAGAACCAAAAGGTTTAAATAATTCACATCCATTGATTGAATAATACATATCCCTTGACTCAGCTTTGAGAAGTTTACCTTAAGGAAATAATTAAGAATGTGTATAAAATAAATTTTCAAGGATTTTTTTTCCCTTATTTTAAAAATATATTTAATATATTATAATTTCTTAGAGGAAACATTAAAAATGACTTAAAGTGTTAAATATTCATTTACACAGTTAAATTCATTATCATATAGAATGCTATTCAGCATATACAATTAAGTGAAAAAATAAGTTTTAAATATCTGATATCTATATAGATAGCTGTAGCCCTAGTATCTAGTTATCTATCTAATAAATAATGTATTAACATCAGTTGTCTCTGGATAGTGGGAGTGTAGATATCTTTTCAAAGTTTTATTTTTCTTCAGATTGATTTTTTTTAAGTTACCTCTGCACCCAACATGGAGCTCAAATTCACAACTCCGAGACCAAGAGTTGCATGCTCTTTCCAATTAAGCCAGCCAGACACCCTTATTTTTTGTTTTTAATAATGAACATTTACTGCCTTTGAGAAAAAAGGGGGATAGGATTTTTTTTAATCAAAACATAGTTTTTTAATAAATAAAACTTTTTCTTAACTCAGTACTTCACTTTATATGCTAAGTTTTCCATTTCTGCCCACCTTGGATGAATATGATTAATTTTACTATCTGACTTTTCTTTTACTAATTTCTAAATTGTCGCAACTTTATTTCTGTATATCCACCTCATTTGGAGTCACATTTGCCTTTGGAGTACTTATGCCAATTCCCATTTCCACTTCATATGTTTCTTTTTTCTTTTTTTTTTAAGATTTTATTTATTTGTTAGACAGAGATCACAAGCAGGCAGAGAGGCAGGCAGAGAGAGAGGAGGAAGCAGGCTCCCTGCTGAGCAGAGAGCCCGATGTGAGACTTGATCCCAGGACCCTGGGATCATGACCTGAGCTGAAGGCAGAGGCTTAACCCACTGAGCCACCCAGGTGCCCCCACTTCTTATGTTTCTTAATTGTGGGTGTGGAGCTCAAATGCTCCTAGGTTCAGACTGCATATAACTTTGGGCAAGTTAATCCACCCACCTCATTTCTTCATCACTGACAAATGGACAGTAGCCATAAGTTCATAATCCTGAGGTAATGATTAAAATTTTTAAAAATGTATGGTTAACTATTTAGCATATGTTCAGCACTTAATAACCATTACCTCTAATTATTAACATAGTCTTTGTGCTTGATTTTTCAGAGCTAATTCTAATGTTACTGCTAATAATTGTTGATATAAATTAACACTATTTAGTTCTTCTAGTCTATTCCTTCTCTCCAGTGAATTGTGAGGAAATACTTAAATGGAGAAGTACTAGGTAAGAGATTCTGATGGAGCATTTCTTTCTAGAAGACAATATGGTACCACTTTTTACCACTTTAAAAAGCTACCTGTCATAGTAACTGAAGTATTCATTTCAACACCCACAAAAAAATTAGCAATACTCTGAAAGAGGCTTAAAAGAGACTTCATGTTTACATACATTTTCTAATACGAGCTGTTTTAAAAGCAAGACTATCTTTTCCTGAAGAATAGCTAACTGTTCTAAAAGCTGTTTAGATGAATTCCTTATGATGGAGAGGTCAATACCAGGGATTCAGTTCTTATATCAGAACTGCAGATATACAAACTTCTCCTAAAAGCTTTTAGAGACTTACACTGAGAGAATAAAATTTTAAACAAAAACCTTTGTTGTTTTAATTTGTTTTTAGTTTAATTAAGTGACATTTTAATCCTACTCAGTCTCTGAAAGGTAGGAAGGGGTCCTTTCCCACCCCGACCCCCATCTAATACATCTAATGCTCTTCTTGGATTTTACTTTGAAGCTTATTTGCCATATACTGTCTGAACTTTTTACATGATTCTTCCTTAAGAAAAGCATTCTCTGGGGCACTTGGGTGGCTCAGCCAGTTAAGCCGCTGCCTTCAGCTTGTGCTGTCTCTCTGTCAAATAAATGAATAAAATCTTAAAAAGAGAGAGAGAGAGAG
>NW_019154144.1:8638963-8749430 GCF_002288905.1 Enhydra lutris kenyoni | reverse complement strand
AGAAAGAAAGAAAGAAAGAAAGAAAGAAAGAAAGAAAGAAAGAAAGAAAGAAAGAAAGAAAAGCATTCCC
Organism: Enhydra lutris kenyoni; assembly: GCF_002288905.1. Lineage (NCBI taxonomy): Eukaryota > Metazoa > Chordata > Mammalia > Carnivora > Mustelidae > Enhydra > Enhydra lutris. Next base: position 8,749,360 of record NW_019154144.1, on the reverse strand, counting down.
TCCCTTCCTGGTAAAGTACCTCTGCCAGAAAAAGGGAAGAAAGTATTCCTACTACTAACTAGTAGGCAAAGTATGTAACCGTAATTTCCAAAAGAAAATATAATAGCCACTAAAATTTCACCCAAGTTTACCTTTTTATTATAAAGAAAAGAAAATTAAATCACATGTGGTTTTATTTTCCCCTTATAGAATTAACAAATTTAAAATGAGAATAATTAGAACTGGCAAGGATTTGATGAAGTAGTCAATATCATACCCATTTAGTGGTAATATAAAGAGCCTTTCAAAGAATAATTGGGAACATAAACATTTAATGTTCAGTTTAGTATTCACACGTTCAGTTTAGTATTCTGCTTCTATGACTTTTTCCAAAGGAGGAGATCCAAAACATTCATTATTTATTTATTTATTTATTTATTTATTTATTTATTTATTTTTTAAACATTTTATTTCTTTATTTGAGAGAAGAGAGAGACAGTGAGAGAGAACATGAGCAAGGAGAAGGTCAGAGGGAGAAGCAGACTCCCCATGGAGCTGGGAGCCCGATGCGGGACTCGATCCCGGGACTCCAGGATCATGACCTGAGCCGAAGGCAGTCGCTTAACCAACTGAGCCACCCAGGCGCCCCAAAACATTCATTTTTTAAATGTTCATATGTTCCGTGTAGTATTCTGCTACTATGACTTTTTCCAAAGGAGATCCAAAATACAAATTGAGTTTTATATTCAAAGATGTTCTTTTGGTCACCTTTCTAAAAGCAAATTAGAAATAGTCAACACATAGGCAAACAGTGAAAATATGGTGAAATATAATATTGCCCTCACCATTGATACAAAAAAGAAAGACAGACATGTAATTCTGCTAAAGTTCTTGAAAAGTAAACCTGAATTTTATCAAGCTTCTAACAACCAGTTTACAGGAAATATAGGAGACAGAGGAACATGATAAATGTCAGCAATGTGAGTACAGTCCACAAAATCCAACATCTAGGAAATTCTACAAACTAATTGCATAGTGTCTTCAACAAATAGAGTATAAGAAGAAAATTAAACCAAAGTGGGGGGAACACACAGGCAAAAGAAACATCAACTAATTTGTATAAATTTTATTTGGCTCTGGATTCAAATAAACTGAAAACATTTATGAGATAAATGGACAAATCTAGAAACTGTACCTGGTGGTATTAAAGAATTATTGTTTTAGTTGTGATAGTGCTATTGTGTTTGAAATATATAGCAATTTATAATGGGATGCCTAGAATTTGTTGGATGGGATAGTGATGAGGAGCTTTAGAGGAAGCAATATTGGCCAGGTATTGGTATTTTTTTTTATTTTTTTTTTAATGTATCAATAATTGTTGAGCCAGATTATGGGCACATGGGGGCTTCATTTTCCTAGTCTTTCTGCTTTTGTGTATTGTTTGAAAATACTTATAATAAAAAATTGAAAAATAATGACTTGAATATAAGAAATTTTTAGGTTATTTTGAATGAAAAAACTGATATGTAGGTAAATTTCAGCTCTGGTTTTAAATGCAGAGGGGGAAAAACACTAGGAAATAAATAAAAGTACTATAAATGGCTGCTTTTAGGTAGTGAGATTATACATGACTTTTTCTCTTTATAATAAAGTTTTATTGTAGGTAAATTTATATGCTTGCCTTTTTTTTTCCTACAATATGCACTTTTAGTTTTGTTTATTTTGATGAATAGTTCAAAAGTCAAATGGCACAAGAAGATATACAGTGAAGGGAGGCCTGCCCTTCATTTCTCAGCCACTCAGTTACTCTCAGAAGTAACCAGTGTTAATTTCTTGTATATCCATCTGGAAGATGTATATATGTTTTCTTTATTTAAAAATGCGAACTGTTAGACTATTCAGTGTTCTCTTGTTCCACTTAACAATGTATCCTGGGGATTGAGCCATATTTATACAGCTAAGTCCTTCCTCATTCTTTCACAGTGTCATAACTAATGCCTTTGGATAGACACGCAAGTTTGCTGCTTCAAACAACACTGAAATGATTAACCCTACTTGAAAGTCCTTTCATACATATGAAGTTTATTTAAAGGAAAAATTCTTAGTTGTGAAATTGCTGGATCAGATTATATGTATATTTGTAGTCCTGATAATTTTCATATTCCTGTCTGTAGGGCGTGTAGGCACCATATTGTAAACACTGATAGGTTTTATTTGCATTGCTCTTGGGATACATGTGATTAAGGATGTTTTCAGTTGTTTAAGAGCTCTTTTCACTTCCTCTTTTATGAACACTGTATTCATAACCTTTGCCTCTTTTCCAGCTGAGTTCTTAGGCTACTTTTATAATAATTCATAGGGGCACTTTAGCATTTTGGAAATAATCCTTTTGTCTATAATATAAATTACCAATATTTACCCCCAATTTATGTATCTTTTAATTTTTTTAAAGATTTAATTTATTTGAGAGGGAGAGACAGAGAGAGAATGAGCAAGTGAGAGAGAGAGAGAGAGAGAAATAAAGCACCAGCTAGGGGAGGGGCAGAGAAGCAGACTTCCGGGTGAGCAGGGAACCCAACACAGGACTTGATCCTAGGACTCTGGGATCAACACCTGAGCCAAAGGCAGATGCTTAACTAACTGAGCCACCCAGGCACCCCTATGTGTCTTTTAATTTTGAATATGCTTGGATTTTTGTTTTGCTGTACAATTTTTTAAAAATTTATTGTCAAATTGTTTTTTCTTTTTTTTTTTTTTAAGATTTTTTTATTTATTTGTCAGAGAGAGAGAGTGCACACAGGCAGGCAGAGTGGCAGGCAGAGGCAGAGGGAGAAAGAGGCTCCCCGCCAAGCAAGGAGCCTGATGTGGGACTCAATGCCAGGACGCTGGGATCATGACCTGAGCCGAAGGCAGCCACTTAACCAACTGAGCCACCCAGGCGTTCCTCAAATAGATTTTTCTTCTAGATTTTGTGTACTTACGCTTTCCTTGAGATCATTTAAAAAATTATTCCTGATATTTTACACTTAAATCTTTCATGTATCTGAAATATATCCTACTATTTAGTATGAGGCTCAGGTTCAGCTTAATTTGGTTTCCAAGTAGCTACCTAGATGTCCCACAGCATTTATCAGTTCATCTTTTCCCTACTGATTGAAAATGTCATCTTTATCATATTCTAAGTATCCATATTGTATGTGTGTGTGTGTGTGTATGTATGTGTCTGGCCTTTCCATTCTGGTCCATGGATTTATCTGTTCACATTGTAATACCTTTGTTTTAAATACTATAGCTTTATAATATATATTAAATCCTCATTCTTAGAATTTTCCTGGCTCTTCTGGTTCTTTATTTTTCAATATTAACTATAAAAATTAGCTTATCAAGTTCAGTGAGAAATTATTTTTATATTTCTATTGGTATGACCTTAAATCTAAAGATTAATTTAAAAAATAAAGATTAATTTTAATTAAAATTAATTTTAATTAATTTTTGTATTCACATCTGCTCATCCATGATCATGGTATGCCTTTCCATGTGTTGGGTTCTTTTATTTCCTTGGTAGCTTGTATATGTGTTCTTTATTTAGGTATTGCCACATTTTTTATAAAGTTTATTTCCAGAGTTTGCTTTCTTATTGATGTTACAAATACCATCTTCCGTTCTATTTTCTGATTGTACATATGCAGACTAAAGTATTATATATATATCTTGATCTGTGCCCACTCATCTTCTTAAATTCCCTTAATATGTGTAGTAGTTTTTCAGTTGATAATCTTGGATTTCCCAGAATGTAAGGATTATGTATAATCATAGCATTTACAGATACCTTTTTTTCTAATACCACTATTTTTCTAACTATGTTAATACAGTATTTTTTAATTAGAAGAATCACTTAAAAATAAGAATTTTCAAGTCATAGATGCCCCTAATATCTACCCTGTTGTCCTCTTAGTAAGTATAACTAGGCTTATTGAAGCTGTATATATTCTGAACACCTAAGTAAACCTTTAAAGATATTTAATGTAAGAAAAAAAAAGATATTTAATGTTACTTTTAAAAAAAATCAGTATCTTAAAAATGAGATAATCTCATTGAAAATAAATATTTTTAGTAATGATATTTAATTACTGAAAAATCATTTTATTGCTTTTTCCTCAGGAACAAATGGCTATTGCATGTGGATCTCGAGCTCATTTGGAAAAAGAATCAATTGCTCAGGTGAGGCTTTCACTGACAGGCATGATCAGCAAGTTTTTTTCTCTTTTTTTCATATTCCTTAGCAAAAAAATAAGCTTTCATGTTTAATCTCATAAAAATGAGTTTGCTCTCAAAGGAAGAAAAATTTTTAATATTGGAAGGTTTGTGAAAGCACATTTAGGAATCGAGTTTTTGTGTTACTATTTTTTAATGAATGTACAAAAAGGATGTAGATGTCACTTTGACTTAGGATGCAAGCAGCTCTTTTTTATTTTTTTTTTAAGATACAAGAGTTCCCATTCAGTTCTAATATAAGGCAAACTTCTAAATGATGCATTTTTGAACCTTTCAACTTGCCTTTAGTTTTTCTCATATTGGCACACTTTAAGTACTGTATTTTGGGTTTCATTTAAAGTTTTTTGTTTTCTTTTTTTTAACTTTATTCCTCTTAGAAAATTACTGTATCTTAAAATTTAACAAGTTGTAACTGCCTTCAATTAAGACATTAAATTCTTCATTTTGTAATTTGTATATTAGGCTAGAAAAGCTGGAGTAACTTGGGAGGGGAAATATATTAAAGAATTATTCTGTGCAATTTTTTTTAAAGATTTTATTTATTTATTTGACAGAGATCACAAGTAGGCAGAGAGGCAGGCAGAGAGAGGAGGAAGCAGGCTCCCCGCTGAGCAGAGAGCCCGATGTGAGACTCCATCCCAGGACCCTGGGATCATGACCTGAGCCAAAGGCAGAGGCTTTAACCCACTAAGCCACCCAGGCGCCCTGTGCAATGTTTTTTATTTTATTTTTTCACTTAAAAATCTGGGTCCAGTGTGTCAAGCCCAGTAATTGTCTGTTATATTCTTTTTTTTTTTAAGATTTTATTTATTTATTCAACAGAGAGAAAGAGATCACAAGTAGGCAGAGAAAGAGGGGGAAGCAGGCTCCCTGCCGAGCAGAGAGGCCAATGCAGGGGCTCGATCCCAGGACCCCAAGACCATGACCCGAGCTGAAGGCAGAGGCTCAACCCATTGAGCCACCCAGGTGCCCCCGTCTGTTACAGTCTTAATGTTTCATCTACTAGAGTGCCCAAATAAATCAAGAATAAAGCAATATTTTTCAATGCAAGGTCAGAATTGCCTGGGAAGTTTTGTTTTGTTTTGTTTTGTTTTGTTTTGTTTTAAACATGCATATTTCTGGGCCAATCCCAGACACACTGAATCAGACTAGAGGGATAGACCAGGAATCTGCATTTTTTAACATTTTCCCAGGTCAACTTAATGCATACCAGAGTTTGAGAACCAGTGGAATAAAAGGCTGAATCTTTCCCTCAACAATTCTGCAGTAAGATACAAAGAAATTAAAATTTTTTTTCAAGATAATACTGATGGCAGCGTCATAGAACCTCTTAAGGATTATGCTCAAGATTCTTCTTTCCTTAAGAAATAAATTAATAGGGACGCCTGGGTGGCTCAGTTGGTTAAGCGGCTGCCTTTGGCTCAGGTCATGATCCCGGCGTCCTGGGATCGAGTCCCACTTCGGGCTCCTTACTCGGCAGGGAGCCTGCTTCTCCCTCTGCCTCTGCCTGCCACTCTGCCAGCCTGTGCTCCCTCGCTCTCTCTCCCTCTCTCTCTCTCTGACAAATAAATAAATAAAATCTTAAAAAAGAAAAAGAAAAAAGAAAAAGAAATAAATTAATATCTTCAGCATCTGGTCCAATGTTCTGTGTCTGTATGGACTCTCTATAGTATTTGGAAAAGGTAATCTGTTAACCATAAAGAGTATCATACTACTAGAAGTTTAAATTGAAAGACTGATTAGTGGTTAGCTAGTCCAGCTTCATCACTTTACTGATACACAAGGGATAAGGAAAGGAAAAGTACATGTCCAAGATGTTTATATTATTTTATTATACAATAGAAACTATAAGATACTAAATCCCAACAATAGAAAATATTACAGATATTTCTCCTGGATGGAATATCATGCAGCAAATAAGACATGATAGTGGACACTATATAATAACGCAGGAAAATATCCAAAATACTAGATTGTATTTAAAAAAAAAAAAAAAAAAAAATAGAATTCCTCCAACCCCAAAAAAAAAAAAGAAAAAAAATCCTTTTCCTCCGCTTCTCCGAAAAAAAAAAAAAAAACAAATAAAAAAAAAGAATATAGTATTGTAAATACAGCATAATTACTTATGTAACAATATCTGTGCAAACAAAAGCACTTAAGACTATGCTACTATTAATGGTTTTAATGTATAATTTTTTTCCTTTTTAAAAAATATAGGAGAAAAGAAGGATAATCCCTTTGGTGAAGCTAAAAAAGATACGGCAAAATAGGAAGCAAGAGAGTAACATTAGGAAGCTAGTGAAATAATCTCTAGGCGAGAGATAGCTGGGGCCTGTATTTATTGTTCGTGGCAGGAGAAAAGAACCAAGTTTTTGGTTTTGTTTTTAATGGTGTAAATTCTTTTCATTTAGAACTTCCATTAGTTGAAAACTGAATTTTTCCTGGCAATAGTATTTAAATATAACTGTGCTATTGTCTAAATCTCCTTTGTATCTAGTACTGCTTTTAGTCAGACCTCAAGGGATCTATCCCAGGATCTATGTATTTATCATTTATTTTGTCATCCATTCATCTGTTCCTCCATCTCTAAAACCTAGTGGTTGATGTCGTGCCTTCGAAGCCCACAGAATCAGCTGCTATTCTGTAGAAAAGAAGGACAAAGTGATCCACTGGCGAGAAACCTGCAGTAGTCTACTGCAGACGTTATGCATCACTGCTGCTCAGTAGGCTTGTAGTTCAGGTCCTGTGTCTTGTCGTAGAACCCTACCTGCCTTACACAAGTTCATCTCCACCTGCCGCACATGCAAGAAAGTGCAGTATGGCCTTCCCTTCCTGAGCCACTCCAGTTTTCTCTAAAGATGCTATACACAGTCTGAACCCTTGCATATGGTGATCAGTCTGTAGACAGTGAGATTACAAAAGAATTAAGATAGTGAACAGGAACTTCAATAGCTTAATTGTATAGTTTTCAGATCTCTCTTTCCTGAATACTTTTAGACATATCCTCTGTTAATCCTACCATCTGTCTGCTGCTCTCTTGGAAGGCAAACATGACACGGCACCACTGGAGTCCTTACCATCTTCAGTGTATCCGCATGCCCATGTGTTCTGGATAATAGTTATAACAGGGATGTTTATATTGTCTTGGCATTCTTGGATTTATCATTTTTAAAGGATTCAAAGTAGACTCCGTTAGTGTTTATTTGATATCTTTAGATTTTCTTTGAAGAGTCTTGGCTTAAGTCTTGGGACTTCTTTGAATTTAAGATAATTGAAGTACCAGTCAGGTTTAAATTTCATCTGAATTCCTTATTTACATTTCATTAACATTAGAGAGATTATTGTTAATATTAAAGTAGTGAGTGTCTTTCTCTTCATATTTTTAAATGTCTACTTCAGAAGTTTTTATAATGTTACTCTATGACTGTTAGTTTCATTGAACTAACTCTGTTCCATAATATATTTTTAGAAGTCTTGTAAGATATTTTACAAGGTTATAAAAATTAAAGGGAGATGCTCTTGTTTGTAGTTTACCTTGTTATGCTTTAAATATGTTAGAAGTCAAATAAGGTCTTCATGTGAACCCCACGTGTTTCTGTTTTTGTTTTTTTTTTTTAAATAACCATTATCTTAAAGCAAACAAAAATCTATTAAGATCCAAGCAAAAGTAGTCATGGGATATTTGGTAACCAGTAAGCTCACCTAAATCACATTAAAAATCATTCAAGGAGAATAGTTTATAGGCATTATTTTTTCTACCTTTTAATTTTAATTTTTCTATCTTTCAATTTCTATTTGTTCCTTTCCTAAGCATAAGTGCTCTTTTGGAGGTTTAATCAGTCAACCAGTATTTATTGGAAATATTTTATATGGAAGGCACTGAGCAAGCTGTTGTGAGATTACCAAAGTATTTTAAGATGAGGTTTCTGCCCTATCTGCTTAGAGAGGTAAGACCTATTTACATCAGAACATAACTAATGATTCCAGGTAATAAATGGGAAGTGCTAGATCCTTTCACAAAGTTTATTTTACAGTTTACAAACATTTTGTCTAATTGCTCTTCCAAATTGGTAACCAATTTATATTCCCACTAGTGGAGCACTCCCTTTGCTCCATATCCTAACAAAAGATTTAATGCTTTGATTCTTTTTAGCGTTTGCCAGTTTGACTGGTGTAACATGGCATCATTCTGTAGTTAAAATTTGGTCTTATTGGTCACTAATGAGAATGACCATTGTTTTATATGTTTATAAGTCTCTTTTGTGTCCTTTTCTGTGAGCTGTTCTTAGACTGTGTCCAATTGCTTTATGACTGTACTTTTTATTTTTATTTTTATTTTTTTTTTTTTAGATTTTTTTTTTTTTATTTATTTATTTGTCAGAGAGAGAGAGGGAGAGAGAGCAAGCACAGGCAGACAGAATGGCAGGCAGAGGCAGAGGGAGAAGCAGGCTCCCTGATGAGCAAGGAGCCCGATGTGGGACTCGATCCCAGGACGCTGGGATCATGACCTGAGCCGAAGGCAGCTGCTTAACCAACTGAGCCACCCAGGCGTCCCTGTACTTTTTATTTTTTATTACTAAAGAGTTCTAAAATGTTATCTTTCTAATGTAGGAAGAATGGATACTAATCATTTTTAATTACATGTACTGCAGATATTTTGTTTCACTGTGTTTGATTTTTTCCTTTTTGACATGAAACAATAAAAACACATACAAGTATACATACACACACACACAGACACTTAAAAAGAAGTTTGTTTCACATACCTGCCCTATGTAATACACAAATGAAGTTGTAGTCAGGAGGTTAAAAGTGAGCTCTCGGGGCGCCTGGGTGGCTCAGTGGGTTAAGGCCTCTGCCTTCGGCTCGGGTCGTGATCTCAGGGTCCTGGGATCGAGTCCCGCGTCGGGCTCTCTGCTCGTGGGGAGCCTGCTTCCTCCTCTCTCTCTGCCTGCCTCTCTGCCTACTTGTGATCTCTGTCTGTCAAATGAATAAATAAAATTAAAAAAAAAAAAGTACTGCTTTCTCAAGCTTTCTTCATTTATTAAAAACATTTATTGAGTTCCTGTTACTGTCTGTTCCAAACGCTTGGCTAAAGACTATTATCTCACTTAATCTTTTTTTTTTTTTTTTAAGATTTTATTTATATTTTTTTTTGAGAGTGAGACAACGGCAAGAGAGGGAACACAAGCAGGGGGAGTGGGAGAGAGAGAATAGGCTTCCCACAGAGTGAGGAACCTGATGTGGGGCTCAGTCCCAGTACTCTGGGATCATGACCTGAGCCAAAGGCAGATGCTTAACAACCAAGCCACCCAGACGCCCCTATCTCATTTAATCTTTACAATTACTTTGTGAAGTGGGCATTTTCTTTCCCATTTGATAGATGAGGAAAGTGGGATGGAGAGAGTTGAAGTAACTTGCTCAAGGTCACCCTCCTAATTATTAATGCAGCCAGGGTTCAAATACAGATCTGCTCAGGTCAGTGGCTTTCTCTGCTTTGTCCTGGTATCACTTAGTCTTAGAAATGTTTGATGATGATAGAAAAAGCCAGTAAATGAAGAATGATACTAAAGATTACAGTTCTAAAAAGCAAAAACCAAAAGGAGGAAGAGAAATATTAAATAGTTTGAAATAGTAAATGTTCTACATAGACTCTCAGTAGGTTGCCAATGTGCATATATAGTGTATCATTCCATGGATTTATTATGCTGTAGAAAATTTTAAGAGATTCTTTATTTTAATCCTAAATATAAGAGTCTTGAATACAATGATAATTAATGATCTGTTATTTTTATGTTTTAAAGTTTGCAGTAGTTAATAAATAATGGAATATTATGTCACGTACTACTAATAAAATTAATTACTAATAATGTGAATACTCAGTATTAAAGACTACTTAAGTTGAATATCCAAAGTATTAAGAAACTTAATCATTTAAATCTATTTATCAGATATGTGTCATACCTAACTGGAGAGACTATTGTTTTAGATTCCTTCTTAGTCTGTGACTTTTGTGACACTCTGCTATACTTTTTTGATCAATTCTCATTAACTAGGCATAGAACTTTAGGTTTAAATCATAGTGTTTTATATCTCCAAGATATTCCAATAACTGTCACCTTTTTAAAAAATATTTTATTTATTTGAGAGAGCAAGTGAGTATGAGCCAGGGGGCGGGGTGCAGAGGGAGAGGGAGAAGCAGACTCCCCGCTGAGTAGGGATCCCAATCCCTGGCTCGACCCCAGGACCCAGAGATCATGACCTGAGTTGAAAGCAGCCGCTTAACTAATGGAGCCACCCAGGCACCCCATCTGTCACCTTTTTGAAACTGAAATATATCTGGGGCAAAGAGGCATAAAATGTATAGATGAATGAGATGCTCTCCTTGCTCATAGTAGCCCAAAACAGTTATAGTATGCTCCTGGTAGATTAAAGCCCTGACCTCACAAGTACTGTGATTCTTGTCTGATTCTTCTTGAACCTCTGAGAAAGGAGTAACCATTTCCCTGGTACCTCTGCCCTGCTCTAAGCAGTAGGCACCCTCAACGTTTCTGTAATACACTTCGCCAGTGAAGCTAATGAAAGTGGTGTTCTTAAGTAAGATCTACCCAGCCAATTAAATATTAAAATACAGTTGTCTACAGCCAGGTGTTTTCAATGGTCCTTTATAGATTAATGGAAAAGTCCTTTATATTTTCTCTTTGTTTCAGCGTTCTTACTTCCGTACTCTGCTCATGTATGGGTTCCACTTTCTGGTGTGGTTCCTATGTGTCAAAGGAATCAGAGACACACAGTGTGGATTCAAATTATTTACTCGAGAAGCAGCTTCGCGGACGTTTTCGTCTCTACACATTGAACGATGGTAAGTTCCTGACCAGATGTACAGGGCATGTCTCACACAGCAGCTCCTCCGCATCATGAGAAGCAACCCTGTATTCTGAGAATGAACACTGAGCTTTAAACAGAACTGACACTTGTATGTGTAAAATTAATCCATATCTTTATTCTGTTACTGAGTTGGATCTTATTTTCAAAATCTCAAACTACACATACGGCATAAAGTTAATTTATTCCCCTTAGTTGTGGACAGTACAAATCAAAAGTCCTGAAAACATCCTGTTTCTTTAGGCTTCCGTATTTTCCTTTGAAGAGAAAGAAAGCTCAGAAGTACCAGAATGGAAGAGAGCCCCTCCTTTTTCTTTTCCTTCTTTCCTTTTCAGTAATAAGTTCCCTCTCCTGCCTGTGACCAACCAGTCTTTCGACCTCTGCATCCCCTTCTACCTTCTTAAGAACTTCATCCTGTTCACTTATTTGTCTTGTCTTTTCCTGTCAACTGCATTTTTCCCATCAGTTTCTAAAACAAGTTTAAATTTCTCTTGCTATTAAAAAAAAAAAAACTCTCGGGGCACCTGGGTGGCTCAGTGGGTTAAGGCCTCTGCCTTCGGCTCAGGTCATGATCCCAGGGTCCTGGCTCTCTGCTCCAAAGGGATCCTGCTTCCTCGTCTCTCTCTCTGCCTGCCTCTCTGCCTGCTTATGATCTCTGTCTGTCAAATAGATAAATAAAATCTTTAAAAAAAACTCTCTCCATTGACACCACCCCCCAGCTCCAGCCCTCTTTCACAGTCAGCCTTTTCTTGAAAGAGTGCTCTGTGCCTTCTGTTTTCTCTCTTCCCACTAATGCCTCACCCCACCTCAGTATGGATTTTCCCCATCCCTCCATCTCAGCATCTAGGGACCTCCTGTTATGAAATCCAGTGGTCAAGTTTGATATGACCACTTAGTGTCTTAATTACCCCATCAGCAGTGTTCTGTACTTCTGAATGCTCTCTCTTGACATATCCTGGTTATCCAGCTTGTCATTATCCCAGACCTCGCCTCAGCTCTCTGCCTGCTTAGTGAATGACACGGATACACAGGAGCTTGAAACCTTGCAGTCTGCTCGGACATTCCCCACAGCCCCTCCATATATCCAGTCCATGGCCCCGGCCTGTTGATTTTAGCTTTTATGCCCCTTCGCTTCTCTTAATCTTCTCTACCACCATGCAGGACGCCATCATTGCCTTTGCTGTAGCCTGAGGAGTCTTTTCAAATTTAAAAGTGATCAGGTCCACCTCTTTTGCTTAAAATCCTCAGTGGCTTCTCAGTGCCTTCCTGTGGCCTTAAGAGGTACAGAATAATCTGTCTCCCCATGGGGACCCTTCCTTTCTCAACTTCTTCTTCAGTTCTTCCTTACGACAACCAACACTCACTCTCCAAACCAGATCATCAAGGTATAGTTATAAGGCTGAGCAGGCAGGTGCCTGGGTGGCTCAGTCGATTAAGTGTCTGCCTTCAGCTCAGGTCATGATCCTGGAGTCCTGAGATCCAGCCCCGCATGGGGCTCCCTGCTCAGTGGGGAGTGAGCTTCTCCCTCTATTCCCTTCCCACCACTTGTGCTCTCTCTCTCAAAAACAAATAAATAAAATCTTTAAAAGAAAAAAAAATAGACTGGGCAGGCATCTCTGATTCAAAATTAAAGACCTATGGGGCACCTTGGTGGCTCAGTCAGTTAAGCATCTGCCCTCTTCAGCTCAGGTCATGATCTCAGGGTCCTGGGACTGAGCCCCACGTCAGGCTCCCTGCTCAGTGGGGAGTCTGCTTGAGATTCTCTCTGCCTCTGCCTCTCCCCCTCACCAGGCATGCTCTCTCTCTCTCTCATAAATAAATAAAATCTTGGGGCACCTGGGTGGCTCAGTGGATTAAAGCCTCTGCCTTCGGCTCAGGTCATGATCTCAGGGTCCTGGGATCGAGCCCTGCATCGGGCTCTCTGCTCAGCAGGGAGCCTGCTTCTCCTCCTTCTCTCTCTACGTGCTTGTGATCTCTGTCTGTCAAATAAATAAATAAAAATCTTAAAAAAAAAAAAAAAGAAACTATATTTAAATAAATAAATAAATAAATAAAATCTTTTAATGGATAATAATAAAATGGATTCCTTGCAATGTACTTTCTTCTGAGGAATACTTCTTTTTTAAATCAATGTTATGCATGTTGATAACTTAAAGTCCATTCCATAAGGCTTATACTAAAAAATCATTCTCCCTTGCCCCATCTCCCTCGGTCTCCAATTCCTACCCCCTAACTATATCACTTTGAACTGCTGTTTCTTTGTGGTATTTGCTTTCCTATTCAAAATAATTGGTTTGCATAGCCCTGTCTGCATTTTTCAGTTTTAGATATTACTTTCCAAAATAGATCAACAGATATGTATGTAGTTCTCTTAAACCCCCGTACACCCTCCACACGTATCCTCCTAATGCAGTTTCTACATAATTTGTGGTTAGATCACTACTGATTGGTATAGCTATGTAAAGATAATTCGTATTTGAGCCAAAGTGTGTGATATGATTATATTACCTGTCTTGTTGGGCTCACATTCCATGTGGAGTAGGAAGTATGTCCATATGGTCCCATGCTGCAGATCATGCATCAGTTTCACCTTTTTCTTGGAGACATCCTGTTGGCTCTCACCTGTCCAGCTGTTCTCTGGCCTGCTGCACAGTTCCTGTTCTTCCTTTTCCTTGTTTCACACCGCGATTGCAGTAGAGCACATCCTGTTAAATTTCCTAAACATAAGAGAAAGGATGAGACCCTGCGTGTGATCCTGCCTTTAGTCTCCCCTCACATTTGCCTAATTGCTGGAGAAAGCATTCTAGGTTGGAAATCATTTTTCCTCAGGATTTTGAAAGCATTGCTTTATTGTCTTTAGCACCCAGTGTTTCTGTGGAGAGGTCCACTTCTGACAGTAATCTGAATCTCAGTTCTTTGTCTATGCATGTTGTTCCCATCTCCTTTTGGAAGCTTTTTCTCCAGTGTTTTGAAAGACCATGATTTCCAGGACTTAATGTGGCTCTTTTTCATGCATCTTGGTGAGCATGTGGTAGCTGCTCCAGATCTGCAAACCTGTACCCTTTTTCCTCTTCCCACCTGTAAAACAGATGTGGAACCTCTTTCCTCACATTGTCTAGTATAGTCCTGAAAAGCTCATCAGAAGTTGTGTGCGTGGGCAGAGAACTCTGATCAACTGGTTGATGTCACTACAGACTAAGTAACAGAGCCACTTGGTGTGGGAAACTCCCAGCTGTCACTATCTTTTGGGCTGGTTGTTTTCACGTTTCTTGATTTCCTGCCTGTGAAATAGAAGCCTGGCTGCCAGCATTCACAGCACGAACTTGAGGAAAAGAGAATCTCCTAGAGATTTTCTGTGAGTCCTCCCTTTTGTTTTGTTTTTTTTTTAAGATTTTATTTATTTATTTGACAGAGAGAGAGATCACAAGTAGACGGAGAGGCAGGCAGAGAGAGAAAGAGAGAGAGGGAAGCAGGCTCCCTGCTGAGCAGAGAGCCCGATGCAGGACTCAATCCCAGGACCCTGAGATCATGACCTGAGCCGAAGGCAGCGGCTTAACCCACTGAGCCACCCAGGCGCCCCGAGTCCTCCCTTTTGAAGGCCCCCCACCACCACCACAACCGCCACTTATAGGCATCATCTGCAGAGAGGCCAATGATGCCTGAGCCTTTGGGGGCTCTGCGGTAGCCATTCGTCCGTTCTAGGCTTCTCCCGTTGTCACAGTCTGTGTTTCCTACTTACCAGTTTACCAGCTACTTTCCAAGTTTCTGATATTTTTTTATTACTTTCATCTCTTCTTTGTTCTTATGTGTTTATTCCATGATTGTTTAATTTTAGTGGGATTTCAGGAGGGAGCAGTAGGGTATGTGTGTGTCTGCTGTGTTTAACAGATTATTGACACGCTCTTTGTTCTTCGTGAAAATATCTGTGAGCTCACAGATATACCAGGAACTGAGTAACAAAAGAAAACAGTGGCTCTGCCCTCCCTACATCTGCAAAAACACATGAAGGCATCTGAGTTGGAAACTAACCCTTATGCTGTTTCTGTACAATAGCATAAGGCTCTATCTAGAAATACTTGGTATTTTAGTTATGTTTTCTTTGGTAACAGATTGGTCTCTTATAATATGGTGATGTGAACTATACTTTTTTTTTTTTAACTATACTTTTTTTTTTTTTAAGTAAACATCTTCATGTCTTAAAATGGTAAAAGAAGAGAAGGATAGAGTAAAAGTAATAGTAGAAGACGACTAGCCCTTTCAATTTTTTTAATATAAATTCAATTAATCAGTGCTTTTTTCTCCACTCCTTTCTACTCATCATTCTTATGTTGATTTATGTCTTTGGTAAGTCACTATATGCTGATATCCTTAGAACAATTAATAATCTTGTTCAGATTATTGAATATCATTGGAACTAATTCAGCATTTTAGGTATTTTTTTTTTTGGTGTTGTGGTAAAGGAGAGAATTAAGGGTTAACCAGGCTTAATATTCAAATAATTTCCTCCTTTCTTGAGTGTCCCAGGCTAGTTAACAGAAGTTTTACACAGTCTTCTTAACACAAAGAACGCTTTTGTAGATGGTTTTATCATCTTAAGTAAATATTTTATTAGGATAAGAAAAAGCATTAAGTGTTTTTTAAAAAAAATAGTTTTCATATTGAATTATCCAAATACTTGGGATTAAACTAGTCACAGAATGGACAGTAGTAGTTTTGTGGCCAGGAAGACAAAGCTCCAAAATTCAAGTTGTCCGGGATCAGGAAAGCAAACAGAAGTGGGTTTTAGGTATTTTCTTGTTTGTGCTAATATTTTAAAACCCATCCCTGGAAGTCTGAAGTGTGTTCCATGCAGTCTAGAAAGTCGGGGCAAGGGCTTGCTTAACAGAACAAGATGAAAGCCAAACAGTAAAGGCTCCAGCACTTTCGGTTACAAGAGCATGAAGAAGGTTTCACAGGCAGTGGTGCTTCTTCCTGAGCTCACTGCCAGTGAGAAGAAGAAACTGGGTTCAGAGAATCTGTAAGCAGAATCCAGGAAAACTTCTAAGTCAGGATTCAGAAACTCTAGGGTTAGCAGATTTCACCTAAACCAAGAGGTAACTGAGGAGGAGCTTTCAGAGCCTTTCATAGGGAGAAGAAGGATGAACTGGGAATTCAGACTAGAAATGATTTTAACAATGTAAGTTAAAATGAGATAATATATGTAATTCCCATGTATGTATGTCCTTAAATCAAAGAGCATTTCAGACTAATCTTAAGTGCCTTTTCACTGCAACAGTTGGCAGTACCATCTTGCCCAGAATGGCATGGGGAAAGGAAAAGGAAAAGGCAAGTCCCTAGGCAACCCTGTATTTCAAAAAGAAACCTTGGGGCACCTGGGTGGCTCAGTTGGTTAAGCATCTGCCTTTGGCTCAGGTCATGATTGTGGAGTCCTGGGCCAAGTCCCACATTAGCTCCCTGCTCAGCAGGGGAGTCTGCTTCTACCTCTCCATGTTCTCTCTCCCCCTCTCAAATAAATAAATAAAAATCTTTTTAAAATAAACAAATAAATAAACCTTGATCCTTTGGTGGTAGAGGAATATAATCAAGCAACTCTAAAGCATCTGACAACATTTTCTCCAACAGATCCTAGAGTTCTGTTTTATTAGCTCTCTGAATCAGTTGAAAATGCTATCAATTCTGTACCTTGAGCTAGTTAAGCCTGGGATTGAAAACCATAAATCTTGAAAATTTGCATGATTAAATTTTCTCTTAGAGCCCAACAGGCCAATTTTATCTCTAGGAGTTT
The DNA here is from genome assembly GCF_002288905.1 of Enhydra lutris kenyoni. Taxonomy (NCBI): domain Eukaryota; kingdom Metazoa; phylum Chordata; class Mammalia; order Carnivora; family Mustelidae; genus Enhydra; species Enhydra lutris. The sequence continues at coordinate 8,732,436 of NW_019154144.1, read as the reverse complement.
CTGAGTTATGAGAGAGACACCATATTTCTCATTTAAATGTTATACAGTGACACACTAAATTATTTACCTTGAAGCTCCTGAACTACTTAACCTTTTATATGACCTGTGAATCCAACTTTCAGTTTTACTCTATAAGCTATATATCTGCCTTATAAACTTCTGTAAAACATGCCAAGGTAGAGATTTAATTACACTCTCTTTGTCTTTTTAAAAATAAAAATCAATATATTTTCTGTTTCAGGGCATTTGATGTAGAATTACTTTATATAGCACAGTTCTTTAAAATTCCAATAGCAGAAATTGCTGTCAACTGGACTGAAATTGAAGGTGAGTATGTTGTTGATCTTAAGTGGGGGTGGGGGTAGGGCGACAATACAGTTGTGCAGTAAAGTTAGCTGGCTGCCCCCAACAGGGCTTACTCAGCTGACCTGAGAGGGGCAGTTCCATAGAAAATTCTTCTCCTAATCCCCTCCACCCTCCAGATGGCTTACTGCCTTCTCTCTCCCTGCAGTCTCTTCCTGGGGTCTTCCGTAGACCTACTACCCAGCCCAGGAAATTCAGTAAAACTTCTACAGCAGACAGGATCATGGCAATTGAGGCTAGAAGCAAGGTTGAGAAGTCTTTGAGATAAATTTTGTTTGCATCCCCTTTTATTTAATATTCTTATTTCATTACTCAGTCGATACTGAGTACCTACAAGCCACCATGCAGAGCTAGATAAGGAATTATAAAATGTAAAAATCTCTAAGATCTCTCATAATGAGAAATCTATCATAATTCTTAATAATTCCTGTTTGAAAAAGGTTAGACTGCTTATAATTTGTAGAGCTTAAAATATATTCTAGTTTTCTCCTTCGCTTACCTTAGAATGCTCCAAAATTAATTCACAGTGTGGAAGCAGTTAACAGTCACCTGGAGACTTTCAGAGTCACCCCTCCCTTGCTGGGCATGGCCCCCGTAGAAAGTCATTGTTGTAATATGCCATTATTGTTCTGTAACCATGGATGGTTAGGAACAGGAGAAGGTCTGCTGATCATTCAAACTATATAGTCTAGAACAAATTCAGACCTCTTGGAGTCTTGCTGAATCAAAGTTAACTTAAAAATTTTAACTACTTTTCCATAGTAGCAGCCTGGATCAAAGGGGATTAAAAAGCCAGTAAAGGGGCGCCTGGGTGGCTCAGTGGGTTAAGCCGCTGCCTTCGGCTCAGGTCATGATCTCAGGGTCCTGGGATCGAGTCCCGCATCGGGCTCTCTGCTTGGCAGGGAGCCTGCTTCCCTCCCTCTCTCTGCCTGCCTCTCTGTCTACTTGTGATCTCTCTCTGTCAAATAAATAAATAAAATCTTTAAAAAGCCAGTAAAGGGTTGCTCAGATTTTTAAGGATCTACTATGTTGATCTATGTTGATCTATGCTCAGCATAGACTCTGTGGGAAGTTGAAGTGGGAAAAAGTAAAAAATGTTTCATATTTACCACATTTGCTCATGTGCATTTCAGAGATAGTTGTGTACTACTTTTCATTAACGGGCATTCAATAAGTAGTTCCATGTTAGTCATTCCCAGAATCCTTGGCCGTCTACCCTCAGTCCCTATAATAGAGCCTTCTGAAATCTCTACAATTTAGATCCTTTCCAGTTTCATTTAACTTCCAAGATGTTTGGTTTTTGTTGTTATCAGAGAAACAACTAAATTCAGCTTTGAAGATGTTTAATTCTTTTGTAAATGATTCAAATAAAATTAAGGTAGATGTGTTAATTAACTTGACATTCGTAATCATTTTACAGTATTATATATACATATATATGTATATATATATCAAATACATACATTCTGCACTTTAAATATATTTCAATTTTATTTGTCAATTATATCTCAATAAAGGTGGGGGGGGAAGAAAAGGAAGAAGCTAGAGTATTTGGGCTTAAATCTAGAAAACTGTCAGTGATTAGTATTTTGATATTGGCCATGACTCATTACCATCTAGCACCCCAGTTACCGTGACCTGCAGTCTCTCCTCTTGACTTAATATAAAAAACAGTTCCATGGGATAAAATCAAGGCATGTAAGCTTTTAAAACATGCTCCAGGAGGCAGATCTTCTGTAGTCAGCTGGACGTGGTCTTCTGCCATTTGGCAACCACTGGACAAGAAGATGTCCTAGCTAAGATGGTATTTGTTTTAGCTGATTGAGAGTCTTTGGTAGAATTAGAATAAAAACTGGGTTTTTATCTTGGATTTCCCAGATTATTAACTTATATTATATGTGGAAATGTACCTGCTTCTCTGCAGTACATGAGACTGAAAAGTAGTATGTAAAACATGAAAATTTGTCCTAAAAAATCATTTTTAAATATACCAATGGAAGTAAATATATATATACATAAATACATGCATATATGCATACATAATTTTAAAAATAAGGTGACTAGAAGGTCACAAATGTCATGTAGACGCACTTCTAAAATATAATTTTAAACTGATATATTTTCTCCAGAGTTTACTTAAGTTAATTCATTTTTAATTATTTTTAAATCATAGGTTCTAAATTAGTTCCATTTTGGAGCTGGCTGCAAATGGGCAAGGACCTACTTTTTATACGACTTCGATATTTAACTGGTGCCTGGAGGCTTGAACAAACCAAGAAGATGAATTAGGTTATTTCCCATCTTTATAGTCTTATGTATCAGTGTCAACACATTTCATTTGAAATTAAAATTTTAAATAAACCTGGAATAAATGTATGCCATTGCCTGCCTTTTGGTAATTTTAAAGAATTAACTGCCATAACTAAAAATGCTTATACCCCCTTTTGGACCAAAAAAATTAAAGGTATTTGTAACAAAGTCATTTTCTTTTTGCTTTGGCAATTTTGTTTATATATAATTCTGAGAAATGCAACTTTTAAACAGAAGAGAGAATCATTATTCCTACTCTGAAGTACCTGCATAATTCTCATGAACTTAAGTAAATATAAACCACAATCATGTATCTGTGCTCAGAGGTTTAAAAATCAAATTAGCATATGTTTAAATATATATGAATTTATCAGTATTAAATCCATATTTCAACTTCTTCAATTCTAGGAAATTACATGTTAAGGAAAGGATACAGGTTTTGTCACAAAATCATCCACTTCCTTACATAGTCTTATTTCTCTCCTTCCCAGTTTTACTGACAGATGCACTTATTCTCTTACCTCTGGGCAATGCTTTGCTCTTGAGTTCATGTTATTAGAAACTGGAAATTCTTTATTAAGAAGAGAAAGTTTTGGAGGTGCCTCACTGGTTCAATTAGTAGAGCATGTGATTCTTGATCTTGGGGTTGTGAGTTTGAGCCCCACACTTGGTGTACAGCTTACTTAAGAGAAAGAAAGTTTTGTAATATTAATAAATATTTACACTTAATATCAGAAGCCTGTGTTTTTGAGTTACTACAAAGATTAATGAATAGCAATTGTAATTTACCCCTAAAATTCAGAATTAGACTTCCTGATGTTTCAGAGAAACTAATAATAATATCTAGCATTTATTGAATGCTTACTGTATGCCTGCTACTGATCTAAGCACTTGGTATATAATGATTCACTTTTATTTTTTGTTAAAGATTTTATTTATTTTTTGTCAGAGTGAGAGAGAGAAAGCACAGGAAGGGAAAGCAGCAGGCAGAGGGAGAAGGAGGCTCCCTGCCGAGCAAGGAGCCCAGTGTGAGACTTGATCCCAGGACTCTGGGATCATGACTGGAGCCGAAGGCAGGCACTTAACCGACTAAGCCACCCAGGCATCCGTCCCTTCACTCACTTTCATAATGGAAAGGAAACAGGCATAAAGTGGTTACTTACCAAGGTCACATAGCTAAGAAACAGTGGAGTCATGATTCTAGCTCCTGTAGTCTGGATCCAAAGCCTACACTCTAATGATTATGTTACTTCAGTTTCTGATACTGAAAATTGGAGATACCGGAGTAGAAAGTTTCAGAAGTACACTAAATAAAATATTTTAAAGACAAGACTTAGGGGCGCCTGGGTGGCTCAGTTGATTAAGTATCTGCCTTTGGTTTAGGTCATAATTCTCAGGGTCCTGGGATTGAGGCCCACATCAGGCTCTCTCTGTCTCTCCCACAGCTTGTGCTCTCTCTCTCTCTCTCATTCATTCTCTCTCAAATAAACAAAATCTTTAAAATAGGGGCGCCTGGGTGGCTCAGTGGGTTAAAGCCTCTGCCTTCGGCTCAGGTCATGATCCCAGGGTTCTGGGATGAGCCATGCATCGGGCTCTCTGCTCAGCAGGGAGCCTGCTTCCTCCTCTCTCTCTGCCTACTTGTGATCTCTGTCAAATAAATAAATCTTTTTAAAAAATTAATTAATTAATTAATTAAAGACAAGACTTAAGTAAAAAAAGTAAATAAAAAAGTAAATAAGCTGGAAAATGTCTCCTCCCCAGAAGTTTCAACAACAGTGCTATGATCACATCTGCAGGAGACATTAAGTTCCTTGAAAACAGAAACCAGTTCTTACCTTAGTATCCCCAGCACAGTGCTTAGCCTATAGTAGACACTGACTGCTGATTAAGTGAATAAACAAACTCCATTTACTACCAGATTTTAAGAGCATTAAACTCCCTAAACGAAGAGAACAAAGCAAGCCTTATGCAAGTAGAAATGATAGAAAGCCAATAGGAGAAGAATGATACTAGCATTTAAAAGAGTTGAAAGTACAAATCTAAACCAAAAGTAAGATCTTTCATGAAACTATAATAAAATAATTTATAGGCATACCTTGTTTTTTCACAAATGAAAGCTTTGGTCACCCTGTGTTGAGCAAGTCTCAGTGCCATTTTTTCAACAGCATTTGCTCAATCCATGCCTGTCACATTTTGGTAATTATAATATTTCAAAATTTGTCATTACTTGTTACGGTGATCTGTAATCAGGGATTATTACTCACTGAAAGCTCAGATGATGGTTACCATTTCTTAACAATGAAATAATTTTTAATTAAGGTGTGTATTTTTTTTTAGATATAATGCTGTTACACACTTAACAGACTACAGAATAAGGTAAACATAACTATTACAATGGGAAACAAAAAAATTCATTTGACTCATCTTATTGCAATATTTGGTTTATTGCAGTGGTTTGGAACCAAACCCATGATATAGCTGAGGTATGCTTGTGTTGCTCTTTGCAAGCTAGTGATAAAAATGCATGTTTAAAGCACATAGAAATTTTGAGAGGGAAGCATCAATACTCTTATGTAGTTCATTCACGAACACTATTAAGAAAGGGTTCTGATATCCTTGATGCCAATTTACCTTTCTAAGCCCATATTCACCTAGGTTAAGAGCATAGTGTAGACTCTGAGGCACTCTGTAAGAGAAAATGTAGTTTTTGTTGACCTCACAGAGCCTGCTAACAAAATAACAAGCAGCCATAGCAAAAGTGAAAATATCGACTACATTTTACATGTATTAGCTTAGTCTGGTCAAACAAATCTATCTTACAGGAATAATTACCCACATTTCAGAAATTAATAAATAGACTGGGCCCAAGGTCCCACAAGTAGCCGATAGTTGTACTTCTAAATAAAAAACAGGAAATATAAAGGATCATGGGACATGATCATGATTAAAACTGAGAGGATAAGCTCATTACAATCAGACAACTCGACCATTTATTTTTTACCTTCTGACTTGTTCTTACAGAATGTTTAATACGGAGTTTGACGTGAAGTTACATCTGGTTAATCAGTAATTCCATGTCTCCATTATTATGTACTTCCACCATTCATGGTTGATTCTTCACTTCTGTTTTCCATCTTCTTTATTCAGTTATAATTTCCTCAAGAGCAGAAACCTTGCCTTTTCTTTTATATGTGTATCACAGAGCATCCTAAATTGTGATTGTTCAATAAAGTTTTCTAAAATGGTTAGATAATGCCACCATTTCGATTCAGTTGTCAAAAAAAAAAATTACAGGAATGAGTTTATCCACTTTATTGTCAGCTAAACCCCCTGAAGTAGCCGCCTAGTAGGCTGCTCTGTTTTTGTGCAATCTCGAAATCCATCAAATCTATAAATTTATGATTTTATCATGTTAACCCAATAAAGGACTCTGTGAAGTGATAACATTTGTAATTCACTGATTTTGAATCAAACTCTAGGTAGTGGGGCACCTGGGTGGCTCAGTGTGTTAAGCCTCTGCCTTCAGCTAAGGTCATGATCTCAGGGTCCTGGGATCGAGCCCCTCATCGGGCTCTCTGCTCAGCAGGGAGACTGCTTCCCCCTCTCTCTCTGCCTGCTGCTCTGCTTGCTTGTGATCTCTGTCTGTCAAATAAATAAATAAAATCTTCAAAAAAAAAAAACCCAAAAAAACTCTAGGTATTATTTTGATGGTCACAAAAAAGCATTATCTTTACAGATTTGATCCCATCTAAGCGTTCTTTATATAATATAGACAGATATAGATATTACAGATATATAGGGGTTTTTTTTAAACTCAATTTTTTAAAATTTGATATATAGGTGTTTTTTTTAACTGTATCAAATGATACAGCGATCAAGTGTTCTATACTTGCAATCAAAAACTGATCTATCCTTGCCTTCTGAGGACTTTGCATTTAAGGGCATGATGCCTACAAATCCTACCTATAGAAACCCATGCCCGGAAGCATTCCCCTTTCTTCAACTCATAAAATCAAGCCAGCTTAAAAGTCAGTTGTTTGGAACCCATAAGCTGTTTCCCATGAAAATCATATCAGAAAAGGATGGTTAAGTCCTTACAGCAGTCTGAAACACATGTAAGTCTATAATATACCTGAACTACCCTGTACTAGTCTGTAGTAATACCCGACCATGATTTGCAACACCATTTCTTTGGAGAAACTATTCAATTTCCAAGTGGTAATGCCAGGGAATTATCTTGACCCATGGCCTCTAGGAATCACAATGAAAAGTCAGGCACCCAGCAGCGGGTTTAAACCTCACTGCAGCTTCTGCAGAGGCTGTGGGCAACTTCCCCCACCTACGAGGGTCTGATGAGCAAGGGCTCCCATGGTAATCAGCAGAAGCCTGCTTATAGTATGACATCAGAAGGCAGACAGTCCTACAGAAAGGACAGAGGGCAGAGCAAGGACCAAGAGTGACAGCAGTGATCTTTATCCAAAAAGTATCACAATACACCTCAGAAATACTCCTGGGAAATGAAGTTATGTACACTACCTCTCTGACCCATGAATGTTGACACTAACAAGAAAATGTGTTCCTGCGTGTGCATGTGTGTGTCTGTGTGTGTCTGTGTGTCTGTGATGAACGTAGAGGGCAGGTGATTGTCAACGTAACTCATTCCACTATGAGAACAGGGACAGTAAAACTAGGCCCCAAAAGGCATAGTGCCCACAAACATGCCCCACCCAAACAGTGGCATGAATTTAAATTTGAATCCTCCAAAATAAAAATGAAGAGAAAGTACAAGTCCTTAAGGTAACAATATTTACAACTGTCACGTTTCCAGAGGAAAGGAACTTTTGCAGTGCCTGGGGGGGTGCAGCTGGTTGAGCATCTAGCTCTTGGTTTTGGCTCGGGTAATGATCTCAGGGTCCTGGGACCAGCGGGGAGCCTGAGTGGGATTCTCTCTTCTCCTCTCTGCCCCTCCCACTGTGCTCGCTCTCAAATAATTACATAAATCTTTAAAAAAAAATATATATATATGTATACATATACATATATATATCTTTTATAAATCACTTGTTCATTCTATCATTTGCTCAGTAAGTACATACATATTGAATGCCTGGCTTTTAAGAATTGTTGGACAGGGGCGCCTGGGTGGCTCAGTGGGTTAAAGCCTCTGCCTTCGGCTCAGGTCATGATCCCAGGGTCCTGGGATCGAGCCCCACATCGGGCTCTCTGCTCCACAGGGGGCCTGCTTCCTCCTCTCTCTCTGCCTGCCTCTCTGCCTACTTGTGATCTGTCTGTCAAATAAATAAATAAAATCTTAAAAAAAAAAAAAAGAACTGTTGGACAGATTTATTATACAATTAGGAGAAAATCAATTGCAGTACATTTAAGATTTGTCTACCCTCAAATAGTCAACTTGGAAAGAAAATATGAAGCATTTAATAGCAATTCAAATAATGCAAAATCAAGGGGCCAGATATGTTCCGTGGAAAACTTAAATCCTTGCCATTCAAAATTAGAATTTTCCCTAAATTATTATATTTCTATGGGACTTTATATGCATGATGTACAACTTTGACGGAAGTAATAATACCTCCACCTGGGAAGATAGTTTATATCCTCTCAGTTCCTTTTGCTCTTTGTCATTCTTCTGAAATAAACTTAGAATAGCAGTCCTACTCACAATTTTCATTGTATTCCTTGAGATCTAAAGAAGTATTTTCTTGAAAATTTTAGTGGAAGGGCCACTTAAATCAGGATAATTATTCCATGACAAAAAAAAAATTAAAATAAATACTCCCACTTCTGGAAAGGTGGAGTAAATGACTTTATCTATCTCTCTTGCTAAGTACAGATAATACCCCTGGACTATATAAAAGAAACATAAGTAAACTCTGAAAGGCACAAAAAGAAGGTAGACTGTCTAGAGACCTTGAGACATATGGAAGGACATGGTGGTGACTTCCTTGGCTTTTCTTTCTGTCTCATATATCCCAGACTTGTAGGTGAAGCAGTCACCTAAAAATGCTGATGGGCACAAAAAAAGAAAAAGTCCCTAAAATGCATCTCTCTCTTGCCAAAAGACCATGTAAGGAGCAAGATCAGCAAAACAAAAAACCTTCACACAGTAACTGCTCCATTCCAATCAAACACTACAGGAAAAAATGGTGGCCCCACCCTTGCTGACAATAGCAAAGGCTGAATGGGGCGCTGAGACTGGTACCCTCATGATGCTGTAATAAGGCACCTGCACACCCTTAGCAGGGTGAGTCAGAGAAGGCCAAGTAGAGAGCAGGACTTATGTTCCCACCAGCCAGTAATGTGTCCTCTGCCTCTGGACATTAGTGGAGATACCACGGGATCCTCTCTTTCACTCCCATCCCTTCCTTACTGGGTAAGAAGTTGTTTCACCTTCCCACCACCACCACCACAATGAGATGGTGTCAAAGGAGGCCTCATTTCCTCTGGTAGTCTACCAGTAACAAAGCCACCTTTACCACAGTCACAATGAAGACCATGTAGCCAGAACTCCCATCCTTCTAACAGTAATAAGTAGCCTCCCTTTCCTTTTGGTATCTATAAGGACCAAGTGCGGAATCTGTAGTTACACCTCCTCCTGAGAATATAACAAGACAGACATGCTCCCTCTTCCCTTGCTGGAGTAGTGTCAGAAAAATCTATTTAATATGAAAGGTTTAACTGTTAAGTGAGATCCAGAGTCTAAGAAAAAATTAAAAAAAAAAAAAAAAAGTCCAGGTTTCAAGAGAGAATCAAACATCAAAACAAGAACCAGAAGAATCTCAACTTGAATAAAAACAATCAGTAGATGCCAACACTGAGAATACAGAAATATGAGAATTATCTGACAATGATTTTAAAGCAGCCATCCTAAAAATGCTACAATGCAATTATAAGCATGCTTGAAATGAATGAAAAAAAAAAGCCTTAGGGGGGAAAAATAAAGAAAGAGGAAAAAGAAAAGAAAACAAAAGAAAATCTCAGTAAAGAAAAAGAAGATCTCAAAAACTAAATGGAAATTTCAGAATTGAAAAACATAGTAACTAAAATTAAAATCTCGTGGATGACTCAACAGTAGAATGAAGCTGATGAAGGAAAGAGTCAGAAACCTGAAAGATAAATAGAAATTTTCAATCTGGTCAAAAAAAAAGAAAGAAAGAAAAAAGAAAAAAGAAAAGCAAGAAAAGCCTCAGGAACCTTTGAAACTATAGAAAGATCTAACATTTGTGTCATCAAAGTTCCTGCAAGGGCTAAAAAAGTACTTGAGGAAATAACGGCCAAAAACTCAAAACGGGATTTAAAAGAGGTATTTGCACACCCATGTTCACTGCAGCATTATTCACATTAACCAGGAGGTGGAAGCCACTGATTGATAAACCGGGTAAAGATGATGTGGTATATCTATACAATGGAATATTATGGAGACCTACAGAAGGAAAACCTGTCCTACAACATGGATGAACCTCGAGGACCTTATGCTAAGTGAATAAGCCAGTCACAGAAAGACAAATACAATATAATACCACTTATATGAAGTATCTGAAATAGTCAAAATCATAGAAATAGGAGGTAGAAAAGTGGTTGCCAAGGGCTGGGTGGGGGGACTGAAGAGAGGAAATAGTATTTAATGGTTATGAATGATCAATTTTGCAAAATGAAGATTTCTAAAGATCTGCTGTACAACAATGTGAATATACTTAACTCTACTAAACTGTATACTTAAAATGGTTAAGAACATTTAAAAAAAAATTCAGTCTCTTCTAGTCCCTAAAGAACATGTTACTAAGCAACAACTTGAATGAATGGATGAATTAGATCACTTTTCAATTCAACTTCAAGTACCAGGAAGACATGAGGTGTAGTGGTTAAATGTGTGGACTTTGGAGTCAGGCAGACTGGAGCGTGAATTCTGAGTCAGACACTTGGGGACATTTGGTTATGCCTCAGTTTCCTCAACCACAAAATGGGATAATAATTCTCATCCTGAGATGTCATGAGGGTGAAACAAGGTGACATGCATAAAGCCTAACCTGGTCCTTGCAGGGAGAAGCTCACAACAGGAGATAGCTTTCACTCTTCACCACCAAATCAAGATGCTTTAGGACTCCCTTGTTGCAAACCCAGAATACTTATTTGGTGATATTCGTAACTAACGATATTATTCTGTCTATGGCCATACCACCCTGAATCACCCGAACTCATCTGATCTACTAACATTATTTTTCCTATTTATCCAACAAGTTTGACCGTTCTCTTAGAAACACTGAGATTTTCATATGTAGACCTACTATTCTGCACATAGTAGGCATTCTGGGCTGCCTTTCCAATGCCGCGGCACTCTGCTGCAAAGACAGCACCTACAGAGCTGCATCCCCCCAGACTGTGCATATGGGGGGGCTCTTTGACTATGAGCTGGTGGTCATTCATATTCACTTCTCAAGATGTAGCTGAAATTTCACTTCTGTGGAGACTCCCTGACTCCTCCCTTGTGCCTTCACCCCTAAATGACACACAGGGTTACTGTATGAGAATCATTGATACGTGCGTCTTTCCTAGTGAGACCTAGTTTCCTTAGGACCAGCGCTCTGTGTTCATGTGATTAGTCCAGGCACCTGTGCTCAGGAAAGTGTTTAAAACTGGCATGGACTGAATAAATGGCTTGAAAAAAAGTTCAAAGTGGAGTCAGAAAAAGTGCAGGGTTAGGACAGAATTGCAGATGAAATGTGTAAAATAAACTAAAAGTGGGAGGGGTGTGTAGGCAACAATTCCTAGTTATGGCTCTGAGTAGGACCACTATAATGCTAGATCAAACATCGGGTACAGCAGGTGAACAAAGTGGAATCTTTGTATCCATGGATTACTACAGCCTTTGTCACGATCACATCCTATGCTGGGCATCTTAACACAGGAAAATCACTCCTCCCCCTATCCTATCCTATCCTATCCTATCCCTGTTCTATAGGCTGTGGCTGGAGCTCACGTTACATCAAGTCCCTGCAGTTCGGAAAACCGGGAGCTTAGTTTCACCATGGTTTTCAGGTCTTGAACCAATATTTTACTGGAGATTCCACTAAATCACAACCTGTGACTGAGTCTCACCCGTCCTATGATTCCCATCACATAGTTTTCTGGTGAAAGTTCTGGCCAGCCTAAGATTGCAGCTAATCAAGAAACCAAGAAGAAAAAAATCTAGCAGAGTCTGGATTTCCAATTACATGGATAGTCAGCTTCTGAAAAATGGAGTGTCCAACACTGAGCCTTCTTTCCTGGAGTGGGCCTTTTCTCCTTGGAACTCACCAGATCTTACTGTTCTTGTATAAAATAGATTAACTTTCTTTTTTTTTTTTTTTTAATTATTTATTTATTTATTTGACAGAGAGAGATCACAAGTAGTCGGCGGGGGGATGGGGGTGAGGAAGCAGGCTCCCCACTGAGCAGAAAGCCCGATGTGGGGCTCAACCCCAGGACCCCGGACAGATCACAACCAGAGCTGAAGGCAGAGGCAGGCTCAACCCACTGAGCCACCCGGGCGCCCCATAGATTAACTTTCTATATTAGGTTTCAGAAATAAATGATAGGAATTGTATAAGTGACAGGCTAACTTTTAAGTGCCAAAATTTCTTGGTATGTAAATGAAAATGTACAGAAAAAGCAGACTACACACACTCAAAGAATCTGCAAATCCAAGTCCTGCCAAGAGCCAAGAGAATTCTGTGAACTTAAAAAGACTCCATGCCAGAAGCATGAGCTAGCGTTGCGGAGGTTATAATTTCTTGCTCTGCATTGTGTCCTCTGCATTGTCTAATGCACATACGGAAACTGAAATAGTGACTGGGCCATTTCTTTTCTCAGTAACATTGAAAACAAAACAAAAACAACGTGAGCCACAAGGTCACTAGTCCTGAGGATCTAATTAGTTTACTTGCCGTAAAGTGCACATCAAGTGTAACCTGTAGTTTTTAAGCTGTCCAAATGTCTCCTGGTGTTGCACACCCACAGCATTTTCAAACTTAACACCCAGCCTGAAGCAGAGGTAGAGGTAAATGGGCCAGGTGTAGAATGAGGGCTTAAACTCCAGTCTAAGGTTCAACCACAAACGCTGTTTTAAACAAGGTCATTGCTCCACCACAACAGTATGGTAATGCAAAAGTGGTATCTGCTGGGGAAAGAAAGTGCAGTGCTTTGAGAACTAGAAACAGGCAGGTAAATTCAAAGCCTTGCATTTACATTACATGGAGGACCAACTTTCCTATACACAGGAGCAAAGGGAATACTGTCTTCTTGTCACTTAATGCTACCTTTGCCTCTCCTGTTAAATGCCTTTTCCATGAAGAGGAACTAGGTGATGGGGAATCAAAGGTCATCAGTATGTTGGTGGCACTGCCTAAATGTATTCTGAGTGAGTTCTAGGAGTCCACAGTGACCTAAAAAAGCAGGCTGTCTAGGGGGTAGCCAGGTTCAGAGGCAAGAAGTTTGTACATTAACGTTGTTCAGCGCCCATAAGGTTCTATCTTTATTAGATTAGATAATACTATGTATTATATGCTAGTCTGTTAAGCAAATAAATACACAAAAAGAAGTGACAATCCACATAATTACAGAACTAGTTTTTACCACCACTCACCACTCACAGTGATTAGATTTTCTTCCGCCCACGCCAGTACAAACCAGTTGCCCTGGTGCAGTTGATGGGTGTAAGGATCCCTTTAGCCTGAAAAGCTACTAAGCAATAAATGACAAGTAACAGTAACCATCAAGGCCCAGAAACGTGTCAGAAAAATGCCTGGGGCGGGGGTGGGGGGTAGGGGGCCGGTTCAAACCGATTTGTTGATCCTGTATCTCTTGCTCTGGTAACAACTCTCCTTGGCCTCAGGCTCCAGGCAGACACAAGAAATCTCAGGGGTGGCGGAAGAGCGAGAGACGCGAGGTGACCCAGCTGGCGGGAGCCCCCCACCGCGGCCCGCCAGCGGGGCTTAGTCACCCACTGAGGCTAGCCTGGGGTCCCGCAGAAGGACCGGGAGGCAGCGCAGGGCCGCGCCGAAGCGCCCCCGCCGCAAGTTTCCGCGCACGTGGCCGCGGGGCGGGCCGCGCTCCCCCTGTCTCGCGGGCTCCCGGAGCGGCCAGGGCGCGCGGCGGCGGGCGGGGGCGGACCCGTGCGCAGGGCTCCTGGCCGCTTTCCAGGTCGGCGCACTAATACGGGCGATGAGGCTTCGCGGCTCCAGTCTGACTGACGCCGGCTGGGGCCGCCGCCGCCGCCGCTGTAGCCGCCGCTGTAGCCGCCGCTGTCTCGGTCCCCGCCGCCGCCGGGCCCTGCAGCCGCTGAGCGCGCGCAGCCACGCAGTGAGTGCGCGGCGCTTGGAGCGGGCGACTGGGGACCCACGGTGGGGGGTGGAGGGGGGGGCCGGACCTGGGGGGGGGGGGAGGGATGAGTGGCATCGTGGGGACAGGTAAGAGATGCCCTCCCCAGCGCGCGCTGGACGAGTGCGCGCGCGCGTGTGTGTGCTTGTGCGGCTAAGTTGTTCTTCCCCGAGGGAAGTCTCCGAGGCCCTTTGGTGTGTGGCTTGGTTCTTTGTAGTCTCCATCCCCGCATTTCTTGGCGGAGCCTGTTTGGGGTGGGGTGGGGACGGAGGGGACAGCTCCGGAGAGTTGGCCGCGCGTCCTCCCAGCCGCCGCAGCCGCCCGGGCTGCAGGCACCTGGGACCTGTAGGAGGATGCTGGTCCCGGGGCGGGGGCGCCGGCCGAGCGGCTCTGTGGCCCAGGGCGTGGGCAGGGATGCGCGCTCGCTCTCCGGCGCCCGGACTGGGCACCGCGCGGGGGTCGAGCACCGAGGACAGGCGCCGCGGAGACCCAGACTCAGAGCTGAGTAACCGTTTGTTGTGGCCGAAAGTGGGGGGGGGGGGGCAGTGGAGAAATCGGGGTGGGGGTAGTAATTGTGACTCAGCTGGCCTCCCTGGCCTTCTGTTTCATAGTCTTTTTTACTCTGCTTACCTTTGAGGCACGCGAAGTGGGACGAAAAAAAAAAGTTAGGAATGTTGTTCAAGTGTCTCCGGGCTAGCGCTTGGATTGTGTTGGGAGCTGGGATGTTTGTCTTTTCCTTCGCCTGCCATTCGGTGCCAGCTCTCCGCAGAGGGGAGGGGGGCGAGGTGGGGAACAGATACAGGAGACTAACTGACGCCAGCATTGTGATCGGAAGGAGGAGCGCGGGGGAAACATTTTTATGGATGGCTAATCGCTGACAAGTCTTCCCGTTACTATTCCTTCCTCCTCCCACCCTTGACAGTGGAAATTTCAAAGGATAATCTAGAAATCCTCCGTTGACTTGTTTCTGGGTTGGAACTGGTACTTCTGAGAAATAGCCTACAAATAATGTATATCTAGTTTCGGAATAAAATTGCATGTAAATTATTTACCCAGTAATTAACAGTCGGATGCACACCCACAGGACACTGTGGATTGCTTTTAATGGATCCAATTTACAAGTGTCATTACAGTGGTTTGCCAGATTTCTCGGATGATCTTTTAGAAGTGTGGTTTAGCAGGAATAATAGAGGATAACTGTCAAGTCATACGGCATTTAATAATGCTACCTCCTTGGCCATAACTGAGCACAGCTTTGGAGGCATCCTTCTGAGGGAGTGAAATGTTCATGCTACAAACAGATCTTCTGTCTTAGGAGTCCTGCCGGTGTGAGGGAATGCCATTGGATGTTTTTATTTTTAAAATAGCGATCTATATTTAAAAAGGAAGTAAAAGTAAAGCCCAAACACATTCTCCAAACTCCACATTCAGTAAGTGAGTCTTTCTATGCTTGTAGGAAATCATGAACAAGATTTTGGACTGTTTTCAAATCTGTGGTTATCCAAGAAGGACACTGCAGATAAGAAAATGATGTAATAGTCTATAAATAAGGAACATTTTAAATATAATATGACAAAAATTTAAAATAGTATATCAGAAAAGGAACTTGTAGTGATAATAATTGCCTTCATTGATGGCAGGACAACTGTCTTTAGCAGACAGCCTTGAGCCTCTTAATCTCTTCTGACAAAACCAACTCCCATTTTTATGCTTGACTGGCTATCTTTGTCCGAGTTGTTTTATGTTTCAGCTCTGTGGTTTTAAGCTATGTTTAAGAGAATGTCACTATATTCTTGACCTGAACAAACTCATTTTTATCAGTACAGTGTTTACTGAAGATCAAGGGTATAAACAAATTTTAGGTTAAACCCCTAAGTACTTTGTAGTTCCCACACCTTTGTCGTCAGTGTCTTAGAGTCAACATGAGCTATTAGACTTTTCTTCCCTCTAAAATATTTTTCTTTTACTTCTATATCTTCAGTTAATGGCTAATCAGTGAATGTTTACAGATATCAACTACTGCATCCCTGATTGCCCAAGACATGGAATGAGAAAGAAGAGGTTTTCTTGTTTTGTTTTGTTTTTTAAATAAGACCTTGCCAAGGATATCTATACGTAATAAACAACTGGCAAAATTATTTATCTTTTCTGTCCATGTGGTCAGTTGGAGGAGAAAAAAAAAATCTGTCAAGAAATTATTTCATAAAGATTAAAATATTCACTTTCAGGGTTACAAATGGTTTAATTCTGATTAATGAGAGTGCAATTTCCTTTGCCAAATTGGAGAGCTCATGTCTCAGGAGTGGTCACTGTAGCATGTAGGCAACTAACTAGTTTATATCTAACATTCCCTTTGCAGTAAAGAAAACAGCAATTTCATCATATACTGCTTTATTATGTCAGAAATAATACGTATCCAAAGAATGTATTTTGCTTTAAGGGAAGGTAAATGTTACAGAAAATGAAGACTTAAAATTTGCAAAACATACTAATTACAGTTTAAGCTTCTATCAAACCTTAGTGCAGATTTTGTTATTGCTTCTAACATTTGGAGAGGAATTCAGAAACAAGGAAGTGTCCAGAATAAAAGAATAAATATAGCAGTACATTGAAAGCATGAATCTCTTCAAACAGTTGTAATTTTAGGTTGTTGGATTTATATTTCCTTGGTTACTGTTGCTAGTGAGTTGAAAAGTTATTCTAAAGCAAAAAAAAAAAAAAAAAAAAAAAACAAAACAGGCAAACAATGAATTCATGAGTAGTTATAACAGTTTGAGTATGCTTTATAGATTTTTTTTTCTGTTAAGCTCGTGAATGACCATGTCATGAGTAGTCACATAACAAAAAAATAAACAATTATCCCTTAGCAATAAACTAACCTTTTAAAATAAATATTCCTGTAAATTGTGTCTCAAGGAACATGTGCTAACTAATGTTGTTAAGATTTCACAATATCTGTTAGTATTAGAAGCCATTATACCGGTGAAAGCTGGGTGTTAATCTTCCCAAGGGACTGCATCCTGACACTTGCACCCCAAACCATCCTGAACACCCTATACTACTCTCCTTTGGTGGCAGCCTCCAGCTGCCCCAGACCACTTTTCCAGGTTGATCTTACCCCTCCTTCTAGATTTTAAGCTGTCATTAAATTATTATAATTCATTATAATAATGAATTATAATTTCCCATCATGCCCTGTCTTTTCTCTTCTCTGCATCTGTACTCATGCTAAGGCCTAAAATGCCATCCCCTGCTTCCCAGCGTAGCATCAGATCCTAAGGGATAGCTGCACCTTCCTCATGTTCTGTGGTCCTGTCCAGGTGCAGCCTTCACGAACTTTTTTATGGTCCCGGTCTCAGATGTCTCCTTCTTTGAGCTGCTGTACCTCTTTGCCTTTTCCACTCTTGCTTCATCTCGTCTTATATGAAGTTACTCATGTGCTAATTTATTTCTGCTAGTCAGTCAGTGCTTTCAAGATTTGTGAAGGAAGGGATCATGATTCATCTTTTCTATTCCCTTAATGCCGACCACAGTGCCTAGCATAGTGCTCAGTAAATAAATAGTAATTAAGTGACACATCTTTCACTGAACCCATTTTTTTTTTTTTCTGAAATAAAATCTGTAAAAGAGTTTCCCCCATACAGTACGCCTTAGCGGTGCATCTTTCAAGAAGCCAGTGTTGAACTTGAGCTGAGGACTTTGTTCAGAGGCTGTGGAGAGCTGGCCCTGAAAAGCCTCCAGTCCAGTCAAGCCTCTTCTGAATATTGTGGCTGAGCATTACAGTCAGGAAAGCTTACATGATACTTTTATTGCATTAGCAATTTTCCATATCAGATTCACTAAAGACACAATGGAAACCATTTAGGAAAAAAAAACCAACAACAACAACAACAACAAAACCCCCAGATTTTGATGTGATATGACTACCACAGTGAAACTCTATGATTCCACAGAAAATCGCTAACACGATATGCTAACCCCTCTCCCCAACCCCATAGCCACATAAAAGTTGATACCGTTTTTAATGTATATGTTTCAAACTATGCTCACAAAAGAAAGAGCAGACCACTACTGAGATGAATTTCTGTTTAGGTCAGGTTGGTTGTATAAAGGGTCTTCTTATCAGCCTTGTTAGAGAACTGACTCTCCTTTCTGTTCCGTGCTCATTGTGTTAATAAACGATACTAAGTCATTTCTTAAAATACGTCGTATTCTGTTAAGTGACTCAGAATTAATAGAGATAGTGTAATATAAAAATATAATTTGTGTATAAATATCATGCCCCTATAATACATTCAATTTTACAGTTTTAGTTGGGAAGTCTAATCAACTCAAAACCAATTTTCTGAGATTCAAAGAGAGTCTGACATAAAATTTAAATTCATAACTTAAGATGAAATGCAGAAACAGTAAAACAAATTATAAATGTGTATGTTCTGTTCTGTATCATTTTAGAAGTCATAAACACTGAAAAGATTTTGGTTCTTCCCCTTCATTCTCTAACCCATATTTAATTCAAAGATAAAAATTTAACCCATAAAATAAATGTAAAGGAGTCCTACAAAGTCTGATTTTTCTTATAAAGACAATTCTGATTTCTTTCTTGGGGGGGGGTAGTATTAAATGTCAAATTTTTTCTCTCTTTTTTATTCTGATTACCAGATATCACTGGTGGCATTGCTTTATATATGAATTTCCGCATGGGGAAATTTAATATTTGATCACTTCCCCTTCCCCTTTTTCAAATTTAATTTTGAAGGACTATACATGGAAAACATATATTCCTCAGTCATGAAATGGGCTTAGTGAAAAGTAATCTTTGGCTTATAAACACTGACATCACTAAGGATGACCATTCATCCCAATTCTCCAATGACCTGGAGAAAACTCCGGTTTTCAACCACTGCACAAATAATCTGTAAAGTGCGCATGTGCTCTGGGGGCCACCCAGGTGGGTTGACATTAGAGATTGCTTCTGAAACAACCTAGAGGGAGGCTTTGGGAGTAGTGGAAGTGTGAACACTGAGTAGCAACAGCTTACATTCATTGCTCCTGAGGGCCCTTCCCCAGCTAGGCTGGGCCATGAGCTCACTTGATCCCAACCCTGCTTTATCCCAAGGAATATCTTTTTCCATGTAGCCTAATATTTTTCTTTTTTAATCTGTTAAATTGCTCAGAAGCTGGTCAAATGTAGATTTGCTTTAGTTAGTGTGTATGTAACTGTATGTTTTGATTTGATTTGATGAAATACAGACATTGTGACATGGGTAGGGTAAGAGATTGATTTGGAACTGTCGTTTGGGACCGTTTATCAGAAGGCGTGAAGGATTTTTAACTTAAGTACTTGTGGGTTGTGGAAGGTCTGGAACAGATTTGCAGATTTTTTTTTTTTTTTTTTTTTTTTAATGGAGAGTTTGATGGATGGTGAAATTCAACTGAAGTGCTGGGAGTTGCTTTCTGAATTCTTGTATCTAAATTTAACTGACTTGGGAGCCACACATTTCAGAAAATAACTCCAAGAAGGATTCACAGATTCCATCAGAGTTTTCCATCTCATGGTAGAATGTTTGACTTCTCTTCACGCTTCACTCTAAATCCATTAATCCATATTCCTTTTTTTCTTTGCGGGGAATCACACAGGAGAAAACTGGAGTTTGACTGCGTTGGAAAAAGAGTTCATTGAAAATCTCGTGCATTGGGGTAGTTGTGAGGATTCGAGACACCTTAGCTTGGACAAGCTTACTCATGCCAAAGACTGACATTGCTTATTTGGGATGGTGTCAGCAGTATTAGAGGCTAATTAGGAGTTCAGAGGGTCTCAGTGGGCTGGCCAGGGAATCTAATCAGCACTCAGAACATTGTTTGTCTGGAAAAATGAATTCCAGTTTCCAAATGACTCCCCAGAAATTGGCACAACATGTTCACAAAATGGCACTGCTGGTGATTAATGGTTATGAAGAATGATATGGGATTATTGTTAGTTATGATTAATGGTTTGATTAATGATATGAGTGACTATTAGAAGCCAGTGAATGTGGAAGATGAGAAAATGTGTTAAAGCTAAAGAGATTTTAGTTCTCTTGTGGTTTTCCTTAACTTGTTGGTGCATTGATATTATTCTTTCCTTGTTATGTGGTGGTAGTAGAAATTCATTTCTGGGAGCAAAAATTAGATCAGGTGTTTGTCAAAGAGAAACCTTTGTGTACAGAAATGCTTCCCTTAGGGCTTATTGGTTAATTGTGTTGACACAAGGCAGTCATTAGGTGTGGGCTATGTTTGCAAACAATGGCAAGTCAGTGCCTAGGTGTTACTTCAAAGGAGTGGCACTTCCTTTCTGTTGTCATTAATTTAAGTTGATTGCAAATCCACGTTTTTTTTCAAGACATTGTGTGGATTATGTTTACGGTTTTAAAATGTGATTTTGTTGATGTGGTCATTACACTAGAAAGTCAGATAAAATCTGAGCAGCTTATATAGGTTTATTCATTCAATCATTGTTTACTCTGTGCCTTGAGTAATTGCACTGCCTAGAAGGCCCCTAACCCTAAGGACCATATAACAAAATAAAGTACCAAAGGAAAATAAAATCAGGATTTCATAGCCTAATTAGAAAGAGAGAGATCAGGAAAGCAAATATCAAAATATTTACCCAGTAGTTTCTTTGTACAAAAAAAGGGGGGGGGGCAATCTATTTGGATTTCTCTATATTTTTCCTGGTTAGAATTCCGTTTTTACGGTGTGTGTATTTTGAATCACCCGTGACAAGGATAAATTACAGTGGTCTCATATGGGGTTTTAGGAGTCTAAATAAAAGTGAAATACAAAGTGTAAGGGGAATAGAGATTGTTGCACCAGGTCCTTGTTTATAACTGAAGGATGCTGAAGACATCCCTGGGCCTGGAATTGTACTAATGTGTCTGTGGGGACAAGAGCCTTTGCTTCTCTGGTTTTCCCTCTTAACCTCTACTGGCTCAAGAGTGAGCGTGCATGGCCCCTCCTACAGGAAGTCGCCCCTGGTCCTTTTAATAGCAGTTGTAATCTATCACCTGTCTGGCATTAATATGTTTAGATTCTTTCTCTGCTCCTGTCTCTACAACTGTACTATCGGAGAGAGAAGGGACCAGCATCTAGCATAGGTGTCTGGCTCATTGCTGATACTTGCTTGATTTCATTTCTTCCTTCAACCACCATCCTTTCTCTTCCCTAAGATACTGTAAAAGAAGGCAGAAGGAAGGATTAGGCATTTGGATTTTACTCTGTAAGCAAGAGAAAACTATTAAATTTTAACCTGTGGGCAAAAGAGAAATCCCCAAAGTGTTTGGACAGATGAATCACATCATCAGATCTGTGTCTGAAGGAGAATAGAGACCAATGGAAGGGGCGTGGTGCTTCTAAATGGCCACATGGACACCTAGCAAAGCCGGTGAGATGGCGGTTGACACACCATCTCCACTGCTTCATGAATGTCTTTGGCAATTAAAAATCTGAACTTTCCCAAAGAGCAATCTTGAGCACAGTTATCAGTGATTCTTCTCCTTCAGTTTATAATCTCCACCACTCAAGCAGTCCTTGGTCAGGAAACTCAACCTCCCACAACACACATGCATCAATAAAACTTTTAAAGTTACCCACACGCCATTTAAAAAAATATATTTAAAATATTATTTATAGCCATTTCACACTTTGCAGGTGTTTCCATACAGGTTAGTGTGCAATATGACGGCACCTTAAGTAGAAAGACTATTAAATGCACAGGAAGGAGGAAATGCATTATATGGTTCTGCCTGTCCCAGGAGTTTGTTATCTTACATCAGCAAAGCAATGGGCTGTAGGTCGAAAGGTAGCCTAATTACATAGGCCTTAATAATAGAGTAGATATTGTTATTGATAATCACACTGGATTTTACCTTCATTCATGCAGCATTTGTTGTATGCCAGACCTAGTGTTAGGTAATTCAGACCATTCTGTGGCATAGCCTGGGGCTTTCCCTAGGAGCTGTGTGTCTCTGGGGAAAACAAGTAACAAATATAAAGAAGCAAGTGTCCTTTGTGCTTTCAAGAAGGTATATATATGCTGGGTGTGTGGAAGCCCAGAAGAGCTGTGGATAGCTGATTAATGCTGCTGCCTGGAGCCATGGGGAGGTTTCCAGGATGTCACTGTGCACAGGCCCCAGGGCAGAGGGGAGGCAGTGAAGACAAAAGGAATGAGGATTGATGAGACGGGGAATGTAGTTTGAGGAGAAAGATTTTGAAGAGCCTGGTTTGAAAGTGACGTTAAAAGTACTAAATCTTGGGGCGCCTGGGTGGCTCAGTGGGTTAAGCCTCTGCCTTCAGCCCAGGTCATGATCTCTGTCTGTCAAATAAATAAATAAAATCTTAAAAAAAAAAAAAAAGTACTAAATCTTACCCAGGATACTGTTTTGTTTTTTTCTGGTTTTTTTTTTGGGGGGGGGGGGGGGGTGGTTTTCATGTAAAATATATAAATGCACGCGCATAGTACAAATTTGGAGACAGAGTGCCTGGCTGGTTTAGTCAGTGGAGCATGCAACTCTTGATTTTGGGGCTGTGAGTTGGGGCCCCACATTGGGTATAGAGATTACTTAAAAGAAAATAAAATCTTCAGAAAAAAAAAGAAATTGGACAAGTCTATATATACATGTGACAAATATTTTATTTTATTTTTAAAGATTTTATTTATTTATTTGACAGATCACAAGTAGGCAGAGAGTAAGGCAAGCAGAGAGACGGGGAAGCAGGCTCCCTGCTGAGCAGAGAGCCTGATTCGGGGCTCAATCCCAGGACCCTGGGATCATGACCTGAGCTGAAGACAGAGGCTTTAACCCATTAAGCCACCCAGGCGCCCCTACATGTATGTGACAAACATTTTAAAGCACAAATACAACACTTTTAATCCCAAGCCCTAGAAATAGTTTCCGTCCCATTCTGCTTCAGTCTCACAGCAAGGTGTGTCACTAAAAAGTGTGACAGGATCTGCTCTGGACTTGGAATGACAGGGCAATAGTGGCCCAACAGGGAGGGTACTTTCTTGGGTGTGGGTGGATGTGGGGAGGCCCAGAAGGACAGACTCATGAGGGATGTCTGGGATGGGGCATAGCTACGAAATATGTGGGAGGGTCCATCCAGGGGATTTAATGACCTATTGAATGTGGCCTTGAGGAAGAAGAGAAATAAGATTTCCCTGGGGTTTTTCTGAGTCTTTTTCTTGCTTGGGCAAGTGTAGTGTTATACAGAATGGTTTTACCACCCTTAAAGTCCTCTCTGCTCTACCTGTCCATCCCTCCCTCTCCCCAGGTCTTGGCATGGAGTTCATTACTACATTGGAATGTATTGCATTTAAGGATCCTGGAGTGTAGAAGTCAGTGGTGGTCAAATTTTAATTTAAAAAAAAATTTTTTTTTTTTTAAGTCAACAGGGCCCTTTTATCAAAGAAGCCTCATTAAGTAAAACTGAATGAAGAGGGCTGCTTTGGTGGATGGTGGCATCTGCAGAGGGACAGAGTCGAGAGCTTTGCCCTTCCCCTGCCGTCCAGCTCTGCCCTGCTGTCTTGCTGCTGCGTCTGACCGAGTCTCTCTGCGGTCTCCAGATTTCTGAAGAACACCGTTTACAAACTGCTCGGTAAGCAAGGCTGGAGCTGGAAGGAAGGTCTGGTCATTCCCAGATCCAGTGACCTCAAACTCTTGTACTTCTGAGACCTGCTGTCTGTTTTTCAGTAGTTTTTCTGTTTGTCAGTTTGGTTTGGTTTGGCTTGTTTTGGTCCCTTTCCTTGGGGTCCAGCTGCCCAGCTTCGATTTCGTTTTGCCGTCACGTGCCCCCAGGAGCATCCCCTCATCCTTCTCCCAGTGTGCTGCTCTAATTTGCTGTAAACTTGGAAATCATATAAACATGCTTGTTTAAACGTAGCCAAAAGCAGTTGCAAGTAGGTCTTGTGTGAGCTTTTCTGTGCAGACTCCGTAAGACCTCTTTTGGCAGGTAGACATTTGCTTGTCGCTAGTTCTCAGTAAGGTTTTGCACAGGTGGAACTGCTGGATAGTCAAATTTTATACAGTGATCACCTCATGTCTCTCAGGGTCCGTTTATCTTCTCACCTTCTCCCTCAGAACTATATAGAAAGTGTAAATTATGGCCTCAGAAATATCTGTCCCCTAGCCCTGCTGGGTGAATAGTAGCATTTCATGCTGAGTAGGCAGAAAATGATGCCGTTAAAAAAATAATAATAAGTTTGATTCCTAATGCAATGCTAGTATGTTGAGATACTGTTTTTCTTTTTATGTGAACATTGATCCTCTTTTTTTTCCTTTTTTTGCTTCTGATCTTTCTCTGAGGTTGTTTTACTTTATCTTTCTTCCTTTCTTCCTTTTTGGCACCTTTTACTTCTATAATAAGGCATGCAGGAGGAATAAGCAGAAGTAGAACTACTTGTTAATAATAAAAAATAGTTATCATCACATTAATTTACAGTTTTCAGACTGCTTTTGCATGCTTCCTCTCAGTACGAAAAGTAGTAATTTTTGTTCCAGTTTTGCAGCAGAGGAAACAGGATCAAAGTGGTTAATTACTTAACGGTCACACTTAGTGATGGAGCTAGCATTCGGACTCAAGTCTTCGTCCAAATATTCATTATATCATGTTGCATCCTGTTTCTGGAAACACTAGTTACTTTGTGGGCCCTTTCAAACTTGAATAATAAAATACCACATTTGTGGGGTGGTATATAACATCTCCAAGCATATGCTGACAATGTGAAGAACATAGTGTGGAATGCTAGAAAGGCTGTAACCTTTCCAAGACAGTGTTGATGTTCTCTTACAACAGTCTTATGAGTTACTTACCCTTAATTTTTTTTTTTTTAGGCTTTTATTTATTTATTTGATGGAGAGAGACACAGCGAGAGAGGAAATACAAGCGGGGGAGCAGGAGAGGGAGAAGTAGGTTTCTGGTTGAGCAGGGAGCCCAATGTGGGGCTCGATCCCAGGACACTGGGATCATGACACTTAATGATTGAGCCACCCAGGTGCCCTTAATCATGTTCTAAATATTGAGAATACTACTTTAATAAAAATTTATAGCATTCTGAATCTACTTTAAAAGCGGCCCAAATGATTAGGTATGTTTGTTAGATCCCCTGTTTGCTGCTCTAATGTCTATTCCTCTTTCCTTTCACGACATTTGTCATAAATAAAATATCAAACAGGCAAAAGAATCATAATTCTGTCTCCAAAAGAAGTGGTACTCTGCAACAATAAAAAATTATCTTTATTTATTTTTTATTTTTTAAATGTATTTTTTTAAAGATTTTATTTATTTATTTGACAGACTGAGATCACAAGTAGGCAGAGAGGTAGGCAGAGAGATAGAGGAGGAAGCAGGCTCCTTGCTGAGCAGAGAGCCCTATGTGGGGCTCGATCCCAGGACCCTGGGATCATGACCCGAGCTGAATACAGAGGCTTTAACCCACTGAGCCACCCCAGGTACCCCAGTCTTTATTTTAAAAAATAATTCTAAATCTCCACTGAAACTTAAGAAATAATGTCCAGTCAACATTGACATTCTAGCTGAAAAATCAAACTAGATGAGTGATCGAAAGAACCGTATCCCAGGGATTTAGGTGAATGTAAATCAAAACTTTCCCAGTGGCTTATTGAGTATAAATGCCAGTGACACCTCATGTCATGAGCACAAGCCTGCCTAGTATGGTAACCCTGTCTAGGTTTAGTCAGAACACATCATTTTTAGTCAGGGCCTTTTGTTTTATGTGAAATTCAGTATTAACATAAAAAGAAATCAAAGTGTTTTTTGGAGTTCTGTTTTAAAATGAGATTGCATAGGGCGCATGGGTGGCTCAGTCATTAAGCATCTGCCTTTGGCTCAGGTCATAATCCAGGGGTCCCGGGATCGAGTCCCACATTCTCCCTTTCCCACTCCCCCTACTTGTGTTCCCTCTCTCGCTGTGTCTCTCTCTGTCAAATAAATAAAATCTTTAAAAAATAAAAAATAAAATAAAATGAGATTGTGTGTGTGTGTGTTAGGGATTATGAGGGTTTTGATATATTTGTGGGCTTTTATTGAATGTGACTCAGGCAGTCATTACGTAGTGACTCTGGGCCACAGTTAATCCGAATCCAGAAATGAGGATAAAAATTAACTTCAGATATTCTTGTACTTAGTTGTGTATTATAGGATAAATTTATTAACCCAATAATATTTTCTTGCAGTAGATTCTGTTACATTCTTATTCTAGGAGGGATCGTAAAGTTTTATGAAAGAGTGAATTTCAAAATCTATGGACCTCCTAATGGATTTGAAGTCATATAGATTTTGGACTATTAGTAGATTTTAATACAACTTTAAATATCAGGTGTGGGGTACCTGGCTCAGTTGGTTAAGCACTGGACTCCTGATTTTGGCTCAGGTCTTGATCTCAGGGTCTTGAGATCGATCAAGCCTCAGGCTGCCTGCTTCGTGCAGAGTCTGCTTGTCTCCCCTTCCCCTACCTCCTTACTCCCCTCCTCCCCTCCTTCTCCCTTCCCACCCCACACACATGCTCTCTCTTTTTCAAATAAATAAAATCTTTTTTTTTTTTAAGATTTTATTTATTTATTTGACAGAGAGAGATCACAAGCAGGCAGAGAGGCAGGCAGAGAGAGAGGAGGAAGCAGGCTCCCTGCTGAGCAGAGAGCCCGATGCAGGGCTCGATCCCAGGACTCTGAGGTCATGACCTGAGCCGAAGACAGCGGCTCAATCCACTGAGCCACCCAGGTGCCCCAACAAATAAATAAAATATTTGATAAAAAGAAAATCTTTAATAAATACACATCAGATGTATTGGTGCATGGAAAGATTTAGATTTCTGCTTTCTTTCAGAATGCTCACAGTTGAATCGATGGATGTTTGTTGAATGCAGTTATTTGTTTTCAAGGAATTTTATAGTTTATATTACAAAAATAATATAAATTCCAAGAAAATAAAGCTCAATAATGTTGATTGATAGTATGCAAAATTGGTATTGGCTGGTTCTGGGATAAAAAATAGACTTCATTTAAAAAATAAGCTTTCTGGACATTGTTCCATATTTTCCCTTTTTTCTTAGTGTAGAAGCAAATGATAGTTTAAAAATAGTACTTCCTTTCTCTCCTAAGCTATGGCCATCAGAGAAAATTGATATGTTTACATGAAGCAGCATTAAGTGGAAGAAAGGATCTGAAAGGCAGGCAGAATGCCAGATAGTGTACAAAACTGTGCTTGTCTTTCACTGAGTATGGGCTTTGGAAGAAGATTATCCTATATAATTGGGCCTGGGGTATGTGTGATTTCCTAGCATTTTATGTTATGGGGGATTCTAGTTTCTTTCAAGGCTTCCTTGTACCAATGGCACATTATTTTCCATCTCAAAATTAGATTAAAAAAAAACCCTCAGATTTTTGTAGAGGGAGACATTATTTGTAAAATCCCTTGAAGGTAGTGATGAAGCAAATTATTATAACATTTGGAGTAAGTTTTTTCTTTATTGTGGTAAAAATACATAAAATTTACCATTTTTACCACTTAAGTATACAAATCAGTAGCATTAAATTCATCACATTATTGTGCAACTATCACTACCAGCCTTCTCCAGAACCTTTTCATCCTCCCACACTGTAACTCTGTCTCCATTAAACAGAACTCCCCATTCCCCTTTCTCCTAGTTCCTAGTAACCTCTGTTCTACTTTATATCTTTATAAACCTGCCTATCCTAGTTACCTCATATAAGTGGAGTCAAACAAAATTTGCTTTTTTGTGTCTAGCTCATTTTATTAGTATAACATCTTCAAGTTTTATTCATTATGTAGCCTGTATCAGAATTTCCTTCCTTTTGGGGCGCCTGGGTGGCTCAGTGGGTTAAAGCCTCTGCCTTTGGCTCGGGTCATGGTCTCGGTGTCCTGGGATCGAGCCCCGCATCGGGCTCTCTGCTCCGTGGGGAGCCTGCTTCCTCCTCTCTCTCTGCCTGCCTCTCTGCCTACTTGTGATTTCTCTCTGTCAAATAAATAAAATCTTTAAAAAAAAAAAAAAAAGAATTTCCTTCCTTTTTAAAGCTGAATATTATTGCATGGTGCATATCTACCACATTTTGTTTATCCGGTCATCTGTTCGTGGACGCTTAGATTGTTTCCCTCCTTTTGGCTGTCGTGAATGATACTACTGTGAATACTGGTGTACAAGCATCTGAATACCTGTTTTCAGTTCTTTTGTGGGTATATATCTAGGAGTGCAATTACTGGGTCATTTGGTAATCCTACATTTAATTTTTGAGGAGCTGCCAAACTGTTTAACACAGAGGCTGAGCCATTTCTTATTCTCACTAACAATACACAAAGATTGTCATTTTCCACATCCTTGCCAAGATTTATAAGTTTCTGTTTTGTTGATCATAGCCATCCTAATGATTATGAAGTGGTATCTCATTGTGATTTAGATTTGCATTTCCCTAATGACTATTGATGTTATGATGTTATCATGCAATCATATTGTTGACCATTTATATATCTTCTTTGGAGAAATGTCTATTCATAGTGCTTTGTCCACTTTTGAATTATATTGTTTGTTTTTGGTTGTTGAGTTATAAGAGTTCTTTATATATTCAGGATGTAAATCCTTATCAGCTATATGAGTTACATGGAATGTTATTTTGAATGGAAAATTTCTAAAAAATCTTGTAAATATATTTTCCACCTACTTCTGTATGTGATTTTTTACATTTAAGAATTAATTCACGGGGCGTCTGGGTGGCTCAGTGGGTTGGGCTTCTGCCTTCCGCTCAGGTCATGGTCTCGGGGTCCTGGGATCGAGCCCCGCATCAGGCTCTCTGCTCAGCGGGGAGCCTGCTTCCTCCTCTCTCTCTCTGCCTGCCTCTCTGCCTACTTGTGATCTCTGTCTGTCGAATGGATAAAATCTTTAAAAAAAAAAAAAAGAATTAATTCACAACATGTGGTCATATAAATGAAGGGAATCACATATTTTTTTAAAAATTCTTTGCTTTTAAAGCCTACCAGCCTTAGATCACATTAATTTTGAACAAATCAAGGTTAGATTAAAGGATATCTAGCCAGGATAAGAGATCACAATTCAATGTGTGGTATAACTTTCAGTGAAACAGCATTTAAACTGCAAATGAAATTAGAAGGGAAATTTGGCCTTTGTAGGTTTAGAAATTTGGATCACTGAAGAAAAATTAGCTGTCATCTTTTAGAGTCTGTTTTTTCCCCTCAGTGTCCTCCTTATTTAAAAATGTTCATGAGAGTTGTAAAACACCTACATGAGAAATAGGAATTTTTAAGACTTGGTTCTAGTTCCACTTTTGACATATTGATGTATTGATAGTGTTGAAACTCCAGCAACAACTAAACCAAAAACTAAGGACATTAAAAAAAAGTTTAAGACCTTTTGAACAGGAAAAGGATGATAGATATTTTTAGTGTCACTTATAAATAGAATAAAAAAAAAAAACCCCAAAAACCAGATATATAGAATAGATATGTGGTTGCTGGAGGCTGGGGATGTGATATGGTCAAAATGGGTGAAGGGGACCAAAAGGTACAAACTTCCAGTTATAAAATAAACTGTGGAATGGAACGGAATGGTGAGATAGTTAATAATACTGTATTCTATATTTGAATGTTGCTAAGAGAGTTGATCTTAAAAGTTACATCACAAGAAAAAACTGGTGACAGATGTCAACTGTGCTTACTGTGATCAGTTTGTAATATATATAGTATTGAATTACTGTGTTGTACATCTGAAATGAATATAATGCTTTATGTCAATTATATCTCAATCAATGGAGATTATAGGAAGAATAGATTAGAGGAGAGAAAGAACAGGATTAGAGGGGAATGACCAGGGTCAATTTCAAGAAATAAAAATCTAGCAGTGCCTCCTGGCATTGAGGGCAGGACAATTCTTTGTTATGGGAGCTGTTCTCTGAGATGTTTAGCAGCGTCTGTGGCCTCTATGCCCTAGATGCCAGTGGGACCCTCTCCCTCCAGCCAACTTGTGGAGCCAGAAATGTCTCCAGACATGGCCATGAGACTCACAGGGAGCGAAGTCATCCCTCAGAGAGAACCAGTAGTCTAGGGTGATGAGAGCCTGAGCTGAGTTCAACAGCAGAATGGTGATGAAAAGGGGGGAAAAAAAGAAGGTGAAATTTTGAGTAGAGGAGAGAAAGAAATTTTCTGGTAGTTAAAATTTATTAAACATCTACTATTTACCAGGCATCGGCACTATGTGACATAGTCATTTAACATAATTAGTAATAAATATTTATTAAATGCCAATCTTAGGCAAAACATTGGTGCTACAGAGGTGAGCAAGACAGTCAAGTTCTTAAAGACTCTCCCATTTAATAGAAGAGAGATATATGAAAAAACAAGTTAGGATCCAAAGTGAAAATCGTCATGTGAGTAAGGTACTGACTGAGAGGGGAATTCCATCTGGGGAAGTCACAGAGGCCTACGTGACCTGAGCTGCATTTGAAGGAGAAATAGCAATTTCGCCTGCTGGAGTGGATTTTGTAGGGGTGGTAGTGAACTGCCCCATTGTCTTTTTTTTTAGTTGCTAAGATGAAGACCAAGTTGAGGCAAAACTCTCTCCAGGCTGTCACTGCTGTCCAGGGAATAAAACTCCCAGAGGGTAATTAAACCTAGGATGATTGCCTGGGGCAATTGTGCATTTTCCCTGAGGCTTGAGTAGAGCAATTAGCACCTAGCAAATCCCAGAGCTATGCAGTTTTAGTGCTAGTTTATATATTTCACATATGGTGTTAAATCATCATCAGCGCCAAGAGGATAAGGAGATGCATATCTAAATCCCCTAATAAGTCAAACTCTGCCAAATTATATTGATAACACTTTGTTGATTTTGAACAGGTTAAATAAGAGGCATATTTGCATCATGTGGTTAACAGTTTCTTTTTTAACCAGTAGGTGTGCTGTAATGGAACCTAGAAACAGATGGAACCAGATGGCTTTATTTGTGGAGTGGTATATATTGTTTAATCTCATGGCAGCAGTATTTGCTATTATGTAAGAAAAATACAATTATTCAGTGACAGTTTATATAATATATATTCAAGAGGAATGATCTCTTCATCCTTCCTTAATGATTTACATTTTAAAAATTTTGCAAATTGAAAAAAGTAACGAACACCAAAGAAAATTTGCCAACGCATTTATCGTAAGCCGTTCTACATGTACTCTAGCTCTGCTCTTTATTCACTGGCTTGTGTCCCATTAGTAACAACAGTGTTCAGACTTGCTGATGTCACTACCCAGTTATTTCATTTGACTAAATGTGATAGATGTATTTATTTAAGATTTTGTTCAGAATTTTTTTTAAAGGTCAGTATGGCACTTTTACATTTCAAGGAATATTGTGTGATATGATTGTGAAATTACATTAACTTATCAACAGTACTTATTTACATATGCTAAAAGCTGTGCAGACTCTTGAGATAAGATGCAAAAGCTATTTGTCCTTTCAGTCCACAGAAAACAATTCATGGTTATTCATTCTGTTTCATCTTATCTTCAAAAAATATAGAATGTTCAACATGATATTAACTACATGATTTTTAGTTTTAGTACATTTGAATCGCTGAAGACTGACTCATACACCAGAATGGTTACTGCTGCTCATGCCCTCCTGCCAGTATGGTTTTGAAAGGGTCCCTTGGCACTGGAGCCTGAGGCCTTAATTAACCCCCCTTCCTGCCCTTTCAACTCTTCTTTGACCAGAATTGCTCAACCGTGGTTATCTCTTCCTCTCCTCACCTCTCCTCCTCCCACCCCCACTCTTTTCTGGGAGCTGTGAATGATTCTATCTTCTCAAGAGCCCGTTCATTCATTTAGCAAATAGTAAACACCTGCTACATGCTAGGCTTTAACTCTATGTGCTGGGGTGCAGAGGTGGACAAAAAATTCACATCCTGGGGCGCCTGGGTGGCTCAGTGGGTTAAGCCGCTGCCTTCGGCTCAGGTCATAATCTCAGGGTCCTGGGATCGAGCCCCATGTTGGGCTCTCTGCTCAGAGGGGAGTCTGCTTCCTCCTCTCTCTCTGCCTGCCTCTCTGCCTACTTGTGATCTCTATCTGTCAAATAAATAAATAAAATCTTTAAAAAAAAAAATTCACATCCTAATAGAGTTTGTGTTGAGGGGAGGAAAAAGAGACAATGAACAATAAAAATGAGTAAAATGCAAAGCAATCTCAAAAAGGGTGAACAAAGTTGGAAAGCTCACACTTCCTAGTTTGAGACATCTTAGAAAGGTACAGTAATGAAAACTGTGGAATTGGCAAAGGATAGGCATAGAGATCAATGGAATAGAATTTAAAGTCCAGAAATAAATCCGAGCAGCTGTGGCCAACTGATTTTTGACAAAGGTGTTAAAATCATTCAGTAGTGAAAGAATAGTCTCCAACAAATGTTACTGGGAAAACTGGATAGCCATATGCAAAACAATGAAGTTGGACCCCTACCTGACACTATTTCCAGTTAACTGAAAGTGATGAATGACCTAAATATAAGAGCTGAAACCATAAAGTTCTTTGAAGAAGTCATAGGGGTTAATCTTTGTGACCTTGGATTTGGCAGTGGATTCTTAAATATGATACTAAAAGCATAAGCAACAAAAGAAAAAGTGAATAAATTTGACATCAAAATTAAAAACTTTTGCACTTCAGGGAGCATTATCATGAGAGCAAAAAGTCAACATATAGAAAGAGGGTAATATTTGCAAATCATATATCTCAGTATTTATATACCCAGAATATATTTTTTAAAAGCTCAAAAAAAAAACCTCAAAAAAAAAAAAGAAAACCAAAAAAACCTCATAAAGCAACATAAAAAAACAACACAATTTAAAAATGGGGAGTGGCCCTGGGTGGCTTAGTCGGTTAAGTATCTGAATCTTGATCTCAGGGTTGTGAGTTCTAGCCCTGGTTGAGCTCCATTCTATGCTGTGGAGCCCACTTTAAAAATAAATAAATAGATAGATAGATGAAATATGTAAGGGACTTGAGCGACATTTCAGAAGATATACCAATGGCCAATAAGCTTGTGAAAACATGCTCAACACTATTAACCTTAGGGAAATCAAATGTAAAATGGTTCCGCTGCAGTAGAAAATAGCTTGGCAGTTTCTCAAAATGTTAAGCATAAAATTACCATATGATCCAGCAGTTCTCCTAGGTTTATACCCAAAAGAATTGAGAAGAGGGGCTCAAACAAATACCAGTACACAAATGTTCATAGCAGTCCTATTTATTATAGTCTGAAAGTAGAAACAATTCAAAGGTTAATTAATGGTTGACTTGATGAACAAATTGCTATATATATATATATATATACACACACACACACACACTCAATGAAAAAATATTAGCCATAAAAAGGAATGAAATACTGATATCTACTACCATGGGGATGAACTCTGAAAACATGTCAAGTGAAAGAAGCCAGATACAAAGGCCAGGTATTGCATGATTCCATTTATATGCAGTAAGCAGAATAGGTTACAGCCATAGAAATAGAGCACAAGTAGAATATTACCGGGGTCAGGGGCCTGAGGGTGGGGGCAGGACCTGGAAATAAGGAGAAATTATATAATAGCTATAGGGTTTTACTTTGGGGTGGTGGGAATGATTTGGAATTAGAGGTAGTTGCACAACATTGTAAATGTACTAACTGCCACTGAATAGTTCACTTTAAAACGAATGATTTTATGTAATGTAAACTTCACTTTAACATAATTTGGAGAGGGGCACCTGGGTGGCTCAGTGGGTTAAAGCCTCTGTCTTCAGCTCGGGTCATGATCCCATGGGGCCCTCTGCTCAGCAGGGGGCCTGCTTCCTCCACACTCTCTGCCTGCCTCTGCCTACTTGTGATCTCGGTCAAATAAATAAATAAAATCTTTAAAAGAAAACATAATTTGGAGAAATAAGTAAAATATGTAGTATGTTAATCACACATCTCTTGGGAAAAATAAAACAAAAAAATTTTTTAAAAATTAAAAAAAGAGGGGGCGCCTGGGTGGCTCAGTGGGTTGAAGCCTCTGCCTTCAGCTCGGGTCATGGTCCCGGGGTCCTGGGATGGAGCCCCACAACGGGCTCTCTGATCAGCAGGGAGCCTGCTTCCTCCTCTCTCTCTGCCTGCCTCTCTGCCTACTTGTGATCTCTGTCTGTCAAATAAATAAATAAAATCTTTAAAAAAATAAAAAATTAAAAAAAGAAAGCAAAAAAACAAAGTGAAAGAAGGTGAGAGGGCTTCAAATTAAAATAGAGGGAACTAATATAACACTGCATGTTAACTAGCTAGAACTAAAAGAGAAACTGAAAAAGAGTACATTATCTTAATGAACACTGACTAATGCATAGAATTGTTGAATCATTGTTTTGCACACCTGAAGCTAACATAAAAGTGTATGTTAATTGTACTGGAATTAAAAATTAAGTAAATAAAAAATTAAAAATAAAGGCGGGAAGGCGGGGAAGGCTTCTCTGAGATGGCATGAGTAAAATTCTGAAGGAGATGGAGGAGGGAGAGAGCCCCATGATGGAAGAGCATTGTAGAAACAGAAATACCCTGGGGTAGTTGCAAGGCTGGCATATTCAAGACAAAGTGAAGAGGCAGTTGTGGAAGGAGTAGAGAGAGCAAAGGAGGAAGTAGAAGGAAAAGAGGTCAGGGAGGTAACGGGTGGACGCTCAAGGAAGGGTCATTCTAACATGCCACCAGCGTTGAGAAGTATAGTGCTGCAGGGTCTTGTAGACTGTTGGAAGGACTTCAGCTTTTATTTGGAGTGAGTAAAACCTTTGGAGGGTTTTGAGCAGAGAAGGATCATGAAATTGACTTGTGTCTTAATAGGGTCAGCCAGGCTGTTGTGTTAAGGACAGACTATGAGGAACAAGTGTAAAAACAAGAAGACCACTTAGAAGCCCAATATTATAATTTAATAAAATGTTGTTCTGACTCTGCTTTTCCCATACTCTACAATTTCACCCAAACTATCATTTCCTTTCCCCCTTAAGTGCTGATAAATTTGGGACTAAATCCCTTTGGTTCAGCCTTGTCCTCTGAGCTGTACCTAAGTGCCTAATGAATTCCACTTTGATACAGTGCTTTTCCTGACCCTCTACCCACCTTACCACCTCAGACCCATATATCCAAAATAGACTTCATTATATCTGCCTGATACCCAACTTCAACTCCTCCTGAATTTGTTAATGAATGATATACTATCACCCATGTGCCCAAATAATCTGGACTCATCCTAGTCTCTGAATCTCAATAGTCAAGAATTTTTTATATTCTAAATTTTTTACTTTTTCATATAAATTACAAGTCACTAAATCAAGTTATACAAAAAAATACTACTGGGAATTTGGTCAAAATGGCATGGCATCTATGAAATGATTTGGAGAGAACTGAAATCCTAACACTATTGAGTATATAAATTCATGAACATGATATAACTCTAATTTTTTTCTGCAGTATTTTGAAGTGTTTTGCAGTTTTCACTCTAGAGTTTTCTGCAGTGTTTTGCAGTTTTCATTCTAGAGTTCCTGCCCATTTTTTGATTAAATTTATCCTTAAGTGTTTTATGGTTTTTGATGGTATTATAAAATGCTTTCACTTATTTCATTTTCCACTTGTTTGCTTCTAGTAAATAGGAATACAATTGTTTTTGTACATTTACCTTTTATCCTGCCACTTGTTAAATTTGCTAGTTTCCTTTTTTTAAAAAAATAGATCCTATAGGGTTTCCTGTGTTTTTATTTCTGTTTTCTGTGCATATAAACAGTTTACACCTTCTTTCCTAAGCTTTATGCCAGTTTTTTTTTTTCCCCTTGCTTTGTTGTATTAACCAGTACTATGATGAACAGAAGTGGTGAGAGTGGATTTACTTGCTTTGTTTCCAATCTCAGTGGAAATTATCCATGTTTCATCACTAATTCTGCTGTTAGTTATAGGCTATTGTAGTTGTCCTTTAAAGATTATGGAAGTTTCCTCCTATTTTTAGTTTGCTGGGAGTTAATAGTATCTTAAAACTCATGAATGAGTAGTGACTTTTGCCAAATGCTTTTTCCTCATTTATTAAGATAATATGGTATGGTGCCTGGGTGGCATAGTTGGTTAAATCTAACTCTTGGTTTCTGGTCAGACCCTGATCTCAGGGGCTGGGAATCAAGCTATGCATTGGGCTCTGCGCTCAGCAAGAGTTGGCTTGACTTTCTCCTTTTCCCTCTACCCCTACCCACTGCATGTGCACACTCTCTCTATCCCTCTCTCTCAAATAAATAAATCTTTTTAAAAAATGATAATATGGCACTTTTCCTTTATTCTGTTTATATAGTGAAGCATGTTGATTTATTTTCAAAGGTGATACCAATCTTGCATTTCCTGTGTTAGATCCCACTTGGTCATGAGGTGTTAAACTTTTTAATACTGCTGGATGTGATTTGCTTATATTTTGTTAAGGATATTTACATCTGTGTTCCTGAGTGATATTTGTCTGTGTTTTCCTGTAATATCCTAATCAGATTTTTGTTTCAGGATTATGGTGGTCTTATGAGTTGGGAAGTTTCCTTCCTTTTCAATACTCTGAAAAATTTGTTTTTCTATTATTTCTTCTTTAAATGTTTGATAGAATTTGCCAATGAAGGCATTTGGGCTTGATGATCTCTTCCAGGGAAAGTTTTTAGCTGTGAATTAAATTTCTTTAACAGATATAAGGCTTTTCAAAATTTCAACTTCTTTCTCTGTATGTCAAAAATTAACTATGTTGTATACGTCTGTGTAACCCACACCGTTATTAAGACATAGGACATTTCCATCACCCCCAAATGTTCCCAGTAATGAACTTTGGGTAAATAAGTCTTTGTAATTCAGGCTCTGTATGAATTAAGAAATTATAACTGAAAATGAAAATGTAATGTAACTTTTTTACCAATCATATGTTAGCTTTATTTCATTAACATTTAAAAAAATAGGGGAAAAGTAGAAATTTAAAAAATAGATGTTCTTCTAGAAGATCAAAACAAGTTATCAAATTCTGCATTTTTTTTTTACAGGTAAACAGTTTTTATTGTAACATTATTTAAAATAAAGATAAATGGGAAATAATCTAGAAACCAAAACTGTGAAGCAATTGCAGAAGAGCCAGATACAGACATATAATATACATCTGTTAGCTTCAAAAATGTGTGAAAAGTTTTATTATATATTGTTATTGTTTTATTTCATTTTGTTTATCTGTGTATTTGTCTAAGTTTTTATTTAAATTCTAATTTGTTAACATATAGTGTAATATTGGTTTTAGGAGTAGAATTTAGTGATTCATCACTTCCATATAACACCCTGTGCTCATCACAAGTGTCCTCCTTTTTTTTTTTTTTTGTTTAAGTAGTATGGACATTTTTTAAAAATTTTTTTTATTTCTTTTCATCGAACAGTATTCATTATTTTTGCACCACACCCAGTGCTCCATGCAATTCGTGCCCTCCCTAATACCCACCACCTGGTTCCCCCAACCTCCCACCCCCCGCCCCCTTCAGAACCCTCAGGTTGTTTTTCAGAGTCCATAGTCTCTCATGGTTCACCTCCCCTTCCAATTTCCCTCAACTCCCTTCTCCTCTCCATCTCCCCTTATCCTCCATGTGATTTGTTATGCTCCACAAATAAGTGAAACCATATGATAATTGACTCTCTCTGCTTGACTTATTTCACTCAGCATAATCTCTTCCAGTCCCGTCCATGTTGCTATAAAAGTTGGGTATTCATCCTTTCTGATGGAGGATACTCCATAGTGTATATGGACCACATCTTCCTTATCCATTCGTCCGTTGAAGGGCATCTTGGTTCTTTCCACAGTTTGGCGACCGTGGCCATTGCTGCTATAAACATTGGGGTACAGATGGCCCTTCTTTTCACTACATCTTTATCTTTGGGGTAAATACCCAGTAGTGCAATTGCCAGGTCATAGGGAATCTCTATTTTTAATTTCTTGAGGAATCTCCACACTGTTTTCCAAAGTGGCTGCACCAACTTGCATTTCCACCCACAGTGTAAGAGGGTTCCCCTTTCTCCACATCCTCTCCAACACACGTTGTTTCCTGTCTTGCTAATTTTGGCCATTCTAACTGGTGTAAGGTGGTATCTCAATGTGGTTTTAATTTGAAACTCCCTGATACGGGCGCCTGGGTGGCTCAGTGGGTTAAAGCCTCTACCTTCGGCTGAGGTCATGGTCCCAGTGTCCTGGGATCGAGCCCCACATCGGGCTCTCTGCTCAGCAAGGAGCCTGCTTCCTCCTCTCTCTCTGCCTGCCTCTCTGCCTACTTGTGATCTCTGTCTGTCAAATAAATAAAGAAAATCTTAAAAAAAAAAAAAAAAAGCTTTAAATAAATAAATAAATCCATTTAAAAAAAAGAAAAAAAAAGTTCACATTTGTAACAGTAGTCATATCAAGAAGCACATGAAGATTTGGGAATTTTGATTGATAATCAGATGAAATTTAACTAAAAGAACATTTGTATATGTTTTAATTTTTGTAAGAATAGTAGCTTGATATGAAACTTAAGTAGTTAGAACTGTAAAGTGACTTGACTGATTTACATGTGACTAAAGGCAAAATGCATCTAGGTTTTGTTTTTGTTTTTGTTTTTGTTTTAGCATTTACTCTGAAACTACAGAAAGCCAGCTTTCTGTATAGGAGTGCTCTAAATCTGTTTTGTGTTTTTCTAAATTACAGCACAAGAAAGTATTGCAAATGAAGTAAAAATGCAACTTAGAATTAAAATTAAAAGTCGAATATTACTCTGACTACCAAAAACCTTTAAAAAACAAAATATTTAATAACAAAATGCTTACAGTATATCATTCATTGAAATAGGCAGACTGTGAGACATATCTATAAACAAATGCTCTTTTAAAATATGTTTTGTTTATAAAAAAGATTTAAAAATTTACAAAAATGTTAACAATGATTATTATCTCTGTGTGGATGAACAGTGGTTGTTTGAGGTTTTTTTTTTTTTTTTCATTTTCAGCTTTTTTTTCATGAACATGAATTGTTTTTTAAATCAAGGAGAGAAAAACTCCCTTTCTATCCCAATGAAAGAAGGAAGGAAGGGAGAAAGAAAACAAGGAAAGGCTAGACAGGACAGGGAAAGTAAGAGAAGATAGGAAATTCTTAACATTTACAAACATGCTACACAGAGTTCTGGTACATTTTTAAATGAGAATGTTAGTAGTGGGGTGCCTGGGTGGCTCAGTCGTTAAGTGTCTGCCTTTGAGTCAGGTCATGATTTCGGGGTCCTGAGATCGAGCCCCACCCAGATCAGGCTGTGTGCTCAGCGAGAAGCCTGCTTCTCCCTCTCCCCCCTGCTTTTGTTCCCTCGTTCACTGTCTGTCTCTCTGTCAAATAAAGGAATAAAATCTTAAAAAAAAAAAAAAAAAGACAGTGTTGGTAGAGGTGTGTATTAGAAACCTGGTGATTTGTAGAAAGTTTGGGAGAGATGGAGGGAAGTGAGAGAGATGGAGAGGAAGAGATGGTTTTGAAAGATGTTTAGAAAGTAAACAGTCCACAGGACTGGTAAGAGAGTGGGTAGGATTGGAATGAGAGACTGAGGGAGAGGTCAGTTTTCTTTTTTATATTTGTCAATTTAAAACCAAGTCATTTCAAATCTATTTTGTAACTGTTACTCTTTGGTGTAGGTAGAACTGTGATTCTTCTTTCTGTGACAAAAACTCATGTCTAAGCCCTTTGGCTTTTGCCAAGGTGGTTCAAAATAACACTAAATCACAGAGTTTCAAGCTGCCCAGGAAAATGCTGTTTCTTTTCAGTGGGTTAATATCTGAGTACAGAAACCATGATCTAGAGCCTTCTGTTATCTTCAGCCTAAACAACTGCCCTGGGTAACTTAAAAAAAATCAATCAATCAATCAATCAATCACTAAATTTTCTATGCCCAGATTTCGAAACTTAATGTGCAGCCGTTAGCAGACCAAGTTCCCTCCCTCTGATTATTTAAATCCACGGTAAACACATCTTTGTCTGAAATTCCATTTCATTTTCATTTAACACTAATCTAAATCTGAATTTTTAAAGATTTTAAAGCAGAATTATGATTTATGTTAAACCAGGGGTGATTTTGACACAGAGGGTGATTTTTGCCCCCCAAGGGACACCTGACAGTATCTGGAGAACTTTTTAGTTGTCGCAGCTGCAGAGGGCGGTACTCCGGACATATAGCGAACAGAGACCAGGGATGCTGCCAGACAGGACAGCCCCAAATCATTAAAATCAAGGGGAGAAAATGCAGTAGTGCTGAGAATGAGAAACCTGTGTTAGACCCTCAGGGGAACTTAGTAAGGGATAGAGCCAGATAATTACAGTGTTGTTTATACTAGAGGGATAGTTGGTCTATATGGATGTAGAGCATTGGGACTCATTGGAAAAAGGATGACCTGGGAAACTGAGGAAGACATGGATTTGAGGGCTTAAGGTTAATGGAGTGATAGAGGGATCAGCTGATTAATCTGACCTAAGGCCAACTAGTGCTGGCTGGAACTGCCTGCAGGAGATGGGGTGGGTGGCAGCTAGGCCATTTGGAGTCCCTCACCACCAGATCAGGCAGAGAAAGCTGACAGCCATCATTGCCACGAATGTGAAAGAGAGAGTGATGTAAATGAACTGATCATACATCACAGCCAAGGAGTGTTCTTGGGGTGGTACGTATATCAGCAAGGGCTTAGATTACTGCCATCTTTTAATTTCGGACGCTTAATCAACTGAGCCTCCCAGGCATCCCTCAATGCCTCTTTTAACGGGTTGGTTCAGGATTTCTAGGGAGACTTCGCAGGGAGGTGAAAGGGATAACAGCCTCAGAGGAGGTGACATTCTCTGCCAGGACCAGAATCAGCGTGAGGCCACGCGGGGTGAGGGGCATATGGAAAGTACAGACTAGCATCATGAGCAATGGTAGGGATCACATTCACAAAGGCAATCAGGAAGATTCTATGGGTGGGAGCGAACTTTGAAGAGGGGAGATGGAGGTCAGGAAGTACAAAAGGCGAGAATGAAGACAGAGGGCCAGGAAGGGCTAGTAATCCATAACAAATAATTATTTCTTAGATGCTCACTCAGTGTTCCATGGGTGGCTTGTAAGTTTATAACTTGTGTTTAGTGGATGCTAAGAGAGGCTTGTTCTTAACCTTTTTGTTCCTTGTTCTGAGGCTCTTCTGATTGTAGATTAGGGTCTTTTCTTTTTCATAATCTTTGATTGGACTTTGGTTCTTAAATTTGATCTGCTGAGAAATGTTGTTAATTAACAAGAGGGACCATGTTATACATGTCCTCTGATATTTTGTTCTAAATTTATTAAATATTTTATTATGTAACAGTTGATACTTTCTTTTTTTAAGGTTTTTTTTTTTTTTTTTTTTTTTTGAGAGAGAGAATAAGAGAGAGAGCATGAGAAGGGGGAGGGTCAGAGGGGAAGCAGGATCCTCGTTGAGCAGGGAGCCCACTGCGGGACTTGATCAAGGATCCAAGGATCCTTGATCCTTGATCCAGGATCATGACCTGAGCTGAAGGCAGTTGCTTAACCAACTAAGCCACCCGGGCGCCCTAGCTGATACTTTCAAAAGAATATGTGATACATGTATAAAAAATTATGAACATTTTAATAATATATGATAGTATAATAAGATTCAACATTAATAATGCTATATCTTCCTGTTGTGCTCCTTTGCCTCAAGTATTAATAGCTTGAATTTTGTGTTTTCACTTCTCTGATAGTTTAACTATAATTTCTTCACATATATATGTATCTCTATGATATTTTTTATTTTTAAACTTTAGAAAGATGATTCCACGTTCTGTGTAGTCTTCTAGGCTATGCTTTCTTTTTAAATTTAACATAATGTGTCTAAGATTAATCCTTGTGCATATAGTTAATATATTTTTATTATTATATAATACTCCACTGTGAGATTTTATACATCCATACTTCAGTTGATGGACGTTTGGGTTGTTTCTGCATTTTTGCTACTTTGAATGATACTGCTATGAATATTATATTTTTTCCAGTAGTGTCATTAGGATAGTGACTTTCAAATGGTTTTGTTTTTTTTGTTTGTTTGTTTTTTTGTTTTTTTAAGATTTTATTTATTTGACACAGAGAGAGAGGTCACAAGTAGGCAGAGAGGCAGGCAGAGAGAGAGAGAGAGGGAAGCAGGCTCCCTGCCGAGCAGAGAGCCCGATGCGGGGCTCGATCTCAGGACCCTGAGATCACGACCCGAGCCGAAGGCAGAGGCTTCAACCCACCGAGCCACCCAGGTGCCCCTCAAATGGTTTTGTTTTTAACTATAACCCAACACATCAATATCTCTCTCTCTATGTATCTATCACTTTAAAGCTTTAAGATATATTTTCTCCAGTCGCTCTGATAAAATTCAGCCTATTTTAAAAAAAGCTAATACAGATCCAGTAAACTCAATAAATGAGTTAATTTCAGTAATCATTTCTCTCTGAGGATTGAAAACCAGTCTAGGATATATATACTGGGCTGTGAAATTTGCTAGATCCTATGATATTAAAAATACAACTTTAGGGGCACCTGGGTGGCTCAGTGGGTTAAAGCCTCTGCCTTCGGCTCAGGTCATGAACTCAGGGTCCTGGGATCGAGCCCTGCATCAGGCTCTCTGCTCAGCAGGGAGCCTGCTTCCCTCTCTCTCT
This sequence comes from Enhydra lutris kenyoni, assembly GCF_002288905.1. NCBI lineage: Eukaryota > Metazoa > Chordata > Mammalia > Carnivora > Mustelidae > Enhydra > Enhydra lutris. The sequence continues at coordinate 8,689,612 of NW_019154144.1, read as the reverse complement.
CTCTCTCTCTGCCTGCCGCTCTGCCTACTTGTGATCTCTGTCTGTCAAATAAATAAATAAAATCTTAAAAAAAAAATCAGCTTTAAAAAATGATGGCAAATTGTTATCAAAATGCATACTTCACCTATTCCAAATTGTGGTTAATCACATTCTTTTTTTTTTTTTTTTAAAGATTTTATTTATTTATTTGACAGAGAGAGATCACAAGTAGACGGAGAGGCAGGCAGAGAGAGAGAGAGAGAGAGAGAGAGAGAGAGGGAAGCAGGCCTCTCGCCGAGCAGAGAGCCCGATGCGGGACTCGATCCCAGGACCCCGAGATCATGACCCGAGCTGAAGGCAGCAGCTTAACCCACTGAGCCACCCAGGCGCCCGGTTAATCACATTCTTATCAACCCTTGATATTTCAGACAAAATTAGGTTTTCAGCAAGAAGTCTATTAACTTAGTAAACAAATGAGGATATATTATTTTTATGTACGTTCTAATTTTAAAACTAAAAATTTCTTGCTGAATAAAGTGCCAAGACTTCTAGAAGACTAGAGAATACTGAGTCATCCTACAATTTGTTGAGCGTTTGCCTAAGGATGTCTTCACATTTTCTTAGCTTAAAAATATATCTTCCTTTTTATTCTCTTCCCTTTGCTGCTTAAATATGCAACTATTGATCTATCTCAGTTGTGGCCTTGTGCTTGATTATTTTAAAGTTAAGCATCACTGAGAAATTATCTGGGAAGTAAATGTTAAACATACTGAGAAAATAGCTATGTTGTCCTTGAGTAGTATGACACATTTTATCCTAAAAAGACTGAAATTTTTATGGATGGTTGATGATGTCAATTTTAAAGCTCAAAGGATTGGTTAAATGTACATAAAATAGGCTGTTCCACGAAAAATTTTGGTTCACTTTTGTCAAAATGCAGCATTATAGTCCCAGCCTTAAATCTAAGACTGCATTAGTAAGAACTTCATTTAGCTTGCTTGTAGGCCTTGCCGTCATTTTAAGGTAGAAAGTATCTTTCCTGGTATTTTCTTTGCACTTGCTAAGATAGTGCTTCCCCTCCTGGTGCATCCCCTCCTGGCTTTTGCTGTGTTTCATGATTCCTTAGCATGTAAAAATCTACTTATTAGTCTGGAGGCAGTAACTAAATCTATATAGGGAGAAATTTTGCTCTGCACAATGACTAACTTCATTATTCATGGCTATCCTCTTGGTTTATGGGTGCTCAACTGTAACGTTCTAAGGCACTTGTCTTAGGCTCTAACTTCCCTACAGCTTAATCTTTCAAGTTAGTGGTACAATCAAGCTTAGTCACCCAACAGTGCCATTTTGTATATATTTCAACAAGATTGTCATCATCGTTGACAAAAATTTTTGCAGCATCATCTTACACTCTGTCATTCTTTGGGGTGTGTGTTTTTCTGGCTTGAGAATATACAGAGCTCACTACAGTAGATGAGCTTACTTTTCTCCAGCGCAGATTCAGTTTTTTGTTTTGTTTTTAGTTTCTGGAATCCTTTCTCAACAGTGAGAATCCATACTGTACATCTAAAGGCCTGCACAGAGGGAAAGTAGCAGTTAACACATGTGATGTGGAGTGGAAGGAGTAGATGAATTTCTTTGCAGAAATACTAAGAGTCTAGTTGGTGTCATGTTCAGTTATACCATGTCTGCCTTTGCAGAGCGTTCTGCCTGGAGAAAATGCAACTAGTTGGAGTTGCTCAAATTCATACTCCAGAGTCCATCCAGCGCTGGTCTAGGAAATAGGGAAACGGTCCTTCGGGTATCAGTTTCACTTGTGGGTCTCACTAGACCTGTACAGTGAAGAAAACATGCTGGGCTGGTGTTTTAGACCCTCTATGATGAAGTCACTCTGTTACCACCTATGTTTAAAATAAGGACAAAATAAAACAGTGCCTTCCCATAAACCATTTAGTAAAGCCTAAAATAGCCCCACAAGTATCCTTTATTATGTTTTTAGGACTCTAAATATTTTGAAGCAGTTTAATGGCATTGTATCCTGACTTAAATTTTTTTAATTCCTTAGGTAATGAAGATTTCTAATCTGAGAAGCCACTGTGTGGTTTTAGTACACACACGACACAGCCCCAGTGCATGGTAGAGACTAAATCTAAAAACTTTGAGAATTACTTCAGGATGGCTTCCCAGAGGATATTTTTAAGAGTTTTTTAGAAGTAATTCCTACTTTTTGTAGTGTGCCTAAGCACAAGGGAGGGTAGTAAAATGTTTTTGGTAAGTCATTCATTCTTCTCTAGATTGTTATTTCTCAGAGGACCTAAATGGGAAAGAGGAAAAGTGAAAGGTCATTTGTTGTGTTTAAAAATAATTATAGGTTGAAGTTATGAAAGTTAGTAAGAAAATTTTTTCTAGTATGCCTCATATACGTTACTTGTGTGTTGATATACGAGAGGCTCTGAATTAAAAATAGGGAAAATTTTAAAAACATGAAAAATAGTGGAAAAAACCACAACGTGTTTGTTTCTGTCCTCTGTGTAATGTGGTTGTGATATACTATTCCTCCTGTGCCTCATGATCACGTTCCCCCATATTTGGGCTGAACTGCATTTTCTGAGAGAAACAGGGAGGAAGATGGTTGAGGAGGGGGAGGGAAGTAGAAAGAGGGGGAAAGAGAGTAAATAGGAATGAATGTTTGTATTTGTTGAAGGGAAACTCATTTTTGTTGTTCCCAAACACTCCTCAGGGTTAAAAAATAACATCCAAGCTGTCCTGAGATGACTTTACAACGATGAAAAGGTGGAAATATACCTCGTTTCCTACAAAACCAATTTTAAATCATCTTTTTTTTTTTTAAAGTAGGGAGTACCCGTTTTCCAGACGAGATAAGCTAGTCTACATGGATATTATCTGATATTTAGAATAGTATAGCTTATCTGTTTTCGGAAGGACATGTTGGGAACATTTTTTTAAAAAGTGGGTTATTGACTACATCAGTAAAATAATACTGTATTGCTTACAAAAAAGCTTGGAACAGTTACAAAACTCAAAGTTTTAAGGTTTGGTGTTTGATGGGCAAAGAATTTCACTGATTTATTCCACACTTTGCTAACAAGAGTATTCTCCAGTGCCCAATAAAAACACTTAGATAAGGTGGGCAGAACATGTTTTTAAAATTAGAAATATATTTTAGAAGGAGGACGGTAAAATGAGTTCTCTTAATTCTGCTCTAGAGTCCAGATTTTTCTGACTAAAAAATTAGATCTGTTTAGAAGTAAACTTTGTGAGGTTTAGCAGTTAACTCTAGGAACTGCAGCCTAAAGAACTTGGTAAATATGTGTGAAATAGGACTTTTTTTCCTGAAAAAGCTGTATACGGATCAGATTTTTCTAAATTGACTAATACTTTTACATTTATTATGATTCATTTTGTCAGACCAATAGTCTTTCTCAGATTTATATTTGTGGTAAACCCAGATTTTCATGGGTCAGGATTGCTTGGAGTAAGATACCTCTAAGGTGCCTTGTATTGCTTAAGATCTGATTTATTCTTCTGAGGTTGCTAAGGGACAGAAAGTTTGTTTTTGTTTTTTTTTTTAAGAGCAGCAGTTGTTCGCCAGTATATAAACAATTCAGTAAAAATAGATTTCTAAAGATCTTCAATTCATAATTGATAAATCATTCATGCTGAAATACTTGGCCTTGATTCTTATTCTCCTTGAGGCTGTGGAATGTTTTATAAACACATTAAGAGTTACAAATATAGAGAGAAGAAAGAGTTGCACTGTTAGTAATGCGATGATACACATTTGTGCCTAGTGAATTTTTAATCAAAGTACTCTAATGCCAATGATAAAGCATGTTAGAATTGGGTATAAATTAAGAATAGGCTCTAAGTAACACATAGTCTATGTTGCGGTCTGTTTGGGTACTACTGTGAGTTAAAGGTTTACTTTGTTTTTATAATCCTGGCTCTGCTGAGTTCTGTCTCTGAGGTTCAAGTTTTAGGACAAGCGAGAGTTCTTGATGAATGGATCATTTCTCTTTGTGATAAATAGTTGCTGCCTGCTCTTTAACTGGGAATGCAAGACTTATTTTGGAGTGAAGGAAACATGGAACCACGTCTTGGAGTGATAGCACACCACTTTCTGAACAGATATGGGAAATCCAGTCTTCCTGGAGTTTTAACAGGAGCAGAACCAAAATATGTGAGTCCCTCAGAGAGACTCATGATACGCTTCAAAATGTGTTGAGGAAGGGGGCTGCCTGGATGGCTCAGTCGGTTAAGCCACTGCCTTCGGCTCAGGTCATATACCAGGGTCCTGGAATCCAGTCCCACAACCCACTCCTTGCTCAGCGGGGAGCCTGCTTCTCTGCCTCTGCCTGCCCCTCTGCCTGCTTGCTTGTGCTCTCTCTCTCTCTGACAGATAAATAAATAAATACGATCTTTAAGAAAAAAAAAAGTCTTTAAAAAATGTGTTGAGGAAGGGTGGGAAAAATCAATCTTTATTAACAAAAAGTTTATACAGTAAGAAATTCAAGTATGAAAAATTAGTGCTACAATAACAGTGGGCAGAATACTTTCTGCTTTTCTGTAGTTGACTTCTGTTTTTCGTTGGGATCTTTCCGACTCTGGAGGTATTTTGCAGTTGACACAAAATACAAAAAAGTACAGAAGTCACATGTCTTTCACTCTTCTTCCAGCCACCAGTAGTTCTTTCCCCAAAGCAACTGCTGTCCGTTTCACGAGTAATGAAAGCATTCATCTCCAGCCCCTTCTGCTGAGCTATTAAAGTGTTCAAAAGACAACCGAGTTAATCACATCTTTCGGTAAGGCACACAAATACTGTGTATCACCATTTCAGAATTTCTTCTGTCTTCCTGACTGCCAAGGGCTGATGAGTAGCACGCACATCATACACACAAAAAATCTGTGGGTGTTACTTTTTTCCCACATGAGGGCATTGCCTACTTTAGCAGGAACATGACCAACTTATATTTTGAGAGTTTATTGTAGTGATATTTTTGCGACCCTTATAGATAAAATGTCCAAGCATGTGCTTGGCTGTCCGGCATCTTTATCCAGTTCTTGTCACCTCCTTGTATCAAAAGGGGAGAGATCCCAGTGGTTAAAGGAACCAGGTTTCAGTCTGAGCAATGAACAATGTTCATTTTCTTTTTTTTTTTTTTTAATGATTTTATTTATTTATTTGAGAGAGAGAGAGAGCATGAGAGGAGAGAGAGATCAGCGAGCGGGAGAAGCAGACTCCCCACCGAGCAGGGAGTCCAACGTGGGACTCAATCCCAGGACTCCAGGACCATGACCTGAGCCGAAGGCAGTTGCTTAACCAACTGAGCCACCCAGGCGCCCCACAATGTTCATTTTCTAAGAGTAGGTCTCTTTTTTTCCTAAAGTGCTTTGGAGTTGGACCCTAGAAAGGCTTTGTTGTCAGTCATGCTGGCTGAATGGCCTCTATAGGAGTCTGCCTTTTGTTTTCTGTCCCGTAAATCAGAACACACTCCTGCCTTCCCACTCTCTCTGTACTTCCCACCTTTTCCTTGCTCCTCCAGTCTCTCACCCCGCCCCTCCCATCTTAACTCAGACTTCATCACAGGGCATTAGTCTTTCAGACGGAATACTCCCATTCTTCCTGTGACCAGATGGACAGACCTGTGCTGTCCTCTCTCTTCTCTTCCATCCATGGTCCCACGTCCTCTCTCTCCTCTGCAACACGGAAAGTCTCCTTTTTACTGATTAATTCTTCTTAATCTGTAAGATGCTCTTTAGAATCCCCATCTTAAAACAAAACAAAGCCACACTGTTGTGATTCTGGCCTTCCTCCTCAGCCACCACTCCGTTAGAGCTTCCGCAGCCTCTCACCCGAACTTTATGGCATCTTCTAGTTGGTTTCCCTGCTTCCCCTCCCATCCCATTTGTTCTTCACATGAGCCACCATTGTGATCATTTAAGAATAAGTTCGATCGGGGCGCCTGGATGGCTCAGTGTGTTAGGCCTCTGCCTTCGGCTCAGGTCATGATCTCAGAGTCCTGGAATCGAGCCCCGCCTTGGGCTCTCTGCTGAGCAGGGAGCCTGCTTTCTCTCTCTGCCTACCTGTGAGCTCCCTGTCAAATAAATAAATAAATAAATAAATCTTAAAACAAAAAAAAGAATATATTAGATCACTAAACTGATTTGTTTTTGCAATCCATTCAAGGCTCCCCTTTGCAGTTAAAATAAAACCTATTTTCCATACATTGTCTTCAAGGTCCAGCACAACTACCTTGAACCCTCAGGTCCTGCCTCACCTCTAGCTGTGCACCTCCTTGCCCACTCCTCCCTGGCTACTCAGGCTTCCCTGCAGTTTCCCAAGGGCACCAAGTTCTACCCACACCCGTGCCATCCTTTTAGGGCTTTTGCCTGGAAGTCTCACTCCACAGCTTCTAGAGAGGCTGACACTTCCTCTCCCTCTCAGTTTAATTCTTACTTCCTCGGTGAAGTCTTCCCAGTGGGTCCAAGAAGGGCTCTCACCCCTGCTTTGCTTTATCCCGACACTAACACTATATTTCTTTCCATATAGTACTTTATGGCTTGTTAATATTTGCTTGTTTAATATTCCAACAAGACTCTAAGCTCTGTGAGGGCAAGGACCATGTCTGTTGTTTACCACTAGGCAGTGCCTGGCACAAAGTAAGCATTGGTGGCAGGTAATTTTTTTTTTTTTTTTGGAAATATACAAATGAGTAAATGCTGGCTAACAAAGCAAGCTTGGATGTGGTTTATTCTTTAGATATAGAGCTGATCCTTTTACAACAGAAAGCCAATCCTTCGCTTGAACTGCATGTCCCTTTAGAGTCACATTATTTTGGAGCTTGAACAGTCTTTTCTCCTATCTTCCTATCATACATGCCCCTTCTGTCACCATCCTCCAGTTTAGTACAGAGTTTAGACTCAGCTTTGGGTCCGGCTCCTCTCTTGCCCTCAGTCTAAGCACAGCGGGGGAGTCACCCACTATTGCTTTCCTCCTGTCTCCTTTGGGCACTACTACTTACTAGTTCTGTAATCTTGGAGAATGTACTTAATTTCAATGTGCCTCAGTTTTCTGAAATGTAAAGTAGGGTTATAATAACCACACATAGCTGCTGCAGTGGTCCAGTGAGGAAATGCATGTGAAAACTTACCATGATAATACGATTCGGGGCTCAATCCCAGGACCCTGGGATCATGACCTGAGCCAAAGGCAGACGCTTAACCAACTGAGCCATCCAGGTGCCCCGAACATCTTTTTATGTGCTTCTTGGGCATGTATTATCTTCTTTGGAGAAATGTTTGTTCAAGTCCTTTATTTTTTTAATCGTGTTGTTTGGATTTTTGTTGTAGAGTTTTGAAAACTCTTTTTTCTGGATATTAATTCTTTATTAGACATAGGATTTCCAAATATTTTCTCCCATTTTGTGGGTTGCCTTTTTATTCTGATGCACAAATTTTTAGAATTTTCATGAAGTGCTGTGTATTTTTTTCTTTTATTGCCTGTGCCTTTGGTATCATGTTGAAGAAATTGTTGCCATATCCAGTGTTATGAATTTTTTGCCCTGTCTTTTCTTCTAAAAGTTGTTTATAGTTTTAAGTCTTATATTTAAATAGTTGATCCAGTTTTGTTGATTTTTGTGTATGGTCTGAGATAAAGATCCAATTTAATTCTTTTGCATGTGGATATTCAGTTTTCCCAGCACCATTTGTTTCTAAGATTGTCCTTTCCCATTGAATGGTCTTGGCACACTTGTCAAAAATTACTTGACCATATATGCAATGATTTATTCCTGGAGACTCTGTTCCATTCCATTGATTAGTGTGTGTGTCTTTACACCAGTACCACTCGGTTTGACTTCTGTAGCTCTGTAGTAAGTTTTGAAATTAAGAAGTGTGAGGCCTCCAGTTTTGTTCTTCTTTTTCAAGATTATTCTATTAAAGGAACTATTCAGAATCCCTTCAGATTCCATATGAATTCTAGGATGAGTTTTTCTATTTCTACAAAAACTTCTTTGGGATTTTGGTCAGGATTGCAATGAATCAGTAGATCACTTTACAAAGTATTGACATCTTGACAATATTAAGCCTCTAATCCATGAAGATGGGATGTGTCTCCGTTTATTTATGTATTCTATCATTTCTCTCAACAATGTTTTATAGTTTTCATTTGTACAAGTTTTTACCTCTTTAGTTAATTCCTATGTATTTTATTCTTTGTTTTCTTGAATTTCAAAACTGATCATGTCTTATTAAAAAACAAAACAGAACATTGAATATGATATGATAGCATTTTAGAAATACAAGGATCCTCCCTGCATGTTCAAAAGTAACATATTCTGTTTAGCCCATACTAATACACAGGCTTCAAATTCTTCTGAATCCCACATGTAAATATCTCTCTCCAGTCAGGCTATGGGTGAAATCAAAGATTCCTTGGGGTCTATACAATAATGATATTTAGATCAGGGTTGAGAACACAAGAAATTCCTAAGAAAACACATTCTCTCTCTCTCTCTCTCTCTCTCTCTCTTTTTAAGATTTTTATTTATTTACTTGAGAGAGAGTGAGTGAGAGAGAGAGCATGAAAGGGGAGAAGGTCAGAGGGAGAAGCAGACTCCCCACCGAGCAGGGAGCCCAACTCGGGACTCAATCCCAGGACTCCAGGATCATGACTCGAGCCGAAGGCAGTCACCCAACCAACCGGTACACCCAGGTGCCCCGAAAACACATTCTCTTATGAGGAATCCGTATCTTCATCTGTGACAATGTTGTTGGGAGATCTTCAGAGGCTTACAGCCCTGCATTCTGCAGTGGTTATTCATGTGCTCACTGAGCCAGGTCCTGGAGGGCCTGTTGGAGGGTGTTATACTCAGCCATGATCCCCTCATGCCTGTTGCCACTTGAGGGACCAGTGGGCTGTGAGCACCAGGGGCACCGATGATGCTCTCCAGCCTCTCCTCCAGCGAATGCTGAAACCTGGCCTCACTGAATATCATGGGGTCCAGGATTATCTTACTGTCAAACTTATTCATAGCCTCATTCAGCTCACCAATGCCCCTGTGACCTTTGGCTTCATCAGTGGGCCAGGTGGCTTGAGCAGCATTGGAGCAGTGGCCTCCTGGACCTTTATAAACCCATAATCTCGATTGGCTCTTTGGCAGCAACATCTTTGTGGTGGAGAAGCACTTGGGAGGCCAGGTACAGCATGGCGGTGTTCTACTGGAGCTACTGTCTCCTCCCAGCAGTGAGGGTCCTTCTGTTCCTTTGTCTTCTTGCTGTTACATAATTAAGTTTCTCCTTCTCTTTGCCCAACTTTTTTTTCTTTAAAGATTTTATTTATTTATTTGACAGGGATCACAAGTAGGCAGAGAGGCAGGCAGGCAGAGAGAGAGAGAGGAGGAAGCAGGCTCCCTGCCGAGCAGAGAGCCCAATGCGGGGCTTGATCCCAGGACCCTGGGATCATGACCTGAGCCGAAGGCAGAGGCTTTAACCCACTGAGCCACCCAGGTGCCCCTGCCCAGCTCTTTAAAGGGGTTCACAGGGCTTATTTGTAGCATGTTTGACAGCTTCCAGGGCCTCCTCCCCTGCTGCACAGCATCTGGCTAATGGACGAATACTTTCCTAGTGATTTTGAAGAGGAAAGTCTTCATCCTACTCTTGGAAATTCTGCAGACAACCAAGCACTTGGGAATAATGGAAGCAACACAGCAGACAAGATATGAGCAGCAGGTTTCTGGTGAGGCCTCTCTAAATATTTTATTCTTTTTGTACTACTGTAAATGGGAATTTTTGGTAAGTTCCTTTCTGATTGTTCATTGTGAGTGTTTAGAAATTTGTGTGTTGACTTTCTATCCTTCTACTTGCTGAACTTAGTTATTCTAACAGGTTCATTTGTTTGTTGGTATGTTTATGTGAAATCGTTAGAGTTTTCTAAATAAAAGGTCAAATCATCTGTGAGTATGGATAATTTTACTTCTTCCTTCCCAATTTGGATGCCTTTTATTTCTCTTTCTGCCTGGCTGCTCTGGCTAGAACTTTCGGTATTATGTTGAATAGAAGAGACAAAAGTGGACATCCTTGCCTTGTTCCTCCTAATCTCAGAGGGAGGCTTTCAGTCTTTCACTGTTGAGTATAACGTTTGCTATGGGTTTTTCATATATAGTTTTTATTCTGTTGAAGTAGTTTTTTTCTATTCCTAGTTAATTCAGTGTTTGTTTTTTTTTAATCATGAAAAGGTATTGAATGTTGTCATATGCTTTTTCTGCCTCACTTAAGATGATCATGTTTCCCCCCCTTCATTCTGTTAAAGTGGTATATTAGTTGAATCATATTTGTATTGCAGGAATAAATCCCACTTGGTCATGGTGTATAATCCTTTTAATACACTGAATTTAGTTAGTATTTTGTTGAGGATTTCTGTATCAATGCTCACAAAGAATATAGTTTTCTTGTAGTGTGTTTGTTTATCTCTGGTCTCAGGATAATGCTGGCCTTATAGAATGAATTAGGAAATCTCTTTTCATCAATTTTTTTTGGAAAAGTTTGAGAGGGATTGGTATTCTTGTTTAAAGGTTTGGTAGAATTCTTCAGTGAAACCAACAGGTCCTGGGCTCTTCTTTGTTGAGAGATTTCTGAGTATTAATTCAATCTCCTTACCAGTTATAAATCTGTTCATATTTTTTTATTTCTTTGTTAGTAGCTTTTGTGTTCCTAAGAATTTATCCGTTTCATCTAGATTATCCAATTTGTTTACATACAGTTTTTCATAGTATTCTTTTATACTCTTTTTTAAAATTTTTGTAGAATCAGTTGTAAGGTCTGCACCTTTATTTCTGATTTTAGTAGTTTGAGTCTTCTCTTTTCTCTTAGTCCATCTAGCTAAGGGCTTACCAATTTTATTGCTCTTTGCTGAGAACCAGCTCTTAGTTTTGTTGATTTTTTTTTCCTTGTTGATTTCCTGGTCTCTGTTTTATTCATCTCTGATCTAATCTTTATTATTTCCTTCCTTTCATTACCTTTGTTTTTCATTTTCTTGTTCTTTAAATCATAAAGTTAGATTGTTGATTTGAGATCTTATTTTTTAATGTGTTTTTAGCTACAAATTTCCCTCTTAACACTGTTTGTTGCATCTCATAAGTTTTGGTGTTTTGCATTTTCTTTTTCATTTATTTATAAATATTTTCTAATTTCCTTAAGATTTCTTCTCTGATCCATTGCTTGTTTGAGTGTATTGTTTGATTTCCACAAATTTGTGAGTTTTCCAATTTTATTTTCGTTGTTGATTTCTAACTTCATCCTGTTGGGGTCAGAGAAGATACTTTGCACAAAACCTATTTTTTTATATCTATTGAGACTTAATTTGTGGCCTAACATATGGTCTACCCTGGAAAATGTCCCATGTGCACTTGAGAAGAGTGGTTGTGGTGTTGATGTTGAATAGGCTGTTCTGTTAATGTTTGTTAGATCCAGTTGACTTATTGTGTTAAGTTCTCTGTTTCCTTACTTACCTCTGTGTGGTTGTTCTATCCATTATTGAGAGTAGGGTATTGATATCTCCAACTCTTGTTGTAGCACTGTCTTGTTCTCCCTTCAATTCTATCAGTTTTTACTTCATAAATTTTGCTGGTCTGCCATTATTTGCATAAATGTTTATAGTTGTTCTATCTTTCTGACACACTCAGCCTTTTATTAATTATATAAAGTTTTTATCTCTTGTAAACTTTTTTGATTAAAGTCTGTTTAGTCTGATATTAGTACAGCTAGCCCTACTCTCTTTTGATTGATGTTTGCATAAAATATCTTTTTTCAACGTTTCATTTTCTTTTTTTTTTTTAAAGATTTTATTTTTATTTATTTGACAGAGAGAGATCACAAGGAGGCAGAGAGGCAGGCAGAGAGAGAGAGGAGGAAGCAGGTTCCCCACTGAGCAGAGAGCCCGATGCGGGGCTGGATCCCAGGACCCTGAGATCATGACCTGAGCCGAAGGCAGAGGCTTTAACCCACTGAGCCACCCAGGTGCCCCATCAACGTTTCATTTTCAATCCATTTGTATCCAACGTGAGTCTCCTTGGATCATATTTTTTTTTTTATTCTCTACTCTTCTGCCAATCTCTGTCTTTTGGTTGGAAAGTTTAACCCATTTACAGTTAAAATTATTAGTGATAATGAGAGACTTCCTTCTGCCATTTGCTGTTTGTTTTATATACGCTTGATAGCTTTTTTAGTTCCTTATTTCTTGCATTGCTCTCTTCTTTTGTGTTATGTTGGTTTTTTTTTTTTTTGTTAAGTGAAATATTTAAATTCCTTTCTCATTTCCTTTTATGTATACTCTTTAGCTATTTTCTTTTTCTTTTTTTTTTTTTTTAAGAAGAGAGAGATTACAAGTAGGCAGAGAGGCAGACAGAGAGAGAGGGGGAAGAAGCTCCCCACTGAGCAGAGAGCCCAATGCGGGGCTTGATCCCAGGACCCTGAGATCATGACCTGACCCGAAGACAGAGGCTTCACCTACTGAGCCATCCAGGCACCCCGTTAGCTATTTTCTTTTTGGTTACCACTAGAATTGCTTTAAACATCTTGAAGTCATAATACTCTAATTTGAGTTCATGCCAGGTTAACTTTAATAACATATAAAATTCGGGTTTTTCAGTCCTCCAGGTCTATCCCTTTCAGTTGTTCACAAAATTGCATCTTTACACCTTGTACGCCTCAAAACATAAACTAATATTTTAGTGCATCAGTCTCTTAAATTACACAGAAAGCAACATGTAGAGTTGCAAAACAAAGTTACAGTAGTGCTAGCTTTTTTAGACTAATATTTTTTTATAAATATATTAGTCTCTTAAATCATGTAGACAATAAACTAGTGAAGTTATAAACCTTTGTTACAGTAATACTAGCTTTTACAATTGCCCATGCATTCATCTTTATTTAGATCTTTATTTCTTCATATGGCTCAAGTTAGTGTCTCGTGTCCTTCATTTCACCTTGCAGGACTCCCTTGATCATTTCTTTTTCTTCCAGGACAGGTCTAGTGGTAATGAACTCCCTTAGCTTTTGTTTATTGGGACTTTCTTAATTTCTCCTTCACCCTTGAAGGACAGTTTTTCCTGATACAGGATTCTTAGTTTATAGTTTTTTCCTTTGAGCACTTTGATATTACTGGCCTATTTTGCATCCCTCTAGAGAATTTTTCATTTCTGTTATTGTAGTTTTCAGTTCCAGAATTTCTTATTGGTTTCTTTTTAGGTTTTCTATTTTTATTGATACTTTCATTTATTCATACTTTTTTTTTTTTTTTTTTTTTAGTTTCTCTACATCTTCCTTTAGTTTTTTGAGCATCTTTTAGATAGTTGGGTTGACATCTTCTTCTAGTAGATCTGCCATCGGGTCTTTCTTGGGAACAGTTTGATTTGAATGGGCCTTACTTTCCTATTTCTCTGTATGCCTGTGATTTGTTGTTGTCAAAGCCTGAACATTTGAATCTGATAATGTGGTAGATCTGGAAATCAGATTCTCTGCCTTTGCCAGGTTTGTGGGTTTTTGTTATTGCTTTTGGTTTTGTTTTGTTTTTTAATATTGTAAGCAGTTTCTGTGCCAAGGATCAGCCTGAGGTATAAATTCAAGGTCTTCTCTGAGCCTGCTTCTTTCCCTAGATATGCATAGTCACTTTCTACTTTCTACTTTTCCCCATATATGCAGTGGCTTTTGAATATCCTAGCCTTTAATGTCTGTCTGGCTCCTAAAAGAAGAAAAAGAAAAAAGATGGGGGAGGGGGAAGGGTGTTGGCCCTATTTAAAAGCCCTGGAAGTAACTGTGACCAGAGAAGAAGAGACTTGCAACAGTGGGGAGAAGTACACATCTAGAGGCTTCCCTCACATTTGCAACTCTGTGATTAAAAACAGCAGTCAGCGGTCAGACTACAGATACCTGATGTTTGGAGGACAGGATCCATTTTGCTTTCCCTGGCTCCTGCAGAGTGAGTACAAGGTGCTGCAGGAACATATGCACAGTTGCCTGCCAAGGAGTCGGGGGTTGGTCACTGCTACTGAGCTAAGAACTGCAATTGACCCATATTAGCCACATTCGCCATCCAAATCTTCCCCTAGAACTGTAATCCTTCAACTGGTTCTAGAGTTCCAGAATAGTTAAGTTATCCTGCTAGGATAATAATCATCATCTAGATGGGGAGACAGATTTCTGGTTCTTCATACTCCTCCATCTTTCCAAAACCCTCTGACTCTAGTCTTTAAGGCTCTCCTCCGTCTTAGTTGGGACAGTCAACAATTGTCTTTAGTCTCTTCAGCTTGTTCCCTTCTCTCTCTTACCTTCTTCTTTCTTCTAATTCAGTGTTTTGTGTTTTTTGTTTTTTTAACCTTTCAGAGGTCATAGGTTCTTTTCAGAATTTGCAGAAAAATACCCATGAACTGTCTCCCTAGAAAAACATGTATGTACAGTCACTCAAAATGAGCAGACAATTCAGATGTCCAACAGATGACCTGAAGTCCTATCATGGCCCTTTTGAATAGAGCCTCTATTATAAAGATGCATCTCTGTGATCTTCCTTGGTACTGTGGTCAGAAGATATTCTGTCCTGCAACAAGATGTTAACTAGCAGACTGTGAATAGGAATTGCCCTCTCACAGATTTGTAGGAAAATTCTGAATACAGCTAGAAAAGCCTCTTTTCCAGAATATGAAATCATGATACATTTTCCATTTTTGCACAATTGATACGTTTATTCGATGACACTAAATTGGTGCATGTATGGGGTAGTTATTTATAGTTTACAATGCAAACTTGTGATTGTCACCCACTTGAAAAACATAGGGATGACAGACTAATTAAGTGAGGACAAAGTCAAATTAATGAAATATACATCCAGTGCAGTTGTGTCTGTGTATGTGTGTGAAACCTGGTATCTCTTCAGATGTATAGAGAAATAACACATTATGTATAGAGAAATAACACATTATGTATATATAATAATAGGGACAATAACAGCCAATTATTTTCTAGGTAGACTTTTTTTGGATCTGTTTTTATACTTCAAAAGCACTTGTTTTATACTTCAAAATCACCATATTAATTACTAGTATACAAAAAGTGTTATAAAAGTAGTCAAGGAAACAGACTTTTCCTTTAAGAGATTAAATGTTTCTTTGGCAAGTAAGTTCAAGTTCTGAATTTGGTTCATAAAACTGTTTTATAGAAGGGATACCATGGATTAGAGGGTCAAATTGATAAGATTAAAATATTTAAAAAAACAAAGCAAATAATGAAACAGTAACATTTTGTCATGGTGAGTATTTCTGGAGTGGGCCCTTGCAGAACAGACCAATGCCTCCCGATCCCCTGGGCTGACAATGGCATTCGACCTGGTAGTTGATGTGGACTTTTCTTGGCCACACTGACCAAGAAGCTGTGCCCATGAAGGATTGTTCAGAGGTTCTTTGTGTATAGTGCTTAGGCATGCTCCAGGGCAGATAGCCAACGTGTTCATCTAAAATGGTAATTTTTTTGAATTTTGTTTTCTTCAGAATTAAAATCACCAATTGAATCTTCTAAGGAGGCCAGTAAGTAAAAATAATCTCAATAACTGCTAACAGGAGTTTGATTTAGACTGACAGATTACAAATGAATGGTTCATATCTCCCAAAGTGTTTTCCAGCCTGGCAAATTGGACTTTAGTATAGAATTATGTACAGTTAAATCATGGTGTATGCATGTGGTCAGTGCTGCTTTTCTTTTAAGTGGTCCTGTTTAAAAACTTGGAAATGAGGAGTTTTTTTGTTCCCTCAGTGGGGTCTATCATAAAACTCATATGCCCAAAAAAGAAAGTCCTGTTTCGTGCTGTGCATGAAGTGGATCACGAGTGAACCGGAGGAGGGATGGGCATAGTGCTTTTGTCCTTCTGTCCACAGAAGGCAAGCTCTAATGGCCAACAGATGACATTTGTGGAGATCTGGGGTGAGGAAGGCCTTGAGGAAGGCACTGCAATTGATGTCAAACACTGTAATGCCAAGCATACATTTTCATTCTTATTCCTTAGTGATAATAAAAACAATGCTAGAAAGAAACAAAAATCTAGAAAGACGAGTGAAAATCATGTGGTGTTGGTAGATGACATTTGCTATGAAAAGGGTCGGTTTGACAACTGTGGAGGAGGGAATGTTGTTTTGCTCCACTCTATGCAATATAGCTTCACGAGTAAAGGTTTTGGTTTCAGACTGGACTATTCCGGGTGTCGGGTGGGGGGGAGTAGCCATGTAGCGTCAATAGCAGCTAAATGAGTTGCACAGTCCCATGTGGCAGGTACAGCCAACAGCCATGGAGTCATGGAACTATAGCTCAGACAGACCCTCACAGGGAGGGTGAGCACCCCACCCTTTGATCTGTAGATGAGAAAATGAGGGGTCTCAGAGAGACCACATAGTTGGTTTGTGGCAAGGGATAGAGAGTTTTCATAGGAAAGTGAGAATTTAACCACAAAAAGAATTGATAGAAAATTATCCTAATCTGCCAAGTTAGTTATTTTTTAAAAGATTTTATTTATTTATTTATTTATTTATTTATTTATTTGACAGATAGAGATCACAAGTAGGCAGAGAGGCAGACAGAGAGAGAGAGAGGAGGAAGCAGGCTCCCCGCTGAGCAGAGAGCCTGATTTTGGGCTCGATCCCAAGACCCTGGGATCATGACCAGAACTGAAGGCAGAGTCTTTAACCCACTGAGCCACCCAGGCGCCCCTAAGATTTTATTTATTTATTTGACAGACAGAGATCACAAGTAGGCAGAGAGTCAGGCAGAGAGAAAAGGGGGAAGCAGGCTCCCCAACTGAGCAGAGAGCCTGATGTGGGGCTTGATCGCAGGACCCTGAGATCATGACCTGAGCCAAAGGCAGAGGCTTCACCCACTGAGCCACCCAGGCGCCCTTTAAGTTAGTTTATTTTTTAACTGTGACCTAAATCCTTTTAAGTACAACTCAGTTATCATCTCCAAAATCCTTCTAGAACCCCAGCCTTGGGCCAAGGACTCTTCCTCGTGTAGCCACCTCTGGCATCTCGCTTCCATAGCTCTCATTAGATGTTGCAGAAATTATCTGGTCAGGTTTTTGTTTATAAATCCTTCACATACATTCATCTTTAGAGTCTGTTTTGTTTCATTCTTCTTTGTACTTTTTATAGGAATAGAGGAACTACATGCAATATTAACAACTCTACTCCTATTTGTGGAACCGCTTTTTAATAACCTCCCTGGGAGTGTTGTCTTTTACTTATAGGGTGAGCCTGGGCACTGGTGTTTTCAGGAGGCCGCAGTAAGTTTGAGCAGATAGTCTATGGGCATTTAAATTATCTGACAGTAGAAAGCTGTTCTGAGCCAGGTTGACACTCCTAAACAAGCTTGCATGGGGCGGAGGGGACAGGGTGGCTACACTGTTGATGTCGGGGTAATGGCCAGCTGGAAATAAACAAGGGGCCCTTTGTTCTACTGGTGGCAAAAACTTTATGTGAGTGAGAATGGAAAAGCTTTAATGAGCCTGAAGTGGCAACCTGGACAAATAGGAACTGAAGCCTTAGTGTTAGTGAGAATCCAAGTCTGATTCCCTTTTTGAGTTTACTTTTTCTATTAAAAATATATATCAAACATAGGAGCAAGTATAGAGAGTATTGTTTGAATGTCTGCATGCCTACCCATTGCTTTACTAAATCTTAACTTTCTGATATTTTTTATCCTCTTTCTTCCCTATCCAGAGGCTTTTATTACACATTTGGTGTGAAATACTCTGAGATTCTGAATTTGACTCATTGGGGTCTCCCTCCATGCCAGGGCCTCTGTGTAATGAGACAGGCGCTGGGCTTATAGCAATAAAAGCATAGTTTTGGAGCCACTATGAGGCTATCATAAAGATTCAGAATGTGGCAGTGAGATTCAGACCACAGAGCCAGGGTTCCGCAGACCTTACGTTCTTGACCAGTCTCGGTGTTGCCCCCAACGGATGAGGAGAGATGGTGGCCCAGAAAGTCACTCACCAAGGTGAGCCTCGAACGAACATGGTTTCAGGATCTCTGGTTTAAGGGTAGTGCCTTTCAGTCATTCTGGATTGTAACCCACAGTAGCAAACCGCTTTGCGTTGTGCGTTGCAAATTGCTCAGTGTCCCTCAGCATAAGAGCGTGTACACTCGTACACACTCACACAGAGCACACGCCTGTGAGTGAGGGTGTTAATGAAATAATACCCTTTCTTTGTAAGCTGCACTACAGTCTAGTCTATTTTGTTGTACAAAAGCTATTTTGTTTGACTAAATTGATTTCATGTGTCATTAATAGGTAGGAACCCGTGGTTTAAAACAACAGCAGCAAAGCCCAGTTTAGAGAACCATTATTTGTCTCATGGAGCAAACATTTTTTGAAGGATTATTTGGTTTAACTCTGCTGAATATTTTGTAAAAAGCTTTTATGTATCCCTGACTTAAACTTCAAGCTTTATTTCACAATGTACTCGTGGAAGTCCCATGTAAAATTAAGCAGAATTCAAAGCTCTTTGGGGGTTCAGGTCATTCTGCACTGTGTTACTTCTCTTTCAAGCTCCCAATCCTCTTCGACCATTGCTTTAAGGCAGCCTGTCTTGATTAAATAAACAGACCTTGAACACGGTGACTTAACTATTTTTTATAAATTCATGATCATTAAGCCACAAAATCAACCTTTCCAAATAAAACTGAGCATAAGTCAAACTGCCAAGTGAGAAAACCCAGCTATCAAGCCCTCAAGTCTCCTTTGCCTCAGAGTTTACCTCTCTATTCAATGCTAAAGTCTATATGAAGAACAAAGTGATGCGGGTGCTGCTTTATATTTATTAAACTCATCAATTTGCTTGTAACCAGGCTGACATCCTCCTCCCTTGGGGGGGCCTGACAACTCTCACGACAGCAGGGGTTTATGTAGCACCTTTGCTGGGAGAAGTTTATATAATTGTACCTGGATAGATACAGCTTTCCCTCCGGGGAAGTGGAAGAGAAAATGATACTTACTGCATATCAAATAAGCAGTCATTGGAGATTTTGAGCTAGATTGATTCTAACATACTGAAATGAGTTTGCGTGCTCCAAAATGTTACCAACAGACACTTTAAACTTTAATAAGGTACTGGTTTCCAAAATCTCGAAGAAGGAGAGGGTTTTGTTTGAGCCAACTATTTCACAGAAGAGGAAGTGTGGTTCTACCTTAGGAAATTTAAATGGGACTGTTGAATAATGAGGAAAGAATGTCTCCTTTGGATGACAGGGTGAAGAAGTATTCAACTGATTTTCAGGCAGAATAACAAATGGGACAACAGTACTTTTGTGTACACATTTTTTGTACCATGAGTATGTATAACTTCTAAAAAAAAAAAAACCAGTTTTCAAACTTTTTGGTTTTATGACGCCTTTCTACTCTTAAGAATTATTGAGAACTCCAAAGAACCTTTGTTTGTGTGGCTCATATCTATCAGCCTTTACCATTTTCAGAATTAAGACTTACAAACTTAAACATATTTATTGATTCATTTAAAAAGAATGATAAACCCCTTATATATTAACAGAAACATTTTTATTTAAAAATGATATTTAAAAAGAATTATTAAAAAGACTGTTACTGTTTCATATCTCTGCAAATCTCTTTAATGCCTGGTTAAGAGATGACACTTGGATTCTCATATCTGTTTTTGCGTATCATCATTTGTGATACATTTTTTTAAGTTGAAACACATGAAGAAAATCTAGCGCACACAGAAATGTAATTGGAAAATTGAGGACCCTGGCAGCCCAGCCCCCTCATGGGAACTCTGGTCCTTTGAAAACCACTGTCCTATAAAGTAGTTTGTACATAAATGGTGAGATTATTAGTGTCCTAATTTTTTTTCTATTCCATTTATATATTTTTCCAACAGTGAAGATGGATTGCTTGCACAAACTCTAATTGAGAAAGGAAGACGCATGAGCGTGTTGTGGAAAGATTATAGAGGCCGTCAAAATCCAGGGAGAGAAGTTTATACTTGGGAAATGAAGGAGTCACTGTAATTTCTTAAATAGGAAAATGACTCGGTAAAAATTGTGTTGGGGAGTAAATGGATTAGAATTGGAAGAGAAGAGCTACTCAGAGGTTGTTGCAGCAATCCAGGAGCGTGGTGAGGGGGGCGAGACCTCACATGTTGGTAGAAACTGAGAAATATCAAAATCTGAGAGGCACTTTGAAGACAGAATTACCAAGACTTGGGTAAGGGGATGGTAGAGAGGGAGAGTCAAAGATGACTAAGACTTTCCAAGTCTAAGACATTTGAAGTGTATTTTCTTCCTTATATGCAATGTTTAATTTTTTTTTAATTATCCTGATGAAGCTAATTAGAACTTTATCTTGTCTTTTTGTTTTTGTTTTTGTTTTCCAGAGTTGGCCAGGCCCTTGTAGGGCCTGGGAGAAAGTCCACCGAGTTCCCAAGCTGGATCGGTCAGTTACTTCCAGAAGAAAAGAAAGACCTACAACATCCCTGGAGAGTTTGTACCTATGACATCCCTGGAGAGTCTCTTGCTACATTCTTCCCTCAGGCCCTGCAGGCAGTAACGGGCCGTCTCTCCAGTTCCGTTGGCCCTGGACGCCTGCAGTTCACCTCTTATGCACTCCAGCACCCCCATCAGCTCCCTCTTCTCCTTCACCAGCCCAGCAGTGAAGAGACTGCTAGGCTGGAAGCAAGGAGATGAAGAGGAAAAGTGGGCAGAGAAGGCGGTAGACTCCTTAGTGAAGAAATTAAAGAAGAAGAAAGGAGCCATGGATGAGCTGGAGAGGGCCCTCAGCTGTCCAGGGCAGCCCAGCAAATGTGTGACAATTCCCCGGTCTCTGGATGGGCGGCTGCAGGTGTCCCACCGCAAGGGTTTGCCCCATGTTATTTACTGCCGCGTGTGGCGCTGGCCTGATCTCCAGTCTCATCACGAGCTGAAGCCGCTGGAGTGCTGTGAGTTCCCATTTGGCTCCAAGCAGAAAGAGGTGTGCATTAACCCCTATCACTACCGCCGGGTGGAGACTCCAGGTGAGTTTTCTTCCTGATGTCATCCTTTGTTTTAAAAGTTGAGGAACTGTGTCCCAGTTGATGAGGAGTGATGGGGCGTCGGCAAGACAAAGACCCCCACCCCCAACACCACCACCGAAAGAAAGGAAGAGGGGAAGGTTCAGTTTTAAGGAAGTAATCCAAACCTTTGTTTTTGTGGTCAGAAAAGTCTAGAAAGAAGATAATTTTAGTATACATGTAAGTTTTGTGTGATTTTGAAAAGTGAAGTTTGGATGTATCTTGGAGTTTATTATCATCAGGTTTTTCTAGTTCTTGGGGTATTTGAAGATCTTAATATGGCCTTGATATTATTAACTGTAAAAAAAAAAATCCTCCTTCCCGTCCTGTCTCCCTCAGTGAAACCGAACTAAGCTAAAGGTTGTTTTTGTTTTGTTTTGTTTAAGATTTTATTTATTTATTTGACACAGAGAGAGATCGAAAGTAGGCAGAGAGGCAGGCCGGCGGGGGGGGGGGGGGGGGGTGAGATGCAGGCTCCCTGCTGAGCAGAGAGCCTGGTGCGGGGCTGGATCCCAGGACCCTGAGACCACCACCCAAGCCAAAGGCAGAGGCTTAACCCATTGAGCCACGCAGGCGCCCCCTAAAGAAGGTTTTTGCTGCCACTTTCCACAAGCTCACATACATGGAAGTATCTCCTATCTGGGTCTGCAAACAGCCAGTGAAAGAAGTGCTGGAAATCCTTTCAGGGAAAGAAAGAAACAGGGGCTGGGAGAGACTGGCAATTTTCTTAAGTGTGGCTTTAAATATAAGAAGATACCATTCTGAAACCCGTCACACATGTGTGTGTGTGGACACACATTTTTGTGTGTCTTTTTGAAGTCTGGAGTTTACCTTTGTCCTTCACACTGACTGGAACAGTTGGAGTCCATTCCTCTTGGACTGAGTGTTTCTGTGGCTGCTGGGATGCAGATTTAATAGAAGCTTCCTCTCCCTATTTGGCTGTTTGCCTCATCCCAGAAGACCAGAGGGCTGGCCCAGGAGCTCTGGGAATGGCCCATGTACATTAAAAGATGGTTCTGTCTAGGCATGCGGGCCGTGGTGGGGGTCCAGCCTGCCGCCTGGCTCCAAAATTCAATTAACCTTACAGCAATGGTGGAGAAATTGTGCTCAGCTGCCAGTGGTCTTTGTGAGGTGACTTTCAGGCTTCCAGATCTCACCATCCTCTTGTAAAACTGCCTGGGTGTAGACACTTCTCACCGTCATTTCATCCCAGGATTAGTCCCTGTATGAGACTGTTGAGAAAGTCCTGGTGAATCTGATGGGTTTCCACTAGATCATATAGGTCTTAGCTTTCTTCTTTTTTTTCCTGCTTCTCTCTGGATTCTCTGCCTACTAAAAAAAGTCATCTGGGGCACCTGGTGGCTCAGTGGGTTAAAGCCTCTGCCTTCGGCTCAGGTCATGGTCCCAGGGTCCTGGGATCGAGCCCCGAATCGGGCTCTCTGCTCAGGAGGGAGCCTACTTCCCTTCCTCTCTCTCTGCCTACTTGCGATCTCTATCTGTCAAATAAATAAATAAAATATTAAAAAAAAATAAAGTCATCCAGGTCTGACTTTAAGACAATGGTTTGATACCTTTTTTGTTTCAAAGATTTGAGTTATATTAAGCATTTAGAATATACCCAATGAAAAAAATATTCATTAAGAAATCATTTCACTCTTTCTGAGGAATGTAGTTGTAAAATGTACATTGCAAGCAGTATCTTGTTAACTGTCTCTGGCTTTCCTTTTGAATACTAGAAAACCTAATTTTATTTTTAAACTTTTTAAAAAAGATTTATTTATTTGAGAGAGAGAGAGAGCATAAGAATGAGCAGGGGAGGGGCAGTGAGAGAGAGAATCCTAAGCGGACTCCCAAGCCAAGTGCAGAGTCCAACGTGGGGCTTGATCTTGGGACCCTGAGATCACGATCTTGAGATCATGACCTGAACTGAAAGCAAGAGTCAGACACTTAACCAGCTGTGCCACCCAAGCACCCCTAGAACACCTAATTTTAAAGGCTTAGTTTGTGTTTTAGTTTATGTAAGGTTCTTTTTAGAAATGGTAATGTGAATATATTTACATATGGCAGATGGATTTCATATCATAACATTTTAGGTTTTAGTTTCCAAAATGGAAGACGCGTGGAGATTGTATTAATTTTAAGGTAATATTTAAGCCATCCGGGATTTTTTTTTTATTCCTAACTTTGTTTTTGTTTTTTTATTAGAAAAATCAAATTTGTACTTAACTTTCTGGCCATGTTTAAAGTAAATATTTTGAGAACAGTGAGGGTGCTAATATTAAGCAAGTTTACTGGGTTCCTAGTTATCATAAAGCTTAGTTAAGTTTTTTTGCATTTGAAATCTCATTTTTTTGACAACCTTCCCCCATTTTAGGAACACTGAGGGCTGCACTCTGATTTTCTTATTACTCACACAACCTTTTATATCATTTATTTAAGTTCTTTCTAACTATCTGTAGTGAAGGATCCGTTTTAATTTTTAAATTTTCAATCCTTCAAATATCAGTACTTTTGTAATGCAAACGAATTACGTGGCAAATGAAATTTTAAGAAGACAAAAATAAAAAGGCAAACGTAGGTTTGCTTTTTTTTTAACTATAATAAAATATATATATATATATATTTTTTTTTTAGATTTTTATTTTATTTATTTGACATACAGAGATCACAAGTAAGCAGAGAGGCAGGCAGAGAGAGAGGAGGAAGCGGGGAGTGCTCAGCAGGGAGCCCGATACGGGGCTCGATCTCAGGACCCTGGGATCATGACCTGAGGTAAAGGCAGAGGCTTTAATCCACTGAGCCACCCAGGTGCCCCTATAATAAAATATTTTATATCTGCATTTCAACAGATATAAAATTACCCTGTCAAATTGCTAACTTTAATAAATTTCTAAACAGTTCAGTCTCAACCTCAAAACTGTATTTTCCTTGGCTGGCACCTAGCAGCTGGTAAAGTGTTATCAGTCCCCAAATCTCACTTTGCATGGCTTGCGTCTAGTAGCTTCTGGGCAAACAGTGTTTTTGTAGTGTGTCATGATTTTACTCCATGCAACTAGAGCTTATTTCAGGAGTATAATTTCTTTTCTATATAAAATACCCACATATAAAAACCACATGAGTTTTGAAAGAGATACAAAATCTTTTCAGCTCTGCTCTGCACCCCATATGCGGCAGGAATAACTCCTGCCACTGTTCTCCCCCAAGTGGTGCTTAGTTGTTAAGATAGTGTTGTATTTAAAAGGTGGCATAAAATTGAAACCAGTGTCTGTAATCTTACTATGTCATATTTGTAAGCAGCAGTTATGATCTAGAAATAGAATTTAGTAATTAGGAATAGCTATTGCTATGGATTGAACATTTTTGTGCCCCCTCTCCTTCATATGTTGAAAACCTAATGCTTAAGGTGATAGTACTAGGAGGTGGGGGCGGTTGCTTTGGGAAATGATTCAGTCATGCAGACAGACCCTTACAAATGGGGTTAGTGTCTTTATTAAAGAGGCCCCAGAGAGATCCCGCATCCCTTTCCACCCTGTGAGGGCAAAAAAGGTCCCAGTCTGTAGCCTCAAAGAGAGCTTTCCCCAGAACCTAACGATGCTGCACCCTAATCTTGGACTTCCCGCCCTGGAAACTGTGAGAAATACATTTCTATTGTTTATAAGCCACACACTGTATGGTATTTCTATTATAACAGTCCAGATGGACTAAGACAGCTATGTTTTGAGTGGAAATATTTAAAAATATGACCAGTGCGTATCTAAGGTAAACTAGCCAGTCAAGCTGAATGCCAGCCGGGATGATTACCATTGGTTTTCTTTACAGAAATCACTGCCTTTGGTTTTAGGTGAATGGTAAAAAATACATTATCAAGACATTTGTTTCAATAAAGGAAAACAAACCTTTTTTTTTTTCTTTTTGGTGTCTCAGATCTTTGGCCCATGAGGAAATAGAAGTTTCTGCCTCTGGATGGTGTGAGGCATTATATTTAACAATGTTAGGAATACCCTATAGATATTTTACACTACAACTGAAGTTACAGAGATTATCCCAATTCTTTTTCATCCAAAAAAGAAAAATGAGTGTTTGTTTTGAGCCTTGTTAGCATTATAATGAAGTGTCATTGCAGAAGAAAGCCATATACCATGGACTCTGTTGGGCCCCCCCTTCCGGGCCATATACCATGGACTCTGTTGGGCCCCCCCTTCCGGGCCATATACCATGGACTCTGTTGGCCCCCCCGCCTTTCATGAATCAGGTCATCTTTTTGTTCCCACATACTCATGGAACACATAAAAGGAAGTGATGGCTTATCATCCAGCTCATTTTTAGATGATGATGTGGAGAGTTCTGTAATGTCATACATTATACACATAGACACATACACTGGGTTTTTAAGGGGGAAGAATTCATTTGTTTCTCTGCCACCCTCAGCTGGGGTGGTTTAGTTTTAAAACTTCATTTACCTGTTTGAGTTTATTTTCTAACTTGCTTGTTAGGAAAGAGATAAACGTATGATGGCAGAGAAGTGGTAGACTTTGTGATTGATGTTATTGTTATTTTATCGCTATTGTTGTCATCTGTTTATTCCAAAACATTTACTTTTTATCAAAGTTTTTATCAATACTTGCATGTGGTAACAAACCAGTAATATTATTAAAAACAAGAGCTACCCCATCCATCTCCAGAAACAACTTCTCTTAATCATTCTTGGTTAGTTCTTTTTTTGTTCCCTCCATTATTACTAAAAATTATGGAGATAACTCTAGATAATATATTTATACATGTAGACGATATGTTTATACATTAATTACTAAAAATTATGGAGGTAATCCTATATAATATGCTTATATATCTGTTTCTGAACCTTTCACCTTCAGGTAATTTCATTGACTAATACAAAAGATGAGGACTTAGCTAATTTATATTAACTTCTTTCTTCCTCTTTTTAAATGTCTGATATCTATCTTGTAGTTTATTTATTTATTTATTTATTTTTGGCTCTTCAATTGATTTCCATTTTGGCAGCTGGGGGTAAGGATTATTTTCCCTTAGAAGAGCTTTGCAATTGCCTTTGACCACTTCCTCCTTGTTTTCTCTGCTTCTCTTTCTGGAACTTACTTTGGTCACAGGTTGTACCACATTTATTGATTATCTTCTTTGTGCCAGGCACTCTGACACTTTAGAAGTCCGTAAGAACTAGGAATGCCTGGATAATACTTGCCCTTGAAAATTGCATCCATTCCTAACATTTTGTATAGAATCAGGATCAAAACCACTTTTTTTTTTAATGTGGAACCCAGAAAAAACACACATAGGGCTTTGTTTATAAGTTTTTTTTATTGATGCTTATCTTTTACTGATTTGCTTTGTATTACTCTCTGTTTATCTTTTACTTAGTCATTTTTAGGTACCTTTAAGAGCTTTCTGATAAAGACAAGTAGATTTTTTCTTTTCTTTTCTTTTCTTCTTCTTCTTCTTTTTTTTTTTTTTTAAACTTTAGCAACACTAGGCTGCCTGTCTGAATAATTCAACATGGTCTCTGAAAGAAAAATATTCTGGGCATCACTTAGAAACCAATTTTGCCTTTTAAAAAAACCAAACCACTTTATTGGCAGAATCAAAAGAAGACACAAACAATTAGTCCTGCAGAAGGCCAGATAATAGGGCAGTTCTGGTAATTTCTGTGGTAGGAATGAATAGGCAGTCTCTTTAGTGTGCTGACCTCAGAATGATTCTCCTCTAAACTTTTTACTGTGATACTCTGCTTAATATTCAGTTTGCAAGAGTGTTTAAGTACTAAACACTGGTGTTTAGTTTGCTTTACCAGCTCACTTTCTGGGAAACGACGGAACCTTAATTGACAGCTTTACAATAAGCACAAAGAATGGTGGGTGGGCAGTTCCCAGAAAACAGAGCTTTATCATGAAGAAAATGGGCAGACACAAAGAGTAAGCGTCCACTGGATTTTGTGCCGAGGAGCCAAAGCTCAATTCTAATCCACTGGTTCCTTTCTTATCCTAGTGCTGCCTCCCGTCCTCGTGCCAAGGCACAGTGAATATAACCCCCAGCTCAGCCTTCTGGCCAAGTTCCGCAGTGCCTCCCTCCACAGTGAGCCTCTCATGCCGCACAACGCCACCTATCCAGACTCTTTCCAGCAGCCTCCGTGCTCGGCCTTCCCTCCCTCTCCAGGACCTGGGCACGTGTTCACACAGTCCCCGTGCACCGCTGGCTACCCTCACTCCCCAGAGAGTCCTTCGGAGCCAGAGAGCCCCTATCAACACTCAGGTCAGTGAAAGCTGCTGTCCCTCTACGTGGAGTTTGACCCAACGCAATCAGTTATGGTGGGACCATCCTAATTACTGTCACTGTTACTCACATTCATATGGAACTTTGCCGTTTACATGGCCATGTCCTGTGGGCCTTCGGACCCACCCACCTCTAAGATCAGGGCCAGTTGGGAGCAGTTATCCTAGAGCTACACATATCTTTGCTCTGGTTTCTGGCTCTCACCCTCTGGAAGATGCTAAACGGATTTGAACAGCATCTCTGGGACTTTCCAGGGATTTTTTTGTAAGGTGGCAGAAATAAGATGATCAAATACTTCTCTAACCCAAGGAGAAAGACTTGACCTGAGGGTAAGCAACGTGAGGGGTCCATGCTTGGCCTTTTCTTTGGCTGTCTCTTTCAGTAAACACAGGGAGTCCCAGCCTCCAAAAGATGAATGCTTAACGTCCCCGGGGCAGAGTTGGGCCCCACCTAGCCTGTGCTTCTCCTTTTGTGCTGTGTGAAGCCAGCACAGCATCTTGAAGACAGAGCTAGTCAGTAAACGTTTGCTGAACTGAAAAAGCCAATGGAAGGGACATCCTGTGCAAAAGGGAGAATCAAGCACATTGTCACAGTTGCACATGCCGCCGCTCCTATAAAGTGGGTCCAAGTTAGATCATGAAGAAGAGATTTACATGCACCTCTTGAGTGTGAGATGAATCATATCCTGAGCGACAAATTCTTAGAGGCCAGCCTAAACTCATCTGGCGCTAAATGTTACAATCTGCCTCATTCATGTGTTCATATATTCCTTTATTTAACGGATATTTATGGAACACTTATTATATACAAGCATTGCCTTGGGGAGCTGGAAGGAGAATTCAAAGATGGGTAAAAAATGTCCCTGTCCTCATAGAACTTATAAAATGTGGGAAGACAGAAAAGGAGGTGCCCCTTCCTTTCTGAATTATTCAGTTCTGCCTTTTGCTCCATCAGCAATACAGCTACTATTTTCATACACATCTACTATTGCATTTATCACACTCTGTTATATAATTCCTCATTATATATTCCTCCCCCCCATTCAACTGCCAGTCATCTTCTCTTTTTTATATGTAGCGCAGGTCCTAAAACACAGTGCTTGCTCATCAGTTGATTGCAGAGTAAACAAATCACCACACAGGCATTTGGAACTGGGTCAGAGCCTAGGGTTATAGCTCTTGATGTTACTGAGACAATAAGTAATGGCAGAGCATCTACTAAGTGCCGGGCACTGTGCTACTGCGAGAGGTACAATGATGATTGAGTCTGACAAGAGTCTCTGACCTTCAGGAGGCAGTAGCTGTTGAGAACAATCATGTAAGTAAGCAATGAGGCTGTCACAGTCCGGACAAGTAACGGTAAGGACCTGAACTAAGAAAGGGATGTGGGGAGGGGAAAAAGACAAGGATTTTGAGGAGACAGACTCAATAGAACTTGATGCGGGGGTGAAGGCAGAGACTCTGGGAGGGAGCTCAGGAGTCATCCACTCAGTGGGGAGGAGATGGTTGCTGTCTTACAAGGAGCTGGATTCACCAAGAGAGGGACACAACAGGAAGAGAAGTCATTTGAGGACAGAGCCAAGGTTAAGGGACAGGAGGATAATTATGTCACAGAACACCTGTTTACTTGAAACATATCTGTGCTGTAACATATCCTGCACTGGTGAAACTCAAAGTTTGATGTTTTTTCCCCTCTTCCCACCCATGAAGGACAGACCCCAACACCTCTGCAGAAGCTGGTTCGTTTTCATAGAGGGAATGGCTCTTTTAATTTCAAAGAAAATAATTATTTTCTGAATGATTAACAGCAAAATACAACCTGCAAAACAGACCCATCGATAAGTGAAACTAAAAGGAGATTCTGAAATTTAATAGTTCAGCACCTTATTTCTTTTACCAGCTTTATTGAGATATAATTCATATATCATACAGTTTACACACTTAAAGTGTGCAATGTAGTGATTTTCACTTATTAATTTTTAAAGTTGTGGTAAGATATATATCTCATAAAGTTGGACATTTTAACCATTTTAAGTGTACAATCCAGTGGCATTAAGCGCATTCACAGTTCTGTGCAACCATCCTCACCATCTATTTCCAAAATTTTTTCATCCACCTAAACAGAAACTCTGTGCCTATTAGCAGTAGCTCCCAGTTCTTCCCCTGCCCTTTCCTCCTGCCCCTGGCAACCTCCAGTCCACTTATTATCTCTGTGAATTTGCTTATTCTAGGTACCTCAAAGAAACGGAATCATACAATATATGTCTTTTTGTGTCTGGCTTATTTCAATTAGCATAGCGTTTTCATAGTTCAACTATGTTGTTAGCCTGTGTCGTTTACTTCATTTTTGTGATTAAACAATAATATTCCAAAATAAAGATACACCACATTAAAAAAAAAAATTTGTTGACTGATGGATATTTGGGCTATTTCCACCTTTTGGCTGGTGTGGATAATGCTGCTCCAAACACTAGCAGGCACGCATCTGCTTGAGTCCTTGCTTTCAGCACCTTTGAGCATATGCCTAGGAGCAGATATGGTGACATGGCAACTCTGTGTGCAGCCCCTGAGTTTTACAGATAGACGTACTCTGGGACCTGCAGAAGAGCCACCTTGCTCTATAACTTTTTCGCCAGGCTCATAGTTTATTTTCCCACAGGAAAATGTCTTACCCGTGGTTGCACGATGTGGTCTGCATTCGCATTGCCAGCAGTGCCTGGGGAATGTTCATGGCCACATCCAGCCATTGATCTCCAGACTCAAATTGCTGAGGGTGGGACCAGGAAACTGCATCTTTAACAATTTTCACTGGTGACTTTGATGCATGCTTAAGTGTGGGAACTACTTGGATGGACAAAATTCAGTTTTCAACAAAGGCAGACTGATTCAACTTTTTATGCCACTGAACTCTACCCACTGCTAATGTAACAAGACGATTATGAAGTGACATTAGGAATGTATACAGGAGGAATCAGTAATTCTGAGGTTCTCACTAAAGAGGTTTTCGTCTGCTGCAGGAGTTTTTATTGTGTTGTGAATTACTTTCTCCTAAGATCTGATCTACCGAATGCACAGCATTTGCCTAGGTATGATCACTGCCCGATTATAGGAACTGATACTTGGGGAGAGGAGCTCTTCTCCGCATGCCTTGGGCATAAGGTTATAATCAGGTTTCCACTGTTGTGCATTTTGGAGGCACATTTGGAACTATCTTAGAGACTGCGCATCCCTGCGGTCATTGTACCATCCATGGCAACAGAGGAATTGGAAAACTAAGCTCAAAGAAGGTTTAACTTTCTGTTTTGAAAGCCGGGCAACAGACCCCTGCGCTATTGAGAAAGCTAGGAGAATAGCTCCTTGATTTGAAAATCTTATGAAGTCATTGGAACTTAAAACTCTTTAGGTAACTCCCAAGTCTGTGGGAAAACTAATTGACCGTTTAGTGAGGATGTCAGGACAACAGATTTCTTACAGTGTCACTGCAGAATAGCCTGATGACGTGACTGGTCTCTCTCCAGCAGTAGCACTATGCGCCAGGCCCAGGAGTTTCACAGCGAGGAAGGCTGGAGCTGTCTTAGTGTAGTGTATCGGTTTTACTGCTTTCTTTTAGTTGACATACCACCCAGCCTTATCAGGCCACAGGAACCCCAAGGACCCAGAATGGCTGACCCATAGATGCCACAGCTGATAGTCATTTAGTGCTGTCTGTCCTTAATGGAGGTAAATTTGTAGATGAATAGCTCAATGAAGCTGTTTTCTTTCCTTTTTTTTTTTTTTTTAATATTTTATTTATTTATTTGTCAGAGAGAGAGAGAGAGAGCGAGCACAGGCAGACAGAGTGGCAGGCAGAGGCAGAGGGAGAAGCAGGCTCCCCACAGAACAGCCATATACCATGGACTCTGTTGGGCCCCCCCTTCCGGGCCATATACCATGGACTCTGTTGGGCCCCCCCTTCCGGGCCATATACCATGGACTCTGTTGGCCCCCCCGCCTTTCATGAATCAGGTCATCTTTTTGTTCCCACATACTCATGGAACACATAAAAGGAAGTGATGGCTTATCATCCAGCTCATTTTTAGATGATGATGTGGAGAGTTCTGTAATGTCATACATTATACACATAGACACATACACTGGGTTTTTAAGGGGGAAGAATTCATTTGTTTCTCTGCCACCCTCAGCTGGGGTGGTTTAGTTTTAAAACTTCATTTACCTGTTTGAGTTTATTTTCTAACTTGCTTGTTAGGAAAGAGATAAACGTATGATGGCAGAGAAGTGGTAGACTTTGTGATTGATGTTATTGTTATTTTATCGCTATTGTTGTCATCTGTTTATTCCAAAACATTTACTTTTTATCAAAGTTTTTATCAATACTTGCATGTGGTAACAAACCAGTAATATTATTAAAAACAAGAGCTACCCCATCCATCTCCAGAAACAACTTCTCTTAATCATTCTTGGTTAGTTCTTTTTTTGTTCCCTCCATTATTACTAAAAATTATGGAGATAACTCTAGATAATATATTTATACATGTAGACGATATGTTTATACATTAATTACTAAAAATTATGGAGGTAATCCTATATAATATGCTTATATATCTGTTTCTGAACCTTTCACCTTCAGGTAATTTCATTGACTAATACAAAAGATGAGGACTTAGCTAATTTATATTAACTTCTTTCTTCCTCTTTTTAAATGTCTGATATCTATCTTGTAGTTTATTTATTTATTTATTTATTTTTGGCTCTTCAATTGATTTCCATTTTGGCAGCTGGGGGTAAGGATTATTTTCCCTTAGAAGAGCTTTGCAATTGCCTTTGACCACTTCCTCCTTGTTTTCTCTGCTTCTCTTTCTGGAACTTACTTTGGTCACAGGTTGTACCACATTTATTGATTATCTTCTTTGTGCCAGGCACTCTGACACTTTAGAAGTCCGTAAGAACTAGGAATGCCTGGATAATACTTGCCCTTGAAAATTGCATCCATTCCTAACATTTTGTATAGAATCAGGATCAAAACCACTTTTTTTTTTAATGTGGAACCCAGAAAAAACACACATAGGGCTTTGTTTATAAGTTTTTTTTATTGATGCTTATCTTTTACTGATTTGCTTTGTATTACTCTCTGTTTATCTTTTACTTAGTCATTTTTAGGTACCTTTAAGAGCTTTCTGATAAAGACAAGTAGATTTTTTCTTTTCTTTTCTTTTCTTCTTCTTCTTCTTTTTTTTTTTTTTTAAACTTTAGCAACACTAGGCTGCCTGTCTGAATAATTCAACATGGTCTCTGAAAGAAAAATATTCTGGGCATCACTTAGAAACCAATTTTGCCTTTTAAAAAAACCAAACCACTTTATTGGCAGAATCAAAAGAAGACACAAACAATTAGTCCTGCAGAAGGCCAGATAATAGGGCAGTTCTGGTAATTTCTGTGGTAGGAATGAATAGGCAGTCTCTTTAGTGTGCTGACCTCAGAATGATTCTCCTCTAAACTTTTTACTGTGATACTCTGCTTAATATTCAGTTTGCAAGAGTGTTTAAGTACTAAACACTGGTGTTTAGTTTGCTTTACCAGCTCACTTTCTGGGAAACGACGGAACCTTAATTGACAGCTTTACAATAAGCACAAAGAATGGTGGGTGGGCAGTTCCCAGAAAACAGAGCTTTATCATGAAGAAAATGGGCAGACACAAAGAGTAAGCGTCCACTGGATTTTGTGCCGAGGAGCCAAAGCTCAATTCTAATCCACTGGTTCCTTTCTTATCCTAGTGCTGCCTCCCGTCCTCGTGCCAAGGCACAGTGAATATAACCCCCAGCTCAGCCTTCTGGCCAAGTTCCGCAGTGCCTCCCTCCACAGTGAGCCTCTCATGCCGCACAACGCCACCTATCCAGACTCTTTCCAGCAGCCTCCGTGCTCGGCCTTCCCTCCCTCTCCAGGACCTGGGCACGTGTTCACACAGTCCCCGTGCACCGCTGGCTACCCTCACTCCCCAGAGAGTCCTTCGGAGCCAGAGAGCCCCTATCAACACTCAGGTCAGTGAAAGCTGCTGTCCCTCTACGTGGAGTTTGACCCAACGCAATCAGTTATGGTGGGACCATCCTAATTACTGTCACTGTTACTCACATTCATATGGAACTTTGCCGTTTACATGGCCATGTCCTGTGGGCCTTCGGACCCACCCACCTCTAAGATCAGGGCCAGTTGGGAGCAGTTATCCTAGAGCTACACATATCTTTGCTCTGGTTTCTGGCTCTCACCCTCTGGAAGATGCTAAACGGATTTGAACAGCATCTCTGGGACTTTCCAGGGATTTTTTTGTAAGGTGGCAGAAATAAGATGATCAAATACTTCTCTAACCCAAGGAGAAAGACTTGACCTGAGGGTAAGCAACGTGAGGGGTCCATGCTTGGCCTTTTCTTTGGCTGTCTCTTTCAGTAAACACAGGGAGTCCCAGCCTCCAAAAGATGAATGCTTAACGTCCCCGGGGCAGAGTTGGGCCCCACCTAGCCTGTGCTTCTCCTTTTGTGCTGTGTGAAGCCAGCACAGCATCTTGAAGACAGAGCTAGTCAGTAAACGTTTGCTGAACTGAAAAAGCCAATGGAAGGGACATCCTGTGCAAAAGGGAGAATCAAGCACATTGTCACAGTTGCACATGCCGCCGCTCCTATAAAGTGGGTCCAAGTTAGATCATGAAGAAGAGATTTACATGCACCTCTTGAGTGTGAGATGAATCATATCCTGAGCGACAAATTCTTAGAGGCCAGCCTAAACTCATCTGGCGCTAAATGTTACAATCTGCCTCATTCATGTGTTCATATATTCCTTTATTTAACGGATATTTATGGAACACTTATTATATACAAGCATTGCCTTGGGGAGCTGGAAGGAGAATTCAAAGATGGGTAAAAAATGTCCCTGTCCTCATAGAACTTATAAAATGTGGGAAGACAGAAAAGGAGGTGCCCCTTCCTTTCTGAATTATTCAGTTCTGCCTTTTGCTCCATCAGCAATACAGCTACTATTTTCATACACATCTACTATTGCATTTATCACACTCTGTTATATAATTCCTCATTATATATTCCTCCCCCCCATTCAACTGCCAGTCATCTTCTCTTTTTTATATGTAGCGCAGGTCCTAAAACACAGTGCTTGCTCATCAGTTGATTGCAGAGTAAACAAATCACCACACAGGCATTTGGAACTGGGTCAGAGCCTAGGGTTATAGCTCTTGATGTTACTGAGACAATAAGTAATGGCAGAGCATCTACTAAGTGCCGGGCACTGTGCTACTGCGAGAGGTACAATGATGATTGAGTCTGACAAGAGTCTCTGACCTTCAGGAGGCAGTAGCTGTTGAGAACAATCATGTAAGTAAGCAATGAGGCTGTCACAGTCCGGACAAGTAACGGTAAGGACCTGAACTAAGAAAGGGATGTGGGGAGGGGAAAAAGACAAGGATTTTGAGGAGACAGACTCAATAGAACTTGATGCGGGGGTGAAGGCAGAGACTCTGGGAGGGAGCTCAGGAGTCATCCACTCAGTGGGGAGGAGATGGTTGCTGTCTTACAAGGAGCTGGATTCACCAAGAGAGGGACACAACAGGAAGAGAAGTCATTTGAGGACAGAGCCAAGGTTAAGGGACAGGAGGATAATTATGTCACAGAACACCTGTTTACTTGAAACATATCTGTGCTGTAACATATCCTGCACTGGTGAAACTCAAAGTTTGATGTTTTTTCCCCTCTTCCCACCCATGAAGGACAGACCCCAACACCTCTGCAGAAGCTGGTTCGTTTTCATAGAGGGAATGGCTCTTTTAATTTCAAAGAAAATAATTATTTTCTGAATGATTAACAGCAAAATACAACCTGCAAAACAGACCCATCGATAAGTGAAACTAAAAGGAGATTCTGAAATTTAATAGTTCAGCACCTTATTTCTTTTACCAGCTTTATTGAGATATAATTCATATATCATACAGTTTACACACTTAAAGTGTGCAATGTAGTGATTTTCACTTATTAATTTTTAAAGTTGTGGTAAGATATATATCTCATAAAGTTGGACATTTTAACCATTTTAAGTGTACAATCCAGTGGCATTAAGCGCATTCACAGTTCTGTGCAACCATCCTCACCATCTATTTCCAAAATTTTTTCATCCACCTAAACAGAAACTCTGTGCCTATTAGCAGTAGCTCCCAGTTCTTCCCCTGCCCTTTCCTCCTGCCCCTGGCAACCTCCAGTCCACTTATTATCTCTGTGAATTTGCTTATTCTAGGTACCTCAAAGAAACGGAATCATACAATATATGTCTTTTTGTGTCTGGCTTATTTCAATTAGCATAGCGTTTTCATAGTTCAACTATGTTGTTAGCCTGTGTCGTTTACTTCATTTTTGTGATTAAACAATAATATTCCAAAATAAAGATACACCACATTAAAAAAAAAAATTTGTTGACTGATGGATATTTGGGCTATTTCCACCTTTTGGCTGGTGTGGATAATGCTGCTCCAAACACTAGCAGGCACGCATCTGCTTGAGTCCTTGCTTTCAGCACCTTTGAGCATATGCCTAGGAGCAGATATGGTGACATGGCAACTCTGTGTGCAGCCCCTGAGTTTTACAGATAGACGTACTCTGGGACCTGCAGAAGAGCCACCTTGCTCTATAACTTTTTCGCCAGGCTCATAGTTTATTTTCCCACAGGAAAATGTCTTACCCGTGGTTGCACGATGTGGTCTGCATTCGCATTGCCAGCAGTGCCTGGGGAATGTTCATGGCCACATCCAGCCATTGATCTCCAGACTCAAATTGCTGAGGGTGGGACCAGGAAACTGCATCTTTAACAATTTTCACTGGTGACTTTGATGCATGCTTAAGTGTGGGAACTACTTGGATGGACAAAATTCAGTTTTCAACAAAGGCAGACTGATTCAACTTTTTATGCCACTGAACTCTACCCACTGCTAATGTAACAAGACGATTATGAAGTGACATTAGGAATGTATACAGGAGGAATCAGTAATTCTGAGGTTCTCACTAAAGAGGTTTTCGTCTGCTGCAGGAGTTTTTATTGTGTTGTGAATTACTTTCTCCTAAGATCTGATCTACCGAATGCACAGCATTTGCCT
Source organism: Enhydra lutris kenyoni (assembly GCF_002288905.1). Classification (NCBI taxonomy): domain Eukaryota; kingdom Metazoa; phylum Chordata; class Mammalia; order Carnivora; family Mustelidae; genus Enhydra; species Enhydra lutris. Next base: position 8,653,074 of record NW_019154144.1, on the reverse strand, counting down.
AGGTATGATCACTGCCCGATTATAGGAACTGATACTTGGGGAGAGGAGCTCTTCTCCGCATGCCTTGGGCATAAGGTTATAATCAGGTTTCCACTGTTGTGCATTTTGGAGGCACATTTGGAACTATCTTAGAGACTGCGCATCCCTGCGGTCATTGTACCATCCATGGCAACAGAGGAATTGGAAAACTAAGCTCAAAGAAGGTTTAACTTTCTGTTTTGAAAGCCGGGCAACAGACCCCTGCGCTATTGAGAAAGCTAGGAGAATAGCTCCTTGATTTGAAAATCTTATGAAGTCATTGGAACTTAAAACTCTTTAGGTAACTCCCAAGTCTGTGGGAAAACTAATTGACCGTTTAGTGAGGATGTCAGGACAACAGATTTCTTACAGTGTCACTGCAGAATAGCCTGATGACGTGACTGGTCTCTCTCCAGCAGTAGCACTATGCGCCAGGCCCAGGAGTTTCACAGCGAGGAAGGCTGGAGCTGTCTTAGTGTAGTGTATCGGTTTTACTGCTTTCTTTTAGTTGACATACCACCCAGCCTTATCAGGCCACAGGAACCCCAAGGACCCAGAATGGCTGACCCATAGATGCCACAGCTGATAGTCATTTAGTGCTGTCTGTCCTTAATGGAGGTAAATTTGTAGATGAATAGCTCAATGAAGCTGTTTTCTTTCCTTTTTTTTTTTTTTTTAATATTTTATTTATTTATTTGTCAGAGAGAGAGAGAGAGAGCGAGCACAGGCAGACAGAGTGGCAGGCAGAGGCAGAGGGAGAAGCAGGCTCCCCACAGAACAAGGAGCCCGATGTGGGACTCGATCCCAGGACGCTGGGATCATGACCTGAGCCGAAGGCAGCTGCTTAACCAACTGAGCCACCCAGGCGTCCCTCAATGAAGCTGTTTTCTAAGAGCATTTTCTATTACCCCAAAACAAAACAAAATTAAACAAACAAACAAACAAACCAAAATGTGCTAGCCTGCTATTTCACATGTCCTTGAAGAGGCAGAGAGCACGGCTTGGCATTCTGACTTTGGCATTCCTCATCACCATAGAGTGAATGTTAGTTTTTCATCCTGGTTGCTAGAGTAAGTTAATTTTTTATTCTAACCTAACATTTAGACGCTTGTAGTTCTTGATGTTTAGTACAGAAATGGGTGTTTAAGTTAGCAATTTTATCCCCATTGTGTTTATACTATAGTTTGTTTTTTTTTTTATAATTTTTTTTTTTTAAAGATTTTCATTTATTTGACAGAGCACAAGTAGGCAGAGAGAGAGAGGAGGAAGAGGCAGGCTCCCTGCCGAGCAGAGAGCCCGATGTGAGGCTCGATCCCAGGACCCTGGGATCATGACCCGAGCCGAAGGCAGAGGCTTTAACCACTGAGCCACCCAGGCGCCCCTATACTATAGTTTTGTAGCGGTGTCTTTGATTTAGCTTAGAGGGGAGCTCAACATAAATATGTAAATATATGCAAATATGTAAATGCACATGAATATGTAAACACACACAAATATGCAAATAGGGTCTAGATAAATATGTAAATAGGGTTTTTACAGAATTTTATCTGTTTCTTAAAATAGGCTAGGTAAATAAATGTTGCTCGGTTTTAATGTTCATGTAAGCCGCACGGGGATCTTACACAAAGGCAGATTTTGGTTCCTTAGATCTGGGGTGGGATCCAAGAATCTGCATTCCTCACACGCTCCCAGGTGATGCAGAGGAACCACACTGAGTAGAGAGTCTAACAGGCTTACGATTTTAAGTCTGTAGGGGTGAAGTCTTTTACAAGTACAGGTCCTTTTGTAAATCAAATAATAACCCCCTAATTTATGTTTCATAAATTTATGTTTCAGTGCACATAGGAACACACCGTAGATACAAGAATTACTCGGGTATCCAAAGAAAAGAGAGCGAATATAATCAGTCAAAAGACAGAAAGAGTGTGTGGCAAAGAAAGAACTCTGAACTTTGGTTGGTTACTGGCAACTTAATTACTTTGAAAAATTTAAGGTGAAAACATAACGTTTATGGATATCCTGATGAAACATGTGCTGTCTTTAAAAATACCTTATGCTGTATAAGTACTCCATATGTATACAATGGAGAATGTGACTCTATCTATGTAGAAGTTTTTCTTTTTTTCTTTCTTAAGTAATTTTAAGTCCTGTCCAGTATTTTTGATTTGGTTTTCATCATATCCAAACTATTATTTTTTCAGCCTTAGTTTTTTGGAAAATGATACTCTTGTCACCAGGACTCTGTTCAGTCCAGTGGCAGTGATATGTTATCTTTAACACATAGAGAGGAGGCAACCTGTCCCCTTCCCTGGAGCTGTCTCCTCTCGGGGTGATGGAATTTATATTAATCTGTTCATACTGTTGTTTGTCAGACCCCCTCAGTACTAATACATATGAGTACAAATGCTCTAACCATGGGAGAGTCACAAGGATCGCGGCCTCTGTGCCGCACGTGTGGTGACCAGATGAGCTCCCCACACAGATCTTCCATCAGTGGACAGGTTTGGAGAGATCACAGAGAGCATCTTTGTCTTGCAGCACCTCTCCTGGTTAAGAGCATGAATGTTGTCCAGGTGGGATCGTGAGACGGGAAGCCAGGCATGACGGGAGTGATGTGCTCTCTGGTTCTTTTCCTTCCAGACTTCCGGCCAGTTTGCTACGAGGAGCCGCAGCACTGGTGCTCAGTCGCCTACTATGAACTCAACAACCGAGTTGGGGAAACGTTCCAGGCCTCCTCCCGAAGCGTACTTATAGATGGATTCACAGACCCTTCAAATAACAGGAACAGATTCTGCCTCGGACTTCTTTCTAATGTAAACAGAAACTCAACAATAGAAAACACCAGGAGACACATAGGAAAGGGTAAAAGCAAATATGTCATTCACGTATATGTTCTCTGGAGCGAAAATGTGGGGAGAGAAACAAGCCACGGATTGGCCACGTAACCCGGCAGGCTGGTGAGCCAGCAGAAGGCCTGAGGCTGCAAGGTCGTGGTCTCTCTACTTCTAGGGTCAGCATAGCATCTTTCAGAGGGTGGATTAGGATAAGTATTAAGACAAAAGTGGTAAGACAAACAAGAGGATAAATGTGAAAGCAGGATGAAATTACTAAATAGAATTACCATGAATTATTTTTTGAATTGCCCAAAGATGCTAAATAAGAATACTTCAGAGGAGGAATTCTGGTGGGGGGTTATATTCTATCAGGTAAAGTGACCTTTGGAGACTTAGAAGCCAGGTAGTGAAAATCATGACAATTTATATAGGGAAAACTTTGGTAGCGATTGGGGTTCTCCTGTGCTCAGGATTGTTATGAAGCCAGATGGACACAGGCCTCCCTGAGCTTTGGCCAACGAAGCTTTGAAGCCTTTCTCATCGGTGTGATCAATGGTAGAAAATCCCATCTGAATGTGAGCCCTCACTGTGTATCTTTAAATCATCTTCTTTACATTAGAGTAGCTGGTAGTGTTTGACACCTGGTTGTCCACTATTATGTCAGACTACCGTAGAATCATAGTAGTACAGAACCTTTAGAGTCATTTTATCTTTCCTCTTTCCATCCAGCCCTCAGACCACCTCAGGAAGGTAGACACAAATCTTTTCTTTCAAATTTCCAGGGGAGATTCATTATTGTACCTGGTGATACATTCTAATATTCTTCCTAGCATGCTTCCTAAATGTCTCTGTCATAGAAAACCTACAAGCCATTGGTTAGAAACAGGTTGAATTTATTCATTGATGTCCAATTTTTTTTTTAAGATTTTATTTATTTATGACAAAGAGAGCTAGCGAGAAAGGAAACACAAGCACAGGGGAGCTGGCAAGGGAGAAGCAGGCTTCCCGCTGAGCAGGGAGCCCGATATGGGGCTGGATCCCAAGATGCTGGGCTCATGATCTGATTTGAAGGGAGATGTTTAATGACTGAGTGAGCCACCCAGGCACCCCTTCATTGATGTTCTAATGGTGATATTTATGTTTATTTATATCCTATATTTTTGTATAGTGGCTTTTTTTTTGTTTTTGTTTTTCCCATAGTGGCTTTGAGATGGCTTATAGGAAAACTTTGCAGTGAAATGATAAATGGAAAGTAGAAAATCAGGAACAGGGAGTTGGGGGCAGCAAGGAAGGAGAAGGCAACTAAAGGTTAGCATTGTGGCTATGATTAAAATTGTGCTCTAGGTTTTCTGACAGGGAGGTCAAAAAATGGAAACACAACTATAATATAATTTTTATCCCAAAGGAAGAAACATAGCCATTCTTCAAAGGAAATAATACTTTCCCTTTGACTGAATTCTATAATAAATTTCTCAGATACTATAACTTTACTTTCAAATGGTTTTTATAAGAATCTTCAGGTAAAATTTAAAGGCAGAATATTACAACATAGTATTGTGGGGCTGGCTGTGTGCTGAGGGGCTTTCTGGACTGGTCTGCATATGAGACTTCTACTGATGCCACTTGGTCCAAAGATAGAATTCAAACATGAAAGGACTGTTGAATGCCTTCTGGGAATCTTTCTGCAAGTAGCTCTTTGAGGGTGCTGCTGATGCAGACATGGGAGTTGAGGTTCTGTGTGTTCCTGCCTGAGAGCTAATCCCCAGGTTAAGAAACCATAGGAACAAGAGCTAGGAATGACAACCTTTTATGAAAATCAGGAAGTCCACCTAAGTGCTCAGTGAATGGAAGGGCCCTCCACCCTCATGTGGTTCCCCAAGGCAAAGTCAGTGTTTTTCAGAAAGCTGTTTGGAAGTGCTTTCCTGAGAAAATGATTTTTTTAGAGGAGATATAAACCATGCCATAAAGCATGGGGAAAAATTAGCGTCGAATATTTTTAAAGGAAGAGCTGTCGGTCTTTTATGAGGTCAGGGGACTGCTTCTTAGGTGCTCCCTTGGATTGTTTGGTTTTGAGCAGCATGGCTTCCTGGAACACCAGCCTGAATAAATTTGCAGCAAAATGCCTGCAGTCATTAGTGAATAAGTTAACTTGTTCTTTGGAGTTAATTAATCGAGACACTTAGATTTCAGAGATAGGCATTCATCTCACAAATCTTTGTTGAGAATCTATTCTTAGCCAAACTGTCCCACCATTAGGGATGCAGCAGTTGGAAACAAAGAAACATAACAAACAAAAACAAACAATAACAGGCTTTCATTGGTTACACATAACCAAGGAAAGACAGAAAAGGAATAATGTTTTATATCTCTAAGGATTTGTCTAGAGGAAAACAGAGGAGGGGAAGAGATTGGGGAGAACTTGTTAGGAAGTAGAATGGGATAGCCAGGGAACGCTTTCCTAACCAGGTGACATTTGAGCAGAAAGAAAAATGCAGTTAGTCACATGGAGGGGGAGCTTTCAAAGCAGAGGGAGCAGCAGGTGCAAAGGCCCTGAAGCCTGCCTGGTATATACATTGTAAGAACAGCAGGGAAGCCAGGGTGAGTGGAATAAAATGGATAAAAAAGTGGGGAAGTTGTAGAAGAAGAGGGGAGAGGACCAGGTCACAGGAGTTTACAGATCTGAATTTTCACTTTAAAAGGATTCCCTGGCAACTGCAGTAAAATTAAATTGTTAGCGAGGGAAGAGAGAAACATTTTTGTTTTTAAGATTTCATTTATTTATTTGAAAAAGAGGGAGACAGTCAGAGAGGGAACACAAGCTGGGAGAGTGGAGGAGGGAGAAGCAGGCTTCCCGCTGAGCTGGGAGCCCTATGCGGGCTCATCCCAGGACCCTGGGGCCCTGACCTGAGCTGGAGGTAGAGGCTTAATGACTGAGCCACCCAGGCACCCCAAGGGTGAAAGATTTAAAAACACACGTGAAGGAGAAAACTGAAAGGTATATAACAAATGTTAGCTTTGATTATTTCTGGGCTGTGCATTTGTGGATGAGTTTTATTCTCTGCATCCCCGCATTCTCTAAATTGTCCCTCCTGGGCTTTCTTGCTCATGTGAGGATGGAGGCGGTGGGACTTGGCCTGTCAGGGCAGGCCAGGATTGCTGCAGTGGTGCTGAGAAACATCACAGGGGGCGCAGCCCAGCCCAGCAGAAGCGCTGAGTGAGTACTGAGGTGGGCCATTCTCTGTAGTCCAGTTGGGCCCCACCCTATTTGTTCATCATATTGTCCAAACAGACTTAAAATTTTCAGATTCAGATTTGGGGAACTGACCTTGCCTCCAGGCCAGTGATGGCTTTGTGTGAATTCTAAGAAGCCCCTTTCTCAAGAGAAGTTACTGCCATCTTCTGGAGAAGCTGTATAATGATGCTATAAATCTTGGAAGGCTATGAAGCACACCCTAGAATTGTGCAGTGCACAACAGTGGGCACCGTCCCACCGAGGGCCTGTCCCCTGAACCAAAGTCCTGGTGTGGATCTGGAAATTTGTACTTTTATATTATTACTTTTCTCATCATATGTTAAAACATTTTTTATTTTGGAAAATGTCAAACACATACAGAAGTGCACAGAATCATGTAAAGAATATTCATATCACCCTCTCCAGCTTCTGTAATGATTCACAGTGAATGCATTCATATCTGCTGTCCCTCCACAGTATTTTTGCAAGAGTATTTTAAAGTAAATCTCCAGCTTCATATCCCTTCATCATAGATTTGAGTATTTATCTATCTATAGAAGGGATTTCTAAATATAAGTACCATTATTACATCCAGAAGTAGGCACTTTCTTAAAGCTCTAAATGATCCTGATATTCAGCCATGTTTTTATTTTTTTTTAATTAATTTTTTTTAAGATTTTATTTATTTACTTTACAGAGAGAGAGAGAGAGATCACAAGTAGGCAGAGAGGCAGGCAGAGAAAGAGGAAGGGAAGCAGGCTCCCTGCTGAGCAGAGAGCCCGATGCAGGGCTCGATCCCAGGACCCTGAGACCATGACCTGAGCCGAAGGCAGCAGCTTAACCCACTGAGCCACCCAGGCGCCCCTCAGCAGCTGGTTTTATCATCTACTGCTGGCCTTTCTACCTCGGTCCTCTTCCTGGTCTGGTTAGATATTGCAAATACCAGGGGCCCTCGCTATTGAGAGGTATCTCAGGCCAGTTTTAGGTCAACCTCCAATATATTCCTGAGAAACGGATTTCCAAAAAATGACCAAATGGCAGATTCCATAGAGGGCACAGCACCTAATAATGTAAGGGTTTATACCCTTCATAATGTCATAAGCTTCAGGGCCTGGCTGGCACCTTGGTGGAAAAATATCCTTGGCCTTCAACTATACTGACATTTCTCCTTTCCAGAGCTGAGCCTGGAATGGGGTCTTGAACTTCTGCTAGTGAGTGGATTGTACTGGAGCCATGCACTAAGACCAGATTCATTTAACTGTGGTAATTTAAAGATGCTATCTACTGAAGACTTTGTATCATATTAGCCTTGTTTTGGTTTATTTTGTTGGCCATATATTGTGAATATATTTGAGTTTGACCAGAGAGCAAGGGAAATTTCAGATGAGGAGTGTGTCACAAAAAAGAGTCAATATCTAAATTAATGTTTTTGCAATCTGTAAAAACAATTTCTTTTGGAAAAAGAAACAAATAACTAAACCTCAGAATGTGCAAGTGGGTGATTCATATATTCCATAGAGTGAAAACGTTAAATTCTGAAAGCCTTTAGGCTGTGATTTTCTTGTCTCTCCCCTGTAACCTAAAATAGATGGAGGAAAAAGACAGCAGAGAGAAGGAGGGGGGATTAAATGAATCAAGAGGGGGACTGTCAAAGCTGCTATAAAGTCTGCAGGAAGGCAATAGCAGTAAGGAAAAGTAAAAAGGCTACAGTCATAAAGATGATGGCATTTGTGAAGCAGCGGAAAGAAATGTCAGAAGGGGTGCTTTCTAAATCTGAATAATATAGGACTTAGACATTTCACATTCTAGATTATTTTATTGGTTCAACCAATCCACCTTGTACTAAATTTTGCATGTGCAAATAATTGGGTGCTCCAATAGAAAGCCTTAAAGGCTTAGGTAATACATTTATTCTATTACTCTATACCCATCATGAATTTTTTTTTTTTTTTTAGATTGGGCTAGATATGTTTCATAAGATTAGCTTTAGAGTATATCAAAATTTGATAATCCTCTAAAACAGTGGTTTCCTAGCCTAGCTGTGCTTTTGGATTACTTAGTACTTTTTAAAAAAATTTTATTATTTTTCATTGTGACTTCCCAGAGGTTATCCAAAATCTACCGTATTCAGAATTCAGAATATTGGAGGCGATATATCTGGGAATCTGTGACCTGAAAGTTTTGCCGCATTTGGGAACCATAATTCTGAAGCAATGGTAAGGAAATTGATCTAGTTAATTAATAATTTTCCAGTAGTTTAAAAAGACAGAAGTTATACATTAAATAATTACCACTTTATTTAAGGAAAAAATGAGCACATACAAGAGAAATTATTTTGTGTATTATTTGCCTGATGTTAGTTGTAAGCTGTCATGAGACCAGTTTTGGCTAAGAAGTAATATTCTTTGAAAAAAGACAATTAGAAATGGACTTCAGGAGGATAAAAGTGAGGCCTGTAAGTTAAAATGAAGAGGGAAGAAAAACAGCATCACTAGACTAGAAATCAGAAGAAATATGCTTAGTGTCATCTTCAAACTGGAAACTAGCCCTACTTGCTTTCCTGTAAAATAAGTCAGTTGGATTTTTTTTTTAAAGTCTGTCTCTTCAAATTTTAACACTCCATATGCTATGATTCTAGAGACTATTGGATTTAGAGATAGCACAAGGTAAAGTAATAATTTAAGTTGTTAGTATACTTGAGATATCTTTGTCTTAGCATTTATCAATAATTAAAATTGCTTTGTTTCAGTTATAAAAGGTGACATTTCTTTATATTCTATCAAGTCTTTGAACTAAAAGCCCATGAGAGAGGCTAATGGTTTTTTGTTTGTTTGTTTGCTTGTTTGTTTTTGTTTTTTAGTAAAAAGATTTTTAAAGATTCTGCCCTCAGTTTTCTGGACTGTCATGCTTTTTCCACACTTAATTCACACATGTGTTAATTACTGCTAGGCCATAATAAATGCAGTGAACCACCTATTTTAATTAGTTTATTCATTTATTTACATTGTGATTGGACAATGTTGAATGGGTACCCAATGTTGAATGGGTACCACAGCTCTGGGTGCCAGAACTGTGCTGGGTGCTAAGGATATTATGCAGTAAAAGTGTGGAATCTCCACTTACTCAGAGCTTTATGGGCTAGTGGATGAAGTGATGTTCATGACATGATTTCACAATCAATATTAAATTCCACTTGTGATGGGCATTCTGAAAGGAAAGAAAAATTTAGGCCAAGAGCTAAGAGTCAATGTGTCTTCAGACAAGTAGAATGGAATTGGGAAAACTGGAGAAGAAAAATTAAGGCAGAGGAAACTGCAGGTATAAAAATCCAGTAGTTGGAAATAATGTGGAAAGTATGGAGGGTCAAAGAAAGTATGAGGACCAGCAAGCAAGAGGGAAATGTTTTAGAATTGGGTTTGGGTAGTTAATAGAAGTGACCATGTAGACCTTGAAGGCTGTCTGTGGTAGCCAGTGTTATTCACTGGATATTTCTGGTATTCCTTCTGGGAACATGGTACCATGGAGTAGTGCATTTGGAGTTAGGTGAGGCCCTTTGACTTCTTTTGATTATAGACCTTCCAACAGATGTGTAGTGGTATGATGCAGTGGTGTTAATTTGTGTTTCACTAGTAAGTAATGAATGATACTGAACATTTTCATGTTCTTGTTTTTCATCCTTAATCTTACATTTTCATTGGTGAAGTGTCTGTTCAAATATTTTACCTGTTTTTTTTTCTTTAATTAGGTTGTTTGATTTCTTATTATTGAGTTGTGAAAATTCTCTAGTCTGAATACTAGCCTTTTATCAGATGGGCTTTACAAATATTGTCTCCTAATCTATGGTTTGTCTTTTTAGTTTCTATATAGTGTCTTTTGACAATCCAAAGTTAATAATTTCAATAAAGTCTAGCTTGATAAAGAGCTAGTAAGACTCCATTTATAATAGAACTGAAAAGATAAAATACCCAGGTATATATTTAATAAGAAATGTATAATATCTGTGTGAGGAAATATTTAACGTTTTCCAAAAGAGACACAAGTAGACTTAAATTTTAAAATGTCATGTTAGATAAAATTTTTTAATGTTAGATATGTTGATTTTCAAGTTCATAGAGAAAAATAAATAAGACTAGCCAGGAACATCTTGAAGAAGTGCAATGATGAATTAGTCTCACTATATATTAAAACATACTATTAAAAATCTCTGTGTAAAACTGTGATTTTAGAACAATAACAACAAGAAACTAGCTATCATTAGTGAAATGGAGTAGAAGACTGGAAAAATGAATCATGTATATACGGAAATTATGTATATGATAGAGGTGATGTATCAAATAACTACATAACAAATGGGCTTTTTAGTAAATGGCTTTAAAAATAAGGGCTAGCAAGAACTTCATTACACACCTATATCCATACCTGAATAAAATCCACATAGATCTAAAATATAAACTATAAGACTAAGCAAGTGCAATATGAAAAGTGAATTCATTATATAATAATCTGCAAGTGTAAAAAATTTTTCTCACATGATTCAAACCCAGATGCAATTTAAAAAAAACACAAAAAAGAAATAAGAAATTACATCACAAAATCACCATGAGCAGTCAAAATACAAATAACAAATTAGAAAGTATCTCAAAATTAAAGAAACTCTCCCTAAAATATAAAATGTCCTAAAAAAATAGAGATGACAAAACCCAAAAACCTAGTAGGAAAAAAATAGACAAAAGACATACATATGGAGTTCATTTTCAAAGAAAACAAAACAAAAAGGTCCTTAAATGTATAAAAAGCATTTTTTCTCTTTCACTTGAATAAGAGAGATTGGGAAGACTTCTTGGAAATACTACTTCTCATCTGTTTGATGAGTTAAGTCCATATTATCTGGCTTTCTCCATCTCTCCTCCCACCAGGAAATAAAGTGCTTTGACAAAGCTGTTATGAGACAGGCACTCTCACACAATACTGGAGGGAATGGAAAATGACACAAATATCATTGTGAGGAATTTCACAACATACCACAAAATTACACAAGTTCTTTTCCTTTTACTCGGCAATCCCATTTTTAGGAATATATCCTAAAGATACAGCTCAACAAGCACAAAAGGACATATGCACAAATTTTTTCTCTGTTCAGTAATGGGGGGGTGACATAAAGGGTGTTTAAAGGAGCTCTGGATGCTGCTGCATAAGAGAATACCATAAGATCTTAAAACATAATAAGTTCTATCTCTGTACTGAATAAATCTTCAGTGTACATTATTAAAGGAACAAACCAAGTCTCTCAAGAGTATTCATACAATGCTTTCATTCATGTAAATCCGTACTTCTCAACTAGTAGTGATTTTGCCTTCGAGGAAATATTGGCAATGTTTAAAGACATTTTTTGTTGTCATAACTGGAAAAGTGCTACTGGTATCTAGTGGGTACAGGTCAGTGACGTTCAGAATAAACTAATACAACAAAGAACTAATACATCTAGCAATCAGAACTTAGTTCTTCACTAAGAGGAACCAAGGATTTGGGGGAAAAAGACTGATTCTAGATCTAAAATAGGGAAAATACAAGTTGACTTTGGCATATCTTCTTGTACCAGAAAGCAAAGGTGCACCCAGGATCTAGTGAGAGCGTGTCAAGAGGAATGAGGAGCCAGCTTGCAGGGGCTTCCATTGGCCACTATGGGCAAATTTGAGCACAAAGTGTTGCATAAAAAGCATGTCTATAATTGACTGTACAATGTTGAATATGTATTTCATTTAGTGAGAAGTCAAAGACAGAGATTAGAGAGAGAAAGAGATATATGATTTTCATTCTTCATTTTGTTAATGTGTATCATGTTGATTGATTTGCAAATATTAAACCATCTTTATATCTCTCTAATAAATCATGCTTGATTATGGTGAATGATCATTTTAATTATTATTGAATTTAGTTTGCTAATGTTTTATTGAGGATTTTTGCATACCTGTTCATCAGAGATACTGGTCTGTAGTTTTTCTATCAGGGTAATGTTGCCCTCTCAGAGTAAATTTGGTATCATTCCTCCTTCTTCTAGTTTTTTGAACAGTTTAACAAGTATATGTACTAACTCTTTAAATGTTTTTTGAATTAACCTGTGAAGCCATCTAATCCTGAATTTCTATGTGTTGAGTGTGTTTTGATTACTGATTCAGTTTTTTACAAGTAATTGTTCTTTTCAAATTTTCTATTTCTTCCTTATTAATCCTTGGAAGATTATATTATGTAAGGAATTTATTCATTTGTTCTATGTTGTCCAATTTGTTGGCATATACATTTTCATCAATATCTTGATTTTCAGAGTATAGGTCTTTGACTTGGTTAAATTTATTCCAAGGGTTTTTTTTAAGATATTATTTATTTATTTGACAGAGAGAGATCACAAGTAGGCAGAGAGGCAGGCAGAGAGGAGGAGGAGGAAGCAGGCTCCCTGCTGAGTGGAGAGCCTGATGCAGGGCTTGATCCCAGGACCCTGAGACCATGACCTGAGCCGAAGGCAGAGGCTTTAACCTAGGTTTTAATTTTTTTTTTTTTGGTGTAATTATAAATGGGATTATATTTTTAAATTCTCTTTCTGCTACTTTGTTATTAGTTTATGGAAACAAATTTTTATATATTGTATCCCATAACTTTACTGAATTTATTTCTTTTTTTTTTTTTTTTTAGATTTTATTTATTTATTTGACAGAGAGAGATCACAAGTAGACAGAGAGGCAGGCAGAGAGAGAGAGAGAGAGGCAGGCTCCCTGCTGAGCAGAGAGCCCGATGCGGGACTCGATCCCAGGACCCTGAGATCATGACCTGAGCCGAAGGCAGCGGCTTAACCCACTGAGCCACCCAGGCGCCCCTGAATTTATTTCTTTATTCTAATAGGTTTTGGGTTTTTTTGGTGGAGTCTTTAGGGTTTTCTATATATAGCATCATGTTACCTACAAATAGTGACAGTTTTACTTCTTTCTCATCACTTTTGAAACCTTTTATTATTTTTCCTTGTCTGATTGCTATGGCTAGAACTTCTAGTACTATGAGAGTGGATATCCTTGTTTTGTTGTTGAACTTAAATGAAAAACTTTAAGTTTTTCACCTCATGATGTTACGTGTGGGTTTGTCATATATAGCATTTGTTATATTGAAGTATGTTCTTTCTATGTTCACTCTATTGAGCGTTTTTCTGTATCTATTGAGATTATTATGTGATTTTCATTCTTCATTTTGTTAATAGAAATAATGTGAAAAGTATGGAGGGTCAAAGAAAGTATGATTGTATTGAAAGTATATTGATTGATTTGCAAATATTGAACCATCCTTCCATCCCTGAAAAAAATCCACCTGATTGTAGTTATCACTTTAATGTATCATTGAATTTATTTAGTTTTATTATTTTAAAGATTTTATTTATTTATTTGACAGAGAGGAAGAGAGAGAGCACAAGCTGGGGGAATGGCAGACAGAAAGAGAGAGATAAGCAGGCTTCCCACTGAGCCTAACACAAGGCTTGATCTCCCCACTCTGGGATCATGACCTGAGCTGAAGGCAGATGCTTAACTCAATGAGTCCCCAAGGTGCCCCAGGTATTATTGAATTTAATTTGCTAACATTTTGTTGAGGATTTTGCATGTGCATTTAGCAGGGATATTGGTCTGTAATTTTCCCTTTTTTTGGTAGTGTATTTGTCTAATTTTGGTATCAGGGTAGTGCTGGACTCTTCTAATTAATTTGGAAGCATTCCTTCCTCTTCTATTTTTTTCGAATAGTTTGAGGAGAGTAGGTATTAACTCTACTTTTTATGTTTGGTAGGTTTCTCACATGAAGCCATCTAGTCCTGAACTTTTGTGTGTTCATTGTTTTTTGATTAATGATTCACATTTGTTTCTAGTAACCTGTCTGTTCATATCTGTATGTCTTTGGGTCTAAAGTGAGTCTTTTATAAGCACCCCATGGTATAGAAGTTTTTAAATATTATTTCTTCAGATAAGTTTTTATCCCTTTTTCTCTTCTCCTTCTGG
>NW_019154144.1:8532148-8638563 GCF_002288905.1 Enhydra lutris kenyoni | reverse complement strand
GATGCAGGGCTCGATCCCAGGACCCTGAGACCATGACCTGAGCCGAAGGCAGCAGCTTAACCCACTGAGCCACCCAGGCGCCCCTCAGCCATGTTTTTAAAATGGTGTGTGGAAGACAGGGCAACAAAGGCAAGGCAAAGATGGATTACAAACTCATGATAAGGTGTTGAGTTCGAGCCAGGAAGTTTGGGATTATTCTAAAGGGAATGAAGAGGTACCAGAGTCTCTGAGCAGGGCTACAGGATAATGAGATTTACTTTCAGTGCTGGCATTTGATCCTCCCTCCCAGTCAGCAGGGGAACCTATGTGCATTCCTTCCACTCTGGGGCTCAACTTTCTCTTTCTTCTGGTAGAGTCCAGAGCCTCAGAACCGTCTCAGCAACCTAAGCAACCCGCCTTCCTCCCTATCTTTCCTGTCATTTCTCTGTTATTCAAGACTGTGGAAGAGGACCCAAAGGGAACACATTTGCAGTCTGACTTGGCAGACCCAATTCAAGCCCACGGTGCCTCTGGCCCTAAGTAACCGTAGCATAGGACTCCACACTCCCTCATCTCCTAGAAGGCGGGAGGCAGTCACACACAAATGGGAAGCCGAGATAGAGGGATGCAGCCCAAGAGAAGTTGGAAGAGCTTGCCTGAGGACCACACTGCCTGGTTCCTCTTTGGCATCTCAGGAAGGGCATTATCCTATTGCTCACTGTTCTTTATGGAGATTTTGAATCTAAAACACAAGTCATTTAAAGCCGTGGTTTTGGTTTATCAAGTGGATGCAAATAAAATCATTTGCCTACTTAACTTTTTTTTTTTTTTAAAGATTTTATTTATTTGAGAGAGATCACAAGTGCGGAGAGGGTCAGAGGAAGAAGCAGACTCCCTGCTGAGCAGGGAGCCCTACACCAGACTCAGTCTTGGGACTCCAGGGTTATGACCTGAGCCAAAGGCAGTCACTTAACCAACTGAGCCACCCACACACCTTTGACTTTTCTTTGGATGCCACTGTCTCTAGCCAAAGCTCAGCTTCCTTCATGGTGGGGTTGAATTCCACCCTTGTCCTGCTGTTCAGAGCCAAATCAGGCCTCCGTGTGCTCATCCCATTGGCTCTGCCCCCTCTTTTTGCTTGGGACACTAAACTCCTGCCTGTCTTCCCAGCCTCTACTCTGCTTTCCTTATTCTGCCAACTGTGCTGTGGTTGAGGATAATACTTCCACAGGATTGAAAATCATCCCCTAAATAAAGACCAGAGTCGGGTAACAAAAATCCTATCGATTCTACTTAGTAGGTTCTGGGAGGATTATAAATTTGAAGATCATTCAATTCAAATACATCCTGAACACTGGGCCATCTCATTCTCTGGCTCTTTCCCCACCAGCTCTCCCTCTTTTTGAACAACCATAACCACCACAGGGGCGGCCCTCCCCAGGGGCTCATGGGGACTGGGAACGAAGTCTGTATTTGCCCCAGCCTCACCTCCAGCACGTCGGTGCAGCCAGATACCATATCCCAGCCAAGAGGACCCTCTTGCCTGCTTCTCACGGCCGGGGCTGAGGGTGCCTAACCCCAGGCTGTTCAGGGAGAGAATGGACATGAGAACGAAAAGGGAGGGGAAGGCTGGGGAAAAAGGAGAGGAGATCCAAGATATATCAGTCTCCGTGTATTCTGGATCATTTCTATGAACCCTTTGTGACCCCATGACAATTGTATTTACCATCACGTTGACACATAATTCTGGAGAATTTTGTTTCTGCTGAAAGGCTGGAGGAAAACTGTGCTGGTATTTAATGTTCACTAGACTGGAGCATCTTTGTTTTATTTAACGCCAGTCTCTTGCTATAAATATATGTGAAGTCTTAAACCCAGAGACCTGGAATGAGAGAGTCAACTCAGATTTAATCTGGAATGAAAATTAGTTTGGGCAGCACCAATCTCAGGATGGTGTTTTGCTTTTTAAGTCCAAAAATGTGATGTAAAGTAAAATAAGCAACATTTTGACTGGAAGTCTTTATATCTGAAAAGGTGACAAGAATTTCGTTGTTCTTAAGTAAAATGTAGGCATTATTTCTATAATGGTAGGTGACAAGTTCTAAAATGAAATAAATCTCTTTGAGGTATTTATTAAGACAAATGGATTCGTAATTGTTGTTAAAATGTAAACTTCAAAAAAAAAGTAAACTTCATTTATTGTTTCCCCTGAAGCGGGTTTAGTGTATGCACTAAAGGGGTAAGTGACATTTCCTTGATATTATCTGTGCCCAGTTTCTATTTTTTTATTGATACATGGACCTGAAGGATGTTTTCTGCATTATGTATTTATTTTGCTTCTGATATTAGGAGAGTGAATAAGCGTGAGATCGAGAGTGACAGAAGGAGCAGTGCACGACAGCCTCTGCAATCGTTGTAAACATGGGGTGCAATCCACTTTTAAATGGACTCATGGGGAAAAAAACCCCACAGTACAATTAGAACAAGTGGGCATTTTGATCACTCTTTTACTCTGGCTGGTGATATTAAAATTAATTTCACGAGAGATAGTCACATAACACAAGGTTGCAGTGAGAAGGGAATGGTGTTAATCCGAAGCTAAACACGATGCTGGTGTTTGAGGGACGCTGTTTTTACCTCGTAGGTGTGCATTTATACTACGTCGGGGGCGAGGTGTACGCCGAGTGTGTGAGCGACAGCAGTATCTTCGTACAGAGCCGGAACTGCAACTATCAGCACGGCTTCCACCCAGCCACCGTGTGCAAGATCCCCAGCGGCTGCAGCCTCAAGATCTTCAACAACCAGCTCTTCGCTCAGCTGCTGGCGCAGTCGGTTCACCATGGATTTGAAGTCGTCTACGAGTTAACGAAGATGTGCACTATCCGCATGAGCTTTGTTAAGGTAAGGATGCTTGCTCTCAGATAGTAAGATAAAAGAGGACAAACAAAGTAAAACAAACCAAAAAGCATCTCTTGGGTGTGTGGCGTCTATACCGCCCATTCGAGTAGGAAACAGGGTTGTTGTTGTTGCTTTGGGGGGTTTCTTTTGGAACTCTGTTCAGGTATTTCTAGGAAGAGCTCCTCCAGGAGTATCCACTCTCATTCAGCAGTTAAAAGAAAAATTTTTTTTTTCTTTTAAGATTTTATTTATTTATCTGACAGAGAGAGACACAGCGAGAGAGGGAACACAAGCAGGAGGAGTGGGTGAGGGAGAAGCAGGCTTCCTGCCAAGCGGGGAGCCCAACAAAGGGCTCCAGCCCAGGACTTTGGGATCATGACCTGAGCTGAAGGCAGCCACTTAACCAACTGAACCTCCCAGCGCCCCAAAGAAAATTCTAAAAGATTTTACTTTTGAAGGAAAACCAAGGCGGTAATCTGATTTTTTTCATGCGGAAGATAAAGTGACAATGATGATTTTATAGGATTTAATGCCACAAAGTTTTGTTTTTTTTTTTCTCATCTCTCAAATTGCTGAGCACGGTTGTCTCTCAGTAAATGTTGAATTTATCTGATGTAAATAAAACATTGCTCTTACTCTTAGAAAGCATACAGGTCAACAGAAGAAATCATATTTATAAAAAAGCTACAGAACAGACAGTAGTGGCTCTAATACAAGCTGCTGTACATTAAGTGCTATTATAAAGGCATAAATAAATTAGGATAGAAATATTATGTTGGGTATGATCAACTCTGAGCGAGTAGTAGCTGTTCTGTTTATGAATATTTATTGAATTTCTTGAATTAGATCTTACTAACGTTGATGTGAAGGCTTCGGAGAACTGAGGAAGTTAGTGGGAAGGAAAACCCACTGGATTTGCACACTGAAGTCTTTGGCTGTTTCATCTCTTGCAAAGCAGTTGCAAATAATTCTGAAATTTCAAAATCTTAGCTTGTTTATCCGACTCTCTGGGTCTATGTGACAGTTTTCACATTGTCACATATCCACCCAGGAAATCAGTATGGATTGTTCCAGGTTTTTTTCACAGTAAAATTTGTTAATCTTTTAAGATTACCATGAAAAAGAGTTGTCATATTTTTCTATACTCTTATTTTTATTGTATTTATAATTTTAGTAATTATTTTAAAAATAACAATCAAGAATATAGTTTTCAATTTAAAAAATGGCTTTTTGAAACCCTTTCTTTCATGATGACAAAGCAAATTTACTGCTAAGCTTTAAAAGCATTTTTATGTTGTAAAGCTATTAGCAAATACCTGGAGATCTTTCTAAATGCTCTGATGCTTTGGAACCAGCAGAGGGCATTAAATTGCCATTAATGAACAATCATTTGACTCCTAGTTATTTTCTCCAGGTCTGTGTTTTTAAAGTTAGGATGAAATGCCAGTACATCAGAGGTAATTATTTCACTGTCACGTAAGCTTGCATAGACATCTGATTGTCCTAAGATCAGCTAGATCTATTTCATAAAGCTATACAGTTCACAGAAAACAGTTAATAATGTTGCAACAGACAATCAGTTTAAAGAAATTTAAAATTTCTCATCACGGGGAAAAATGGGTAAGTATGTGAGGTGATAGATGTTAACTAAATGTATTGTGGTCATCTTGCAATGTATGTATATCCAATCATTGCATGTACACCTAAAACTGACACAGTATATATCAATTACATCTCAACAAAACTGGGGCTGCGGGGGAAGACAGTACAGATCAAATTAATGTGGCTGTGGGGGGGACAGTACAGATAAAAATAATGTAAAATATCTCATTAATAATTTCATATCAATTATGTGTTGATAGGATAATATTTTAGGTAGATTGAATTGAATAAAACACATTATTGAAATTTAAAAAAAGAAATTATAGGACTAACACTGGTGGCTTCCACTGAGAGGGGATGGACTAGATCATCTATAAGGCATCTTTTAGCTTTGATTTTTACTGATTCTAGGACTCAGTCGGTCAGTCAATAAGATATTATTGAGCACCTACCATGGGCCACACCAGGCGCCATTCTAGGAATTGAGATATATCGGTGATTACTCAAGATCACTGCCTTCACGGAATCAATATTCCAGAAGGCAGAGACAGGCAGTAAACAACAGCTATAATAAAGAATGTGAATGGAAAGAAACAGAGCAGAGTATGGGGAATTGGAGTGCTGGGGTAGGGGTCGGTTGCAAGTTTTATAAAGATAGACAGGGTGGACCTCTGTGGGGACTTAAAGGAGATGAGGGAGTCAAGTCGTAATGGTATCTGGAGGGGAAGCAGTAGACACAGAGGAAAGGCCAACCATACAGCAAAAGCTTACTCTGACATTTGTAGGAGCAAGGAGGCCAGGGTGCCTGGAGCATGAGTCAGGGATTCGGGGGTGGGGCTGGGGGTGAGATCCAACGCAAGGATTTCAGCTTTTATTTTTAAAAGGTGGAGAGCCTCTGAAGGTGTTTGAGCCTAGGATTTCATGATCTGACTTAAATATTTAAGATTTATTTTATTTATGTATTTATTTATTTTTGGCAGAGAGGCAGGCAGAGACGGGGGGGTGGGGGGGCTGTGGGGGGGCAGTGGGGGGTGGGAAGCAGGCTCCCAGCTGAGCAGAGAGCCCACTGCGGGCCTTGATCCCAGGACCCTGGGATTGTGACCTGAGCCGAAGGCAGAGGCTTAACCCACTGAGCCACCCAGGCGCCCCTGACTTAAACATTTAAAAGATCACTGCAGCTGCTACGTGATTTGCAGGTATTCATGCAGACAAGTATGGAAGTAGAGACCAGCTAAGGGGCTATTGCAGTATTCAGATGAGAGATGACGGTTGTGCCCACTAGGGGGAGCAATCTCATAGAAGGTGTAAGAAGGGGAGAGATTCTGAGTTGTGCAGGTGATTCCATGGGGGAAGGTGAAAGGAGGAGTTAAAGAGATAAAGTTGCCCCCACCCGGGAGGGAGAAGATGCAGGTGGATCAGGTGTAGATAGAAGGTAAAACCTTCAGTTTTAGTGAGAATACCTCTGTGATGTCTGACATGCGTCAAAGCAGAGATGTGAAGGAGACAGAGATACCAGTCTGGATTTAGGGAGAGAAGGCTGGGCTGGAGATGTCAGTTTAAGAATTGTCAGTGTTTGCACAGTATTTATCCATGAGCCTGGATGGAACTGCCAAGGTTTGAGTTAAACAGAGAAGATCAGGGGCGCCTGGGTGGCACAGTGGTTAAAGCCTCTGCCTTCAGCTCAGGTCATGATTCTAGGGTCCTGGGATGGAGCCCCGCATCGCATCAGGCTCTCTGCTCAGCAGGGAGCCTGCTTCCTCCTCTCTCTCTGCCTGCCTCTCTGCCTACTTGTGATCTCTGTCAAATAAATAAATAAAATCTTTTGAAAAAAAAAAAAAAAACAGAGAAGATCAGAGCTTTTAGGACAGAGCCCTAAGGAGAGGAATTGGTACAGCCAGTATGGACAATTTGTTTGAGGGGTTTTGCTAGAAAGGAAGTCAAAAATATAGAGCAGTAAGCGGTGGGAGTGGTAGGGCCAGCAGAAGTGTTTTGAAGATGGGAGATATTTCAGCATGTTCCTATGTAGATGGGAATGATCCAGCAGAAAACAAAATCTTGTAGGGAAGAATGGGGAGATTTGCGGGAATGATGTCCTTGGGAAGGCATTTGAGTCTTATGCACAACTGGATGGACTGGCTTATTTGGAAGCGCGCATAATTAATCTGTGCTGAGAAGTGGAAAGGGTGAGTGTGTTGGCACAGGTGCTGTGGAAACTCTTCTGATTGCTTTACGTCTTGTTAAAATAAGATCAAAATTAAGAGGAAGGCAAGCCATAAGTGATGCTGAACTCTTAAGAAACAAACTGAGGGTTGGCAGAGGGAAGGTGGGTAGGGGGATGGGGTAACTGGGTGAGGGACATGAAGGAGGGCACTTGATGGAATGAGCACTGGATGTTGTATGCAACTGATGAATCACTGAATTCAACCATTGAACCCAATAATACAGTGTATGTTAACTAAATTGAATTTAAATAAAGAATTTTTAAAAAGAAGATTATCATTCACAAACAGACTGGGGAGTAGGTGTTAGAGTTTTTAGGGAAAAGGAGCAGGAGTGAGCAGACATTTGGGGTGCGGGGAGGAGTGGGAGAGCACAGTGACTCGGGGACAGTCATTCCATTGCAGGTGGCATCAAGAGGGGCACTTGAGGCTTGTGCTCACGAATGTAAAGTTTTGGTCAGGCAGCATGGTTGTGTTGAAATCCGATTTTTTAAGAACTACAGATAGTCACTGTTCCCAATAACAGTGATGTGTGATGTCTCTTATTTTTAAAATAACTTGTCACTGATGTATAATATACAGAGAATAAAGATAGGCAAATTTATTTTTTATTTATTTTTACTGTCTCTTCTGTGAATGGTAATAAATGGGAAATTGCCAAAAGTGAGCCTAAAAGAGAGAGAGGAGAAACAAGCTTTGTAAACCAACCCTGAATAATCAAGAACACCCTCACTTCTGTCTTTACACCTTTGAGATCCAGTCACTGGTCTGTAGTGAGCATCCGTTTTGTGCAAAACACTGTCTTCAGCAGGAAGAGGTTGAACATAAAGTCAGGCCCCTTCCCTTGTGGAAGAGAGATGATTTGCCAGTGTTTCCGGTGTGCCTAGAGACCAGACCACTCTAGGTCCGT
The DNA here is from genome assembly GCF_002288905.1 of Enhydra lutris kenyoni. Taxonomy (NCBI): domain Eukaryota; kingdom Metazoa; phylum Chordata; class Mammalia; order Carnivora; family Mustelidae; genus Enhydra; species Enhydra lutris. Next base: position 8,630,955 of record NW_019154144.1, on the reverse strand, counting down.
GTGTTGAGCTGTGAGCCCAGAGAGAATCCTTTGATTTGGACTCCTCTTCGGGTGTCTGGTTGATGCACAAATTGTCCTGTGCTTACATGAAGGTGGAGGGCACGCTCTCCCCAGGTCTCAGGAGCTGCTCTGGCGCGTGGGCTCTATGTGCACTGATGCCTGTCTCTCTCCTCTAGAGGCTGACTGAAAGTCTGCCGCCATCACTCTGAACTCTGTTCTTGCTTTCCAGGGCTGGGGAGCTGAGTATCATCGCCAGGATGTCACGAGTACTCCCTGCTGGATTGAGATTCATCTTCATGGACCACTGCAGTGGTTGGACAAAGTTCTGACTCAGATGGGCTCTCCACATAACCCGATTTCTTCAGTGTCTTAACAGCCGGTCATGTCTTAATCCACAGTTCTGTAGAGTAAATGCTATTGCAGGCAGTGGCTTAGATACCATTTCAGATTTGCAACTAACTGAAGTTTCTAAGTACATAATGTAAATACATATAATATATACTCTTCATTTTTTTTTTATCACCAGTTAATTTGCACTAGAATTTCTAGTTAACCTGATGCTGATGCCGGCACGACATGATTAGGAAAGCAGGTTTTTCATGCCAATGCTATAATAAGAAGCAGCTTCTTTTGTGGGAGGAAACAAAGGAAAAGCAACCGTGTCGATAGAATTTGAAAAATGTTGGCAGAAAAAAAGTCAGCGTTAGTCAGCCATGTCGTTATAAGGTATGTTGTGTGTCCTATCAGAAAAATAACGAAACTGTATCTTACAAATTGGGGTACGAGCAGCACCAGAGCAAGTAACGCTTTCAGACAAAAGAAAGCAGTCAAACCCATAGCATTTAAACAATCTCACTTTTAGTGCTATTGGCAAGAAGGGGGACAGGAAAACACCAAGCTTGTAAAATTAGTTATGTAAGATAAGTCACGTAAATTATTTCCAAGTTGAAATACCTATAGCTGAACTATGGTGCTGATATTAATGGTACATTTGAAACAAATTTAAACTGTGATTGGAAAAGAGACTGTGAAGCTGGGAGTCATGTTGCCTCATGATCCACCACTATTAAGAAGAAAATAATGAGTCTAATACATGGGAATATTCATATGAAAATGGCATGAAATGAGCTCTATTCCCAAATTGCAAAGTAAGAACAGAACTTAGTCCAAGAATCACTCAGGAAGACTCTTGCTTTCCACATTGGAAATCGGGCCCCTGTTTTCCTGGTTATTCCACTCAAGCAGTCTGGCAGACATCAGAGTCTGCCCAGTGAGCTAGAGGACTTTGTGTGTAAATTCTAGGTGGGGAAGAAGCAGTAAAGGAAGAGGGTTGGACGAAAGCATTGGTTGTTTTCTCACACCTTCTCACATTCCCATTAGAAGACTTCGTGGCGAGGGCACTCCTTTTGCCTACATGTTGGCACATACTATTTACAGATGACTAAAACGGTGGTGAAGCCTTTGAGAGAATCTGGACATATTGCTGGAGTCACATTTATGGGTTACGTAACTTGGTGTCTCGATCTGCTGGTCACGGCTGTTAGCCTCTTACAAAGCTGAAGCCTCGTACCTGGAAATAACTTCCCCAATAGAATAATAATTTCATAACCCCTGTAATTTCTGGGGAACAGTGGTACTGAAGAAAGGGACATTTAAAAAAAATATATATATGGTATTAAAAACCTGTTCTTATTTACTCTCAGATGATAAAGAGAGGAGAGGAAAATTCCCCACATTTCTAGGTACTTTCATATAATATATATATATATATATATATATATATATATATATATATATATATATAATTCCCACCCACTAAACACTGCATTGCTTCAAAAAATATTTCACACCCTCTTAAAAATGTATAATTTAAGAAGGTAATTATGCTTGTAACAGACGGTACTTCAGTAATCCAAGAGGTTTCTTCATTTATGCATTCTGTCAACTCTTTTTAGCTTTAGTGCACACAATAGTTGCTTCTCATTAAATCGTATTTAAGGTAGAAATGATCCTGTGAAAAAGATATGCAAGTGAGCTCCTACTGTCACCTCTTGTAAGAACTAGTGTTATCTAATAGAAACTTTCATATATGCAATAGAAAACAGTACATACTACGTTAAAACTAGGTGGTCCATTTAGTGTTTAGAAAACCCCGTAGTTCCTTGGTTCAACAACTATGTATTGTGCCCCTATATGGGCTGGGTACAGTGTTGGGTAACTGTGGAATCAGATGCAAACCAGAAGCAGCCCCAGGCTCTGGAGCTAAGAGTCTGTTAGTAAACCTGTGTAGACATCTTCATGTTTCAGAACTTTTAAAACACAACAAAACCTATGATCTTTCCTTTGCTTAGAAAGCTATAACTCATTTCTTAATTATTTCTGTTTTGAAACTTAGTTCCCTTCTCTTCTGAGCAGTCAGGTAAGAGATGAAGTCTTCCTTGGAGAAATGCTACTTTTCTTCTGTGCCCCAAAGTTGTTTGTTTTCTCGCCTGACTTCCCTGTTTTCCAGGTTTTTCCCTTTTCCTCTTTTCTTGGAAAAGGCATTAATACAGTGAGTCTTCCTCACATGAGTACAGCTCTGTGAGTGCATAAGGACACATGATTTTTCTCAAGAGAGCTACCATAGCTTTCTTGATCTCTTCACAAATGCTCACTCATCCTCTGGTAGTGATAACCTTATACCTTTGCAGAATTAATCATAACTGGTTGCTTATAAATTACATTAAGAAAGTTAAGTAACCTGGATGGCCATGCACGTTTGGTAAAACCAGAACAAAATATTCCAGGAAGCCTGTGCTCATCCTTTGAAAAACAAATGATTAAAGTGGTACATTTGCATCATCACTGGTCCTGTCTCTCCAAAAGTCCATATTCGGATAGGAGTGAAATTCAGAAAAGTTAACCCTTCGGTCACTGTAACTAGTCACCTTCTCATCAGCCTTTGAACGTTTTTGCTGTCAGGAATTGTCCAAAGTTGTAATGTAGCATTTTTTTTCAGACTTCCACGTTTGCTCATGTAGCATTCATTCCTTGAGATGGACAGTCCCCCCAAAAATGTAATAGCATTCTTTTAGAGGATAACTAGCAAAGTGGACATGCTAAGCCATTTAAAGGCACCAACAACGCCACACATTTTTAAGGTTGCCTTCGACAAGGGTCGTGCAGTAGAGAACAATGTTTTGGCCTGCTCTGGAGACCCAGAACATTTACTGTGTTGTTCAAGCCTGTTTTCTATTCTTTTCCTGTTTAAAAATTGAGGTATGAGAAGTTTGTTTTAGTTAGATGGTATTTTTACTATCTCCCAGTGTTTTGGAACTGTAAAGATGTCATTTTTCAAGTTACCTTTTTTATTTTTATTTTTTTTTTTTACATTCAGTATAAATCAGGAAATGTTGAACAACAAAATAGCACTAGCACTTAGAATCCCTTTTTCATTTTCTTCTAAGGGATTAAATGCAACAACAAAAACATTTTATAAACATCACCTGCTAGACTTTAAGCACTTGTTTAATTTTGAGTGTGTCCTGAGTATTTGGATATATGTATTCAACAACTAAAGCAAACTATAACGTGCATTCCAAATTTGTCTTCCCCTGTTATGATTTTAGCAGTTGAACCGTATGACAAGACTGGAGGATCCTGACATATGTTCAAATTAATGTAACACAAACCAACAAGAAACTATTTCTATTTAACTAATGCTTTTGTCGATCATATCTAGGCTTCAATTATCCTTCAAATGCACACTTATACTGTTATGTGATTGTTTATAATAAACAATGCTGTACCTATATGGTTCTGGCTCATTTTTCCCTACAAACATTATAGAAAGGTCACTGCATATGGATTTTAGGTGATCTTAAACCATCTTATTTTGAAAATGAGATGCTTTTAAAATCCAATATGCTATAGAGAAATTAAGTAATGATTTTCAATTAAACATCTTGGTGTCCCCAGCATTAAGTATAGAATCTTGGAGATACTTTGTGGTAATTTTAGAGAGGATATCATAGAAGCTTTTTTTCTGGATAGTGGTAAATATTAAGTGATATTGTGATATAAAGGAAAGAGCAATTTTATTATTGTAAACATCTGTTCGTTGTACATATATATTATGTACCAGGAAAGGTGCTAAAGATGACTCATGAGGAAAAAATAAAATAAAATCCAGGAGGAAATTCTCAATTCCCTCCATTTTCTTCTAGTCTTAAAATGGAGGGGGGAAAATATGTCAATATTTCAAGAAAGCTTAGCTTTCCTATTAAACTTGATCAAAGTTTTCCTTTTTTTATCATTTTAAGAAATGCACCCTTTATTCAAAGAGGTATTTGTGGACTTCAAAACTGTAAATGAATGAAAGGCTGTTGTGGTTCAGATGTAGGCAGGGATTAGGAGACCTCCCATTTCAGCTGTGAGTTTATAGAGAACCATGATTCCATCTTGTCTGCTTTTGCATCTTCTTGCCTCTAATATTTGGTATTGGCATTTCAAACACTAACTATACAGATTGTTTTTAATACATCATGGCATAGACATACAAGACAGTCTTTAAACATTGACTTATCTTTGAGAAGGGATATTTTCATTTTAGAAACCTGTGCATATTCTTTTATCAGATGGTTCTTATACGTCAGCCACTGTAGATGCAACGAGAGATAACAGTTTCTGCCTTTAAAGGAATTTACAAGTTTGTGGAGGAAGATGAACGAGTATGCCAGCAAAGGTCAGTGCACTGTTGGTTGTGGCAGCTTGCTGGGGGAACAAACAGCAACATCTCCATCAGGCCCTGGGTGGGTAGCTGGTAAGGCTTCTGGGCCAATCCAACTTTCTTCCTCCCCATTTCCCTTAGCAAGTCACTCAAGACCCTCCTAAGCCAGGTTGGATGCCTGCTCTCTGTGCTGCTATCATATTTGTGCTCATCAATGGTCAGTTATTAATTCCTGCACCACACTGTTTACTTGTCCAACTGTCTACAAGACTGGGAGCTCTTGAAGGACAAGGATTGTATCTGTTCATGTTTATCATTTTGCAGCTATTGTTTAGAAAGGCATTTGGGATTCACATTGTAAAAGCAGAAATGATATGTTTCCAGTTCCTCTTTTTAAAAATCAGCAATTATTTCATCTCTCCTCTTTTTAAGAAATATTTTATTTATTTATTTATTTATTTGAGAGACAGAGCACAGGGTAGAGGGAGAACTGGACTTCCCGCTGAGCAGGGAGCCCAGCGTTATTGGGCTCCATCCCAGAACCCTGGGATCATGACCTAAGCCAAAGACAGATGCTTAACTGACTGAGCCACCGAGGCTCCTCTCATTTCTCTTTGAAATAAAATAATTGCAAGCCTCCAATTGCATGTCCAGTGACCTTGCTCTACTGGTGGGGTAAGAGAAGAATGCATATGATTTGGTTTGGAAATAGTTACTCAGCTGCCTGCAGTAGCAAAGAAAGGTAGCTTTGACAGTTAAACAGTTATCATTGTTTTTAGTCCAAGCACTTATTTTCAAAATGTGAATTTCAGTAAAGATTAGGAAGAAGCATAAGGAATTCTGATGGGGCAACCAGGAGTTGCAACTGCTCAGCTCCAACCTTACCTGCCAAAGCAGCTGTAAACCGTATGCACACAGTGAGTGTGGCCGGGCTCCTGTAAATGTAAAATGTGAATTTCACTATTTTTCACATGTCCGAAAACATGTTCCTTTTGATTTTCATCAACCATTTAAAAATGTAAAAACTATTTTTATTATTTTTTAAAAAGATTTTATTTATTTATTTGACAGAGAGATATCACAAGTAGGCAGAGAGGCAGGCAGAGAGAGAGGAAGGGAAGCAGGCCCCCCGCTGAGCAGAGAGCCCGATGCGGGACTCGATCCCAGGACCCCGAGATCATGACCTGAGCAGAAGGCAGCGGCTTAACCCACTGAGCTACCCAGGCGCCTGTAAAAACTATTTTTAACCTGTGGCAGAACAGAAACAGGCTGTGGGTCAGTTTCGGCCTGGGGCAGGGTGTCCTACTTTGCCAAGTCTTACTTGGATGACTGAGAGGCCACCCTGTGTGTTCCAGTCACAGCTGTGCTCCCTCTGAATGCAGCCTCATGAGACACCCCAAGCCCGATCACCAGAACCCCTTAGCTGAACTCAGCCAACCCACAGCATGTGAACACGACAACGGAAAGGTGGTTATTTTAAGCCATCATGCTTTGAGGTGGTGTGTTGGATGACTGAAACGGCGGTCCTCACCGTTGCTCTTATGCTGGGAATATTGATGAGACCTTGTCTTTGATTCAAAAGGAGGTGAGAGAGCTGCTTCTCACCACATTCGGGCATGCCTGTCTGAAAGCACCTCCCATGTATTCCTGTGTGGTTGCTACTCTGGTTTTGATGAGTATTCAGACTCAAGGTGATTTGCCAGTTCATTAGCTACATAGGAGATCTCTGTTCAAAATACTTGTGTCTCTCTCCTAGACTACGTGGGAATGCTTGCTATTTTGGTTGTTAGAAATAGATCAGTTCCTGCTTCCAATTATTAATAGCAGAGGTGAGCTATTCCATTTCACACCGAGGGTACAGTGTAGACAGAAAAGTAGCACTGGTTTCTGAGGACACTGCTGGTCCTGTGTTGCTGTGTTGGCACAGTCACAGCATCTGACCTTCACCTTGCATCTAGTGGAGTTCAGGCCCAAGTGCTTATTGGTCAGAAAGCACCCAGCCTTCCTCTCCAAAGTGAGCACGTGAAAGTTGCTCCACATGCCTCAGTTTTAAGTTCTCGTACTGGTTTAGAATAGGCAATGCCCATCCTGGCCAGGGGCTATAGTCATTTTCCAACTGCAGACAAAGCCAGAAGTGTTCAAGAAATGAACTACTGGATGGACTTTATGCCCTATTTACAGGCAGCAAATGTCTGGGACTAGTGAGTAAAAGGACAGTTTCAACGGTTGCTGCGTGAATGATAAACAGAAGAGACACAGGAAACCCGGTAACATATTGTTTTGATGTAAGGAAGAGAAAAGAGTACTTGGATATGAGAGGAATGTTTGGTTTTTCTCAGGTACATTCCTGGACACAAGGGTCCACTCACTAACACAAATGGCAAGGTGTTCATGCCATGAAGTCTATTTTATTTAAAAAATATATATATTTATTTAGAGAGTGTGAGTGCAAGCAGGGGGAGGAGCAGAGGGAGAGGGAGGAGAGAAAAGACTCAAAGCCAAATCCATGCTGAGTACAGAGCTGGACACCCGGCTCCATCTCACAACCCTGAGATCATGGCCTGAGTGGAAACCAAGAGTAGGTTGCTTAAGCGACTGAGCCACCTAGGCCCCACCCCCGCCCCCACGAAAGTCTCTTCTAGAAAGAGAAGATCAGCTTTGTAAATATAATAGGAGCCTAGAAAAAAAGGATCTCTGAGTACTACCCTGCTGAAAGCAAACCTGAGTTTTCATAGTAGCAGACTTTTGATCATCTCAGAAAAATACTGATAGTTCTCTAAGACTCAGACTCCTTCACTTTCTGTAGGAAATAGTGCTGTCCCAGTTACAATTCCCTCATAGATGAGTCTGTTCAACATGATGAGGAAATTCAGGTATGTATGTGTATTTTTATATAATTATAATAAGTAGTAATACATTTTTGTGCAAATGCTTAATATTAATATAACACTACTAATATATCCTGTTTGTTATTAGATCTTCAAAGGCAACTGGTATAAAATCTTATTAGTGCTGACTGTGGTTCCAATTTGAGGACAGTAAATGATACAAGGTATTATCATAAGAGAGGAAAACAAAATTTCACTAGTCATAACTTCTGGTTGTTTTACAAATCTTAAGAAAGCCTGCATGTGGGGGCACTTGGGTGGCTCAGTGGGTTGAAGCCTCTGCCTTCGGCTTGGGTCATGATCCCGGGGTCCTGGGATCGAGCCCCGCATCAGGCTCTCTGCTCTGCGGGGAGCCTGCTTCCTCCTCTCTCTCTGCCTGCCTCTCTGCCTGCTTGTGATCTCTGTCTGTCAAATAAATAAATAAATAAATAATCTTAAAAAAAAAAAAAAAAGCCTGCATGTATTTCTGTATCACTAGGTTAAAGCTATGAAGATAGAAGATTTCTTTTGCTGCAGTATACAATAACAAAAACCATTCGTCTCTAATGCTTTCGAACGTTACAAATGATTATTTGGAGGGCAAGTAATAAATGTTGGGCTGATAGAGGAAAGTAGTCCATGTCCTGAGTAGGAGATGAGATCAACTTCTCTAATTATTAAACAGTTCAAATATCTTCACTAAAATAGTTTTAAAAGAAATTTGTTAACTTTAAACTCAATAAAATCATTTTAATCAGACCTTTTTCTATAGTGGGGCAGTTCAGCCCGTTTTTTTGTTTGTTTGTTTGTTTGTTTGTTTTATTTGTCAGAGAGAGAGAGGGAGAGAGAGCAAGCACAGGCAGACAGAATGGCAGGCAGAGGCAGAGGGAGAAGCAGGCTCCCTGATGAGCAAGGAGCCCGATGTGGGACTCGATCCCAGGACGCTGGGATCATGACCTGAGCCGAAGGCAGCTGCTTAACCAACTGAGCCACCCAGGCGTCCCAGTTCAGCCCGTTTTAAAATAAATTGTTACCTTTTTAAAAAAATAGTTGTCTGAACACAAGTAAATGTTATGTGCCATTCAACAGCACCTGTTGTCATGATTATAATATTTATTTTCATAGCTAAAGAAAATGAGAAGCTGAAGGAGTCACAATGATAAAAAAAGAATATGAAATTTTCCATGTCAGTTACACAAAAGAAATTAGGACCATTTGGCAATACCTGCACTAATTATGTTTTCTAATTCTAGACAAAGTAACAGCACATTATAAATCAGCAATCATTTGAAAGATCCCAAACTGGATTTTTTAAACCAACACTGGAAACCCGAAAGCCACAAAAGAAATGTCATATATGTTGAAATCTACAAAAACTAAAACCTTGTATGGCAAAAATACCACAAAAGGAGTAGATAAGCAAATTTTAGATTTGGGGAAATATGAACAAAAATGACAGAGTTGGGGCACCTGCATGGGTGGCTCAGTTGGTTAAGTTTCTGCCTTTGGCTCAGGTCATGATCCCAGGGTCCTGGGATGGAGCCTCACATTAGGCTCCCTGCTCAGAAGGGAGACTGCTTCTCCCTCTGCTCCTCCCCGCCTCCCACTCATTCTCTCTCTCTCTCTCTCAGATAAATAAAATCTTTTGAAAAAAAGACAGGCTTAATTTTTATAATATGCACCAGACTTTTGCACATTGGGTAGAAAAAGGGAGCCTAAATATATGACTAGGCGATTCACAGAAGAGCAAATCTAAATAACAAGCATATATGAAGAGATACTCAAGTTTTCCACTATTCAGAGAAATGCTAATAAATGTAACAATTAGCAGTACATATCTATCAAGGAAGAGTTAAAAAAAGAACAGTAATTCTTGTTGGCAAAGATAGGAGGAAAAGAAATTCTCCATTGCTGCTAGTAGACATTTGCAGTGATACTTTTGGGGAGGAAAAAAATGAAGTATCTGAAGAAAGCACATATCTATATATTTCCCTCCACCTAGCAATCCCAATTATGAAAATCTATTCCAAGGTCATTGAACCGCCAGTGCACACCAGTACATAAGGATACACTACAGGGAGGAGGCATTGTTCATAGTGGCAGGAAACTGGACACCAAGTGAATGGCAACAGTGGAATGATTGAATGTGATGACACAATCCTATCATGAGATGCTCTGCAGCCATCTAAAGGAATGAATCAGAGCCACAGAAGTGATTTGGGGGGACTTCTGAGTACTGGAGCATAAAAAAGTAATATGCTGACGTGTATAATATGCCCACATTTTTATGTAACTGAAAGTTGCTATATGTGTATATATGTGTGTTTAAGATTCACAAAACAGTAAAAATAAGGAAGAATACATGCTAGGTTGTTGACATGGGTTATCTAGAAGGTGAGCAGTGCATGGAAGACTGATGGTGGGGAACCAAAAAATTAAACAAAAGGGAGAACCTAAACCAGAAATCCTCAGTACACGCATTAGGATTACATTGATGTATTTATATAAAATTATATGTGTGTGCATACAGAAACTTGAAAAAATTTAGCATATATTTAAGTGCCTACCGTGTTTGAAACTAGGTACTTGGAAGTGTTAGCTCCTAATTTAGCAACAACACTCTACTGTGGGCAGAGCATCATTTCTGGAGACAAGATTTAATTCAAGTCTTGGCTCTGCATCCCACAGTTAGACCTGTTTTACAAGTCACTTCTCTTGAGTTTTTTTCCTCATCCAAAAACAGGGACAATACTTGCCATATTTTGAGGTTCAAATGAATTAGTATATGAAAGTACTTTCTAAAGTAATATAATTAGGGTGTAAGTAATATTTGTCTTTTATCATATTCCAAAACTCAAGGGTTAGTGTACAAAGGCTCTGTTTATTTATGATAGTACTTCCACTGTCAAATGTGAAGTTCATGCTCAAACTGCACAGGCCTCACCATGATTACGTAGACAGCTCACATGATGTACAACAGTGTGCAGTGAGTTACTTAAAAGTCCTGGATTTGAATCCAGCTGGTTTTGCAATCTTGAGCAAGTGACAACCTCTGCAAGCTTGCTTCGGCATCTACACAATAACCATTGTGCGTACACCATGGGATTGTCGGAAGAGTAAGTAGCCAGAATTGTTTTCAAAAATTGTAAAATGCTAGAAAATTGGTATCATTCTGTCATGCTGTCTTTAGATTATAATCTACTTTCTTCATGCACCTCTATGAGGGAAGTTTACATTTGGGCCTCCGAATGGATGGCAGGAAACTCCAGGGGGAAACTGCACTATAAGTAAGTGCTAAATATATGGAAATGAAGATTTATTAGTAAAAACATTTCTTCCTATAAACTGCAATAGAAAGCACCTAGCTTGAAAGCATTGGTACAGCTATTTAAAACTATAGTAATCATGGGGCACCTGGGTGGCTCAGTGGGTTAAAGCCTCTGCCTTCGGCTCGGATCATGATCCCGGGGTCCTGGGATCGAGCCCCGCATCGGGCTCTCTGCTCAGCAGGGAGCCTGCTTCCCTCTCTCTCTGCCTGCCTCTCCGCCTACTTGTGATCTCTCTCTCTGTGTCAAATAAATAAATAAAATCTTAAAAAAAAAACTATAGTAGTCATATCCAGAACTATGAGAGATAATAATAAATTAATAAACCACTAAAATTGGGGGTCATTTGTTAGGCAGCAATAACTATATAGCTAGGTCTATCAGTTACCTGTTCTCCAGAATGCTATGTAACAAAGGACCCCCAAACACTGTGGTTTATAATCCTAAACAGCTATTATTGTTCACAAGTCTACAGATCAGTTGGGTGGTTCTGCAAGTCTGGGCTAGGTCTGGTTGATTTGGCCTGGGGTCAAATGCATCTGCAGTCAGCTGGCAGGGTGGCTGGGGGCGAGCTAGTGGAGCACAGCCTCACTCACATGTCCTGCTGTTCACCATGGCAGCGGAGCAGGGCTCTAAAACAGCAAGTAGAAGGGTTCAAAGTCTTGGAAATCTACTCAAAGCTGGCATATATTATTTCTTCTGCATTCTATTGGCTAACACAAGTCACAAGGCCAGTCCTTCAGATTTAAGGGATAGAGGAATAAAGTCAACTTCGGGTGGGAGAAGTGTCAGTTATATTGCACAGGTCTGGAGTACATGAAGGGATAAACAAGTGGGGACACACTGCAGTAAATCTACCCAAAATAAGTAAAAACCGTACTGTTTTATTAATGAGCTGTCTGTAAGCATATACTGAGATAGATGTTTATTCATACATAAATTCAATCCCTCTTATTTTAATTCAGCATTCTGGCCTATTACTTTCCCCTCCTTTCCTATCCCTCTTATTCCACTTGAAAGATAAGCTGGTTTCTTTTCTTTTCTTTTTTTTAACTTTTGTTTATTTATTTGATAGAGCAAGCGAGCACAAGCAGGGGAAGGGGCAGAGGGAGAAACAGACTGCCCTCTGAGCAGGAAGCACCATGTGGGACTTGATTCCAGGACCCTGAGATCACGACCTGAACCAAAGGCAGATGCTTAACCGACTGAGTCACACAGGTGCCCCTTATTTTTTCTTTTTTTTCACTATAAAGTTTAACTTAACGCTGTAGGGATTCAATAAAGGCTCCAAAACCATGAGTAAGAGAACTAATAGTTAATAACAAGTATAAATGAATTCCTCTGCATCCAGAATGAAAAAACTAAAGAACAGAGTAAGTGAATCAGACAACTGAAAGGTCTACAATGGACTTTAATGAATAGTTTTGGTAAAATCTGTGTTTTTGCACAGATACACAGGTATAAAACACCTAAAATATAAAAAGATTCTCTCCTTAAGTACTTCTTAGAACAGCTGCGACTAAGGTTAACTCGATATACATTTCAGGGCTTAAAACCCAAGAAATGAACACATTTTTGCACAGTTACACCTAAGAGACATAAATTTATTATCTAACATTGGAAATACTCTCTTGACATTTGATTTGTTATTCTTATTGGTAGGTTTGCCTTTTAAGTTTTCCTAGGAGACAACACAAGAAAAAAAGTATCTACCCAGATTACCCATTATCATTCTTTTGAACATTACTTTAGGAATAACACGATATTAAATTAGCTCAATTTTGAAAAACATTGACAAAATGCTGAAGTGTTATTCTTACTTTCAGAATCTCTTTTTGAAAAGGAAATTAATATTAAAAAATTGTTTTTGCCCTGACATTGGTGGAATGAGATACACCTATGCTGTTTACAAATTCAACACACAAGTCTGCTTTAAAAGAGAAAACACTAATAGGTAAAATGAAATGAGAAGCCAACTTTAGGAGATGCTTTCATTCCAGTGTACTTAGTTAACCCCCTCCTAGGTTTTACCAGCACATCTCTGAAAAGGAATGCACATCCTAATTTCATAGATAATTAACAATGATCATTTTCCTTATACATTTAAAATATGCTTACCTCTTTGACAGCTCCAGTCTTAACTGTAAAGAAAAAGTTATTTCAAGAACCCAATTTTAGGTGCTCCAACGACATTTTATCATCACAAGTAGTATCACAACTATCAGTGTTTCTTAAAAGGAGGATTACTGACATTGTGGGCGAGATAATTATTGTGAAAGGCCATTCCAGACACTGTAGAACATTTAGGATTCCTGACCCATTCACTAAATACCAGGAGTTTTTAAGATCATTGTGACAATTAAAAACATATCCATCCATTTCTGACTGCCCCTTGATAAGACCACTGAACTAAATGATCAAAAATTAGTATCTATTAGCTTTGTGACTTCCACAGAAAGTAACTGCTTCATTACCTTCAGTAACAATGACTGAAGAGGAATACTTTGTTTAAAAAAAAAAAATCGTAATTTAATGTTATTTTGGAAAGATAAGCTGTTTCTCCAAATTCATGGTAATCTGAAAGGATTAGATGCACAAAGGGCAATACTTACTTATCCCAAAATGCACACATATATTTACAGGAAAATGACTGTTTATGTTTTACTGGCGTATCTAATCCCATTTATCTTTAGTATAAAAATATGTCCATCTTCTACAACAAAATAAAAAAACATGTGGATCTTCTTGGTAAATTCCTTCACACTGATGTTCCTGGAAACTGCTGCTGTCTTTGCTCCAAAACTTGCTGATTTAATAGTTGTTGCTGTTTCTGTAAAAACTGCACCACTTCTGGACTTCTTAGTAATGACTTGAAAAGAAAAAGGAAAAAAATATATTTATTAGCATTATTCTTATGGGAGTAGATTGTCTTCATGCTATAAAATTACTCTGATGTCTCTACACAAGGCACAATATGCTTACAAAACAAAATGTGCCCGACCTGAATTCACACTTGCACCTGATGCACTGCATTAAACTGCAAACTAAGAATAATAAAATTCGATGTCATATATTAAAATACTAAAACCTACAGTAATGGGTGAAGCCTAATCTTATCGGTGACTGTGTACACAAAGGAAATGAAATGCTTTATGTTATGCCAGCATATATACTATCTATGAAACATAAGAGCAAACAGACAAGAAGAGCACTGGTCCAAGGTCACAGTAAGAAAAACAAGGGGCCACGTGTGAAAATGGCAATTAGATGCCAGGTTGGAAATCCATGTAAGGATTCAATTTCTCCACTAGCCTATTGAGTCTTTCTGAAGAAATTAAAAAGAATGTGTGTGTGTACAGGTATTAATGAAAGTAGTATTAGCATATTGCAAAAATTTCCGAAAAGGCAGAATATGACTGATCTAATACAGTTTTGTATACCTACCATTTTTAAATATAGTCATATAACAAATATAGTTAGTGTGCTTTTACTTAAATAAAATACTTCTATAAATTGATGAGGGAAAAAAACTTTGGATCCCCAAAATTAAAAAAGATAAACCAAGCAAGGTGGAAACACTATCATTAAACACTGATTTTAAAACTTAACATTAGAACGCAGTACATTTTCTAATTATTTCTTTAAAACTTATTTATTATACTTCAATAAAAAATTGTTTGTAAAGATGTACCAATATCCTATTAAGTAAATGCACAATAATCTACTCCACTATTATCAAACTGTTGAACATTTAGGTGGTTTTAACTACTATTTTACTATTTGTGATAATTACATTTCTGGCAACATCTTCATGCTTAACTTTAGCCATATATAGGGTTTATTTCCTGATGAGACTCCTGATACCACTGCCCAACTGCTTTCTAGGTCTGATATATACATAATACCACCAATAGAATGAGAGTGCCCATTTCATGAAACCCCCAACATCACTGTGATATCTTTTAAATAGTTTTCATTTGTTGTATTGTTAATTATGATTTTTACTGATACTGAATACCTTTTCATATCACTTCATGGTAGCATTTCTGCTTTTATTCCTGTTTATACTTTTGCAATGTAGTGAAGCCAACATTTTTTCCTCATCAATTTCTATGAATATTTTGTAAACTAAAAATGTCAACCATCTTTTTTTTTTTTTTAAAGATTTTATTTATTTATTTGACAGACAGAGATCACAAGTAGGCAGAGAGGCAGACAGAGAGAGAGGAAGGGAAGCAGGCTCCCTGCTAGCAGAGAGCCCGATGCGGGACTCGATCCCAGGACCCTGAGATCATGACCTGAGCTGAAGGCAGTGGCTTAACCCACTGAGCCACCCAGGCGCCCAAAATGTCAACCATCTTAACCATAGTGTCTTATATGTGCAGCAAATATTTTTCCAATATGTTAGTTTGAAGTTTGCATTTTTTTTCTTAAAGATTTTATTTATGACAGAGAGAGAGCAACAGAGGGAACACATGCACAGGGGAGCTGTAGCAGGAGAAGCAGGCTCCCTACTGAGCAGGGAGCCCGATATGAGGCTCTATCCCAGCATCCTGGAATCGTGACCTGAGCAGAAGTCATACGCCCAAAACGACTGAGCCTCCCAGGTGCTGCCTGAAGTTTGCATTTTTATCACCATTTTTGACTACAGCATTCATTACTTCATACTTCTACTTCTTTTCAGCTAGAAAAAGATTTTTAAGATTAAGTCTCAATTGTATTTTTTTTTCCTTTATCAGGAATTTAGTTTGATGTATAGTGATATGATGAGCTAAATTCTCTTTTTGTCTTCAAATTATCACCCAATTATTTCCATGTTTATTGAAAAATCTCTGCTTTTCTGATTGAATTCTGATGTCTTCTAGCAAATTTATAATAGAAATCCCTATTAAATGTTGGTCTCATTCTATTTCCATACTACTAATGCATTCTTCCACAAACCACAGAATTCAGTACAAAGTCTGCTTTAAAGCCCCATTTTGCTCAGATATTCAAGGTTTAGTCAATGAAGGTAAAGGATTAAAGGTTTGTTTTGGGAAAGCATTATGAGATTCCAGGGTGTACTGGCAAAGGAACAATTCATTCTGATGACCAGTTGAGCAAGTTTTAAAATCTCAAAAATCTAATTCTAACAACTTCTGATAATAAATTTTTAAGTACTTTATAGATACTTACCAGTCTTTTTTGATTTAACACTTGTTCTAAAAGAGTAGGTCTTGCAGGACGATCCCCAAAGGTTCCTGTTCTTTGTTTAACAATGGAGAGTATGTTATCTGTACTTTCCTGGGATAAATGATAAAAATGCAAATAGGATTAACAGTTCGCATAATATAATAATCCATGATCCTACGCTTTTAATGATGTAAAGAATGAGTCCTCAGCGTCTCTTCCTTCTTGCCCAGTTCCTGTGAAACTTTGGGAAAAGCCCTCATTAAGTCACCGAGAAGATGTTGGCAGTTAATTTTATAGAACACTCTTCACTCCCACCCCTCTACAATTTCTTTAACCTCAGATCTCCAGTCTCTTGTGAAGGTCTCAAAATCAAAAATGGGGTAGAGGTGGGAGGAGCAAAGAGTTACCTGTGAGCTGTTTTCAGTATTATAAAAAAAATGCCAAGTGGAAATTGAACATTCTGTTCAGATAAAGCTATCCAGGCCAAAATAGTCTGCCTCTTTTGGATAGAATATATACTCAAAGGCCATCTACCTATTGCTAGAGACACTGATAGTTTTTTATCCAGTTAACAACAACAATTAAATGGGCGAAGCAGTAAAATATTAAAGAAGCAACTGATGGACAAGGCTTTCAAAATTTGTAAGTCACTAGGAGAAAAATGACAAACTGGCTTTGAAAACACTGGAAAGCACTGGTATAAATAATCCCTGCCACTGGTATAGACAAAATAGCTAGATCCTAAAATGAAAACCATACTCCGAGATATCCTTACCCAAATAAACTCAGCAGCCCTACCTACCAAATATGTATCCCTAGTTCCTTGACAGTATCTTAAAAACTCACAATTTTCCTGGCATAACTAAATACTGGAGTTAACTGAGATATATTCTGACTCTTATAAAACCACGATACAATACTGATCACATCCAAAAATGATGACTAAGCAAATATAAAATTATAAATGTTTTACATAAACCCATGCTATATGTAAATTTACTCTTCTCTCTTTGCTCTTGATTTAGGTGGTTACTGAAGCTGTTTTCTTCTCTTGACCTCTCTCTACTGGCCTCTGAGTTCTGTTAGAATAGCCACTATCTCTCTTTCATTATGGGAAGTTTATCAACCCGATATGACAAAAATGTTCAATCCCTAAACATTTTGGGCCGCAAAATGTAAAAAAACAAAAACAAAACCAAAACTATAAAAAGAGCATTCTCATACCCAAAGAAAACAAAAATAATTTCTTCTTCTCTTTCCACAGGATTAACTATGTGTGGCACTATTTCATATTTATATGCACAAGAAGTGGAATCATGAAACTGACTTGATGGCAGAGTACCCTATATTCTCACAACCCCAAACAAAGTACTACGCAGATTAACAATGTGAATGTTACAAAATCACGAAAACTTGTAGTAGAAATAACCTTGAGTCAGCTAGTCCAAACTTCTACAATGTTGAGGTTCCCTTTTTAAAAATTTTCAACACCTTTTCCCTTTTCAAAAAATTTCAACACCTTTTGTCCTAAGGAGTTTACCAACTTTTGAGGCATCCTGTTTAGTTTTAAATAAGTCCAACATTTAGGTAAACTTTTATCTCGACTGAGCTGAAATACATATCTCTTGTGATTTTTACTTAAATGTCCTACTTACATAGAGCTATGCAAAATAAACCTACTGCTTCTTCCAAATGATACCCTTTTAAGGATATTTATGGGTAATGATCACTCCCGTAAGTCTATTCTTTTATCCCTAGTTCCTTATGTTTCTCTCCTATAGCATAATTTTTATTTTTTTATTTTTTTAATTTTTTAAAAATTTTTTAAAGATTTAATTTATTTATCTGACAGAGATCACAGGTAGGCAGAGAGGCAAGCAGAGAGAGAGGAGGAAGCAGGCTCCCTGCTGAGCAGAGAGCCCAATGCGGGGCTCGATCCCAGGACCCTGGGATCACGACCCAAGCCGAAGGCAGAGGCTTTAACCCACTGAGCCACCCAGGCGCCCCTATAGCATAATTTTTAGATGCATGACTAAATGTCATATACATTTGTTCCTTATTTAACTTGATTTATGTAAATGATTTTAAATACCTTAATTTCTAATCTTGCTTTTAGATTACTACAAAAGACCCCTATTACCACTCATCAGTCCTACTATAATGATCTCCTAAATAATCTCTAAATCTCTAGGCCTCAACTTTAATCCACCCCATTAGAGTCCCTGTTACTTTCTAATTAGAAACTTCGTTTGAAGACCCCAAACCCAAATCCCATAGTCTGACATTCAATACCATACAAAAACTGGCTTCAAATTATCTTTCCAAATTTATTTTCCATGAATTTTCCAGATAAATATTCTTTCGTTAGAATGGTCCCCTTGCTTCTTCCCAAAAGTGTTTTCTGTATTCACACTTCCCTTCCTTTACTAAGATGTGTTTCTCTTTATTTTATCTACCAAAATTTGAGGGAAGCAATATAGAGTGGGGATAGAATGAAGGCTCTAGAATCAGACTGCTTGGGTTTGAATACTTGTTGGCTGTATGACCTAAGCTGTTACTTAATCTCTCTGTGCCTTAGTTTCCACACGTGTAAAATATAGCATCTGTGTAGCACTGTGTAGGGTGTCAGACTCCAGGCCTGGCACATAAGAAACTTAGCTGATTAAGCTTAAACTATTAGCCACACTTTCTGGTGTCTACTGAGTTATATTTTCTCTGCAAAACCTTTTCAGAGTATCTCAGCCGGTAAGGATCTATCCTCCTCTCCGCTAGTAAAGTAAAACTATATAGTTCGCCCTTATTATATCCTGATGATAACTGTTGGTTATTTTCTTTACATTCAGTTGGACAAAGATAAAGACTTACAGATCTTGGTATCTCCTCAGAACTGGTAAAGTGTCCCCATTACATAAGACAATGGTATAGCAGGGTATTAATTTTTGTTTATAGCAGTTATTTCTATTCATGCAAATTATTTTAGAATAGGAAAATTATTAAGGTTCTTTTTGTGGGAGGTAGAGGAGGAGACTTAATTCAGTATCTATTTGCCTTTTATACATTCTCCTTAAACAGTAGATGTAAAAACTAGACAGTTAAAAGAAGGTAGCTATAGATAAAATACTTCTTTCTTGAAAAGAAGTATATCATTTTCTCTCTCTGTATTCTGAAGTGAATTTGGAATGTATAGAGGGCAAACATGACTCTTACCAACTTTCATTTTGTAATAAGTGAGATGTTTATTTCCATAATTACTTATAATCCAAGATTTGGTAAAATATATTTTACAAGGATGTGGATACAGATTTTAAGCCACAGGGGTCCTTAACTTTGTAATGTGTATGCAAAATTAAATACCTACCTGTGTGTATTTTTCTAGGAAAAGAGTTCATTAGGTTTCATCAGATTCTCAAATAAGTCCTTTAACACTAAACAGATTAAGATTCAATGGGATAAAAGGGAAAGAGAAGTCACTCAGACCCTAATCAGTAGGTGATGCTGATTACTATAGATTACTATAATAATACTAATCTATAGTAATTACTATAGGTACTATAGTCATGCTGAATACTATAGATTTTAAAAATATTTAGGACTTCATATTTGTAAGCAATTCCAAAGTCTAAAATTTTAGCAATGAGGCAGCTGTTCAAGTATAGCAAAAACTAAGAAAAAAAAATTTTTTTAAAGAGTTTTAGAATATATCCTAGGATAGCTTTCAGTTTAAAAAATTTTCTGGATCGTTTTTAACAAAATTCAGTTTTTCAATGAAAATGTATAGAGAGATTATAGCTTTTATTAGGAGTAAAGCACACAGGATGAAATATCCGCTTATCTATAACAACTTCAAAGTGCAGCATTAATAATGACCATAATAATGGCTAAGGTTTACTGACTTACTATCTGCTAGACACTGTGTGAACACTCAATATGGAATATCTCACATATTCACTGCAGCATTACGAACCAGGTACCATTTTAATACCCATTCTCAGAGGAAGAAGCTGGGCTTAAAAAAGTTTAATAACCTGTTCAAGGCCACACACAGCAAATGATGGAATGGAGATTTGTGGCCGGAAGTCCAACACCAAAGCACTGGCTTTAACCTTGAACACAGTTCAAAGCAAACACTCCAAAAATCTTCCTGAGAATTACACCCCTTTATGATTCCATTTTCTTTTCTAGGAGCACTAAGAAAAGGGCTAATGAGAACAGGGATACTGAGAATAAGGTATTAAGTACAGGGTACTAAGCATGGGAGTACTGAGAACAAGTCTATTAAGTATAAGGCTACTGAGAATAGAATTACTGAGAACAGAGTACAAAGAATAAGATTAACAGAGAACAGGACACTAAGGACAGAGTACTATTAAACACAGGGGTACTAGGAGCAGCTTACTAAGAATAGGCATACTGATAACAGTAAGCTGTGAATAGAGAGGGTAATAAAACCAGGAAGAGATCACCTTCTCCAAAGTACAATTTCATCTAGGTTCCTAAGTCTCTTGGCCTGCTTCTTTAGCGATGAACCAGACCAATCACCTATTATCTGTCCTTCCAGCCCATATCCCAGATCTTTGAAATGACAGATCTGCTGATGTATCACATCATTTCCATTGACATTCATTCATCTATCACAAGGATGCAACAGAACTGTTAAGGCTTTGCACATGTGCGTATAAACTTTAATTTAGGACAAGCACTCACTAACTCTCAACCACAAGTCCAGCCCCAGCAACCTGGCCCATCTGGAAGCCGGTGGGTAGTGCTGGAAATGCACTTCGCCTAAGAGTGGAGTTTTTTCTAACCACCTCCCTCTGCCCAAGACCGCATCTAAGGTCTGATACCTCCAGTCTGACGTTTCCCGTGCTGCCAGGCTGCGCGGACCCACTGCAGTTAAGGGCCTGGTCACTTTTCTTCTTTTTGTATTTGTCCTTATACATCTTGTTGCGGTGTTTCTTGCACATCCAAGGCTTCCGTTGCTTGGCCACCTGGCTCGTGGTCTCGCTGCAGCCCTCGAAGGTGCAGGTCTTGCTCATGCTGCCCCCGCCGCTGCTCCGTCTCCGGGCTCCCCCGCTGCCACCCTCGCCGCCAGAGTGGGTCTCCTCATCCTCCAGATCCTCCAAACTAGCAGTGCTTTCGCCTCCTCCTGGGGCGTCGGAAGTGTCCAGCAGGTCGGCTTCGTCCTCCCCTGCCTCCTCCTCGCCAGTCCCCGCCACTTCGCACAGGTACCTAATGGACTTGCCTGCACCGGCGCCGTCCCCCAGGGCCGGAGCTTGCCTCAGTACGCCCTCGGCCGCAGAGTCGTCCTGCCCTCCGCAGGGGTGCATCACCAGCAGAGTAAACTGCGAGGCCTGGGCCGGGACCGGGGCCGGAGCCAGGGCCTGGCCCAGAGCAGGGTCCGGAGCCCCGGGGCGGAGCGCGCCGCTGGCAGCGCCCGGCCCCGCACCCTCGACATCACCCTGCACCTCCGTGCTGCTGACACCTTATGGGGGTCCACGACCCCAGCCCTTCAGCACCTGTAGGGCCCAACGGCACTTCGCAAACCAAAGACCCAGGACCCGCGAGAGGAAAAAAAAACCTCCGGCTCCGCTAAGGCAGCCCGACTGCGCCTGCGCGTGAGCGTTTCCACGCCGGGTGCCTTTCAGGGAACTTGGCGTTTCTGAGGGGCGGGGCTGAGCCGCCAGCGAAGGAACTGCTGCGCAAGTGCGGCTCTGGCGCTGGCGGGAGGCGCCACGCTTCGCTGGCGCCGCCGCTGCTGTGGAGGCTGTGTGTGAAGTTGAAGTGTCCGGGGCGCTGGGTAAGACGGCGCTTTTTTTGCTGAAACCTGCTGTTCAAAAAGTTTCAAAACACTTATGAACTGGAACTCCACAGTATAAATTAAGGTCGTTCCTGAGCGATTTATGACTTGTGGCGTTCGGACGCTGGTTGTCCTAATATTTTGTCCCCAACTGCCTGAAGTGGGAGATGTGAAGCTGGGATGTGGTGATGTCACACCCTGGGACCAATTGTTAGCAGTCAGGGACAGCAGAGGCGGCCTATTTGAAAATGATACAGTGGTGAAGGAGTGGGCCAGACTGGGGCCCAAGTTCTATTTGTGTTGAGAGCTAAGCGGTTTGTTCTTGATAAATTTGTTTTTCTCTCCAGGAAACTTACTTATTTGATTTTTAATGTTTATCCTTTGCTATAACCGCTGAGGTAAGCCTTTAATACCGTTTTCATTAAATTCAGTGAAAATGTGCGAAAAGCAGCAATGAATAACAAACAAGAAAAAAAAAAGCCCTCAATAGACGATCTATCATTTTTACCAATTGTGGCACAGTTGCTAGTTGTTAAATCTTAAATTAGCCAAATCTCGCGGGGGAACCGATCCTGCAAGGTCTTGTACGAAACCGTCGAGTAATTGTGCTCTTTCCATGTATTCCTTCCTCCTTGCGTAGTCGGGGTTTGCATTCCACCTGTTGCTAAGGAAAGCAATGCTCTCCAACCAATGATAAATCCACTCACATTAAGGTGTTTGGGTGTTCATGTGTGAGTAGATCACCAGCTACATTTCAAAGAGAGGCACAGTGGATGGGAGAAAGTTTGGAATTCGACAGACCTGGCTGGCACCGTCCTGTTGTGACCAGGCCTAGTTAGTGAGAGCCTGTGTGGGCTTTGGCTTTCTCAGTGGCCAGAGGGGCGGTCAGTGGTGTGCTAGACCCGGTGGATGAAAGCCAGTTGTTAAAATATCAGGAGTTTAATGAGCTGGAGTCTAAACACCTTCATTTCTAAAAATGAATTACACCAACAAATTATGTTCAAAACAAAAGTTAAAATCCTCAAAACTTACACTTTCTAATTGTGTTACAGTGTTTTACTGTAGTAACGCTTATAAGAATAATTATGTCTATTGTATCTGTATGTGGAAATACTATGGAGTGATGTGATACTGCACCTCTCAGCTCTGCATACATTGATGTCACAGTGGTTGCTTGAAACTAGCCATGGTAAGAGTATTTACACAATGGAAATTGCCAAATGAAACAAAACGGAGCTCGATTTACTAAATGTCCGATTGTCTTCAGACTTAAAGGGATTATAAAAATGTTAACAAAGATTCAACTTAAAACATTTGATCTGTGGCTGTCACATTGTGAATAGCTTCCCAAAATTGAGGAAATAAATATTCTTTCAGTATTTGAAAACTACCGTGATTTCAGCAAAGTAGTTGCTTACATCAGTGAAGAACAAGTGAAGTCCTAGCATACATCTTCATTGTTTCACTTTTGTCTTACTCATAAATGTAAACAAAAATATCAGCCAACATTCATGTCTGAACTACACTCTGTCAGTGATGTGAGCAACTTCTTTGCTGATTTGGATAAAAATCAAGCATTTATTTATAGTTTGAATTCATGACACTGCTGTTACTGCTGTTGGTGAAATAATTATAAAAACTGACAGTGGGTTTTACAAGTAACAAGTCACTGACGTGTGGGTGTATGGAATTTACAATAAAGTGACTTGTGATTTTTGTCATTATTTGTAAATCATGTGCTAAACATTTTTCTATCAGTTAACTCTTTTTTAAAAAATTTACCAGCATGTCACTGAGGGCAGTG
The DNA here is from genome assembly GCF_002288905.1 of Enhydra lutris kenyoni. Classification (NCBI taxonomy): domain Eukaryota; kingdom Metazoa; phylum Chordata; class Mammalia; order Carnivora; family Mustelidae; genus Enhydra; species Enhydra lutris. Next base: position 8,607,281 of record NW_019154144.1, on the reverse strand, counting down.
CTATTTAAATCCTAGTGCAAATTCCTGTTACGGTATTTAATAAATGACAGCAGGGTTTTCTTTTTAATTTATTGAGAGATAATTTACATATCATGAAACCCACCCATGGTAAGCATACAGGGTAATGATATAGGCCAGCAGGAACCAATTGACTCCTAATATTCCAATTGACTCCTCCTAATATTCCATTTTTCAGTGTTACTGTAATTTAACTCTGACTTAGCCTTCTTCCTTTGCTTAAGAAAATGATGTATGGTGATGGGTATTGAGGAGGGCACTTGTGACAAGCAGTGGGTATTATATGTAAGTGATGAATCACTAAATTTTACACCTGAAACCAGTATTACCCTATTTGTTAGCCAACTAGAATTCAAATAAAGACTTGAAATAAAAAAAGAAAATGATGTATGGTTAATTTTTATGTAATTTGTAATTCAAATAAAATTATTATACAACTGGAACCAGAGTTCCCCATCTGTTTTCCTCTCTTTCAAACTCTGTAGACTAGTTTGCCTTCTCTCGCTTGTTTTTTTCTTCCTCTCTTGCTTTTAGACAACAGTTCTATGCTTCCCTGAGGAGTAATATATGCTGTGTGTTGGGAGCTTATGAAAGGAATCATTCTAATTTCCTTTTTTCAGTCACCCTAGGTGTTCTTTCAAACTATGAAACTTGATGTTCACAGAGTACCAATTTTCACCAGAAGAGAACTTTACCATTGTGATTACAGCATAGTAGAATGGTCTTAAAAGCAATTATGACCCTCATTTTTATCTAAGAATTCTTGCATGGAAATAAGTCTTTAGGTCTTGGATTTTATTTTATTATTTCAGAGGAAAATAAAGTACTTAACTGTACCATATATCATGCTTGTGATATTGATTGAATGAATGTTACGATCATTACAAAACAATAATTTTCAATTCTACCATTTCTCTGTATTTATGAGTTGGTATTTTACTGTAAAGAAGAGCCTTCCCTTTTACTTTATGTATTTATTGTTTATATACTGTCAGTATAGACTCATAGATTAATGTTTTATTTAATCAATTGCAATCTCTTACTTACCTTATTGATTTTGCTGCTCAAATTGTTCTGATTTGGCTGGACTTTCTAGATTTGGCTGGAAGTAGTCCTTCAAGTTGCATCCTATATCCTTTTGAGCATTTCCTTACTTTCTGACACAAAAAGGTATTCCAGACCTGTCTTGTACCTTTCCAGCTGCAGTCCATTTCTCCTTTCTCCTAGGATTTCTGGTTCTTTTTCATGGAGAATGATATCTAGACACCAAGATCTGGGTGCTAGATGTGCTCATTTTTAGTAGACACTTTTAGCAGAAAGAGGTAAAGGGGAAAAAATCCAAATATGTGTATATTTATGTATGTATCTATATGTAATCATAAATTCATGCTGATTACTGATAACTCCAGTTAAGATCCTACCCCCAGTAGTCTTTCTTGCCTTCCCCCATTCCACCTAGTATCTTCTTTCTTCCCAATGAGAACTTTGTTGATGATATGAATCATCATGAGATGAGAAATTTGTTTATGATAATCTATATTGCATGTTATAGTTTATATTAGTTTTTTCATTGAATGATTTTTTAAAAAATTATTTATTCTTTGCTTCCAGAAAGGTAAAAGGCATATTAAGATAATGAAATGAACACAGAGTTCATTTTTGTATTTGTATTTGTATTTCATTGTATTTGTATTTGTATTTCTTGCATCTATCAGTCCACAGATAATGCATGATTATAACAAAAAGTAGACTCTGCTTAGACTTCCACATACATTGTTTGCATTTTGTTTAGGAAAGCCAGGAGATAGCCTCCTTTGAAAGAGGATTTCAAAGAGTTGCTGGGTATGTAATACTTTGATAATAATGTTATCAGTGTAAGAGTAGAGGACTTCTAGGGGAAGAAATATTCTTGGACATTAGTGTGTGATGTTTTGACTTTAGTCAGAGGTTAAATGCCTATGTATTTGATCTTCCATACCCCAGTCATCCTTGAATCTAACTTAATTGTCACAAAATGCCTTACCTAAATATAAATAAAATACAGAACAGCAGTGAAATATCTATAAGATGACCTCTGCTGGTTCATTTACAACAAGGGAGTTCCTCTATCCCCATGTGATATGTATTCATAACACTTGTGATGTTATTAGATGCTCACACTACCAAACTGAGTTCTCATTTGAACATAAGCAGGGGAACTTTAAAAAATAAATATTTTATTTATTTATTTGATGGAGAGAGAGAGAGCACAAGCAAGCAGAGTGAGAGGCAGGGAGAGAAGCAGGGTCTCCCCTGAGCAGGGAGCCCAATGCAGGGCTCCATCTAGGACCCTGGGATCATGATCTGAGCCGAAGGCAGCTGCTTAACCAACTGAGCCACCCAGGCACCCCAAGTAGGGAAATATTTTTAAAACTATTTCTAAGTAAGTCAGATAAGTTTGTTCTCATGGAAATAGTGTGGCTGGAAGAACAATGAGAGGCAAGACTTGATCTATATGAACATAGAGCTGGCATCTGGACCCATTTGCTATGACAGTAAAAGTCTGGGTTTCATTGAGAAACAGGTTATCTTTTCATCCTTCTCGAGCTATGTGTGGGGATAGGGAGGACATAAAAAACTCCTGGAGGCCTCATGATTTAGTTTAAATTATACAACTAAATTGTTTTTCTAATTAGGATTTTTTTTTAAAGATTAACTGAAATAAGGAATTACATCCCATCAATTTATAGCAACATTACTTTTTCCAGAGATGAGAGATCTTAGAGGTGTGGGTAGCAACATTACTTTTTCCAGAGATGAGAGATCTTAGAGGTGTGGGTAGATTACTTTATCAAAAGTCCATTCTTGTAGATAGTTTTTAGACAAAACAACATTCTAATGACTGATTAAAGAGGCTAACTCTGGTAGCACAATGTATGAAGTAATGTTCACTCTGAGACACCTTAGTCTGGTGGCCTTAAGCTCTATTTTGGCATAAGTCTTAGCATGATAGCTTCATCAAGGGAATTTGAGATGATTTGAAAGGACACATGATATGTAATAGGGAAGCAAGGAAAGAGTCACAATCATATGGTACATAAAACATGCATTTTGCCTGTTGACGTAGTTATTGTTGGTAGTACCGCTAGGTTTATGCCTAAAAACATAGTATTCTGATAAATTCTGTCTTGCACAATTCCCATAAAAGAAAGGGGGGAAATACATGTTATGTTTATAATTACATATGCCATATAATAGGATAGAACTTCTTTTTGAGTAGCTATTGATGAAAACCAAATCTGTGCTTATGATCTTACACATTTGATGATTAGAATAATTTTCCACGAATTGGTTTGTGGCTCCATACCTTTCAAACCCTTTTTCTTCTCCAGTGTCTCATGTTAAGAGCCACAGGACACATTTGTCACATTCATATTGTGATTTGACCTCCGATTGTATACTTTTCTTGTCTTGATGCCCAGCGAGTCAGTACAGTATAGGCAGGAGGAACATTCCTGAAAACCTGGACTACATGGGAGAGTGGGGGAGAGAGAGAGGGTTAGCAATCCTTTGACTATGAACCACATAAATATATCCCACTAAACCCAAACTAATTGTATCTCAACTCATCCTCCCCCAGTCAGGTCTCCACATGTCTAGATCCTCTTCAACACCACCAAGCACAAGAAGAAATGTGACAGGAGGGAGGTTCAAGTAGAAAGAGACAGGGGTCTCAAGATTAAGTCGCTTACTTTCTTTTGCAAAAATATATGCCCATGTCAATACATTGCTGCCACCCTCCCAGCCTTGGACAGGAAGAAAGGAGCTTAACCATCATCATTTGTGTATAAATCTACCTCAGTTCATTAGTACTTTGTCCAATAAGTACTTTGCCTCTCAGAGAAGAAATCTTCTATTTAAGGGTCCACTTAGGAGGATTGGGTTTGGAATTATCTTAGGGAAAGGATTACCTATTATCCAAGCATTTGAAAATGCGATTGTGCTGGCTTCTAATCATTGGAGCTCATCTTTTCATTTTCTTTCTTTTTCTTTATGAAATCCCTTTAGAATTTCTTTTTAATAAGCTCCAAAAGAATATTATTCCTAAATTACCAGGAGACAGTGAGAACTGGCCTGTCTCATAGATTTACTCTATTATAGGACATAAGATTCTGGCAGTTAATAAGTGCTCAATTAAGGATAACATCAGGATAAGCAGTTTGTTAAATGAGCTGAAATGGTAGGGTTTGGAAGTATTTATATGTTCTCTTTAAACCTGTTGCATCTGCTCTTTCTCACCCCCAGACAATCTTTTGGGAATATCCCATTATTTTTCTGTTTACTAATAAACAGTCTCATTTTCAGATTTAAGCAACCCCAGGGAAATATATCAAAACTTCATTTTTTTTCCCTCTTACTTTAAAGTTTCTCTCCTCCACCATAACTCAAGGTTGACCAAGTTTGAAACTGACTGGGTGGTGGTGGGCTTGGTTTCTTTATCTCCCACCTTCCACTTTCTCCCCTATTTACAATTGCTGTTTCTGACCCCTCTAAGTCAGGTATGGGGATAAGGGGAACTTTTGAAGAACAAAAGCTTATGTGGCAGGTGTTTTTGTAGTCAACAGTTATAACCTTTCATGCAGCAGATGCCCTATTGCTGGCTTTATTCCTGGTGGATACTTCAATGAATTCCGTTTTCCTGATTTTGGTGATACCATTTCCATGCATCTTTCTCCTGGGATCCATATACCTCATCCTTTCAGAATAACTCAAGGCCAGCTACCTTGCCCCATCATGGTTGGAAGAGTGGCTGGTTTCTGTTGCTCCTAGCTTTTCACTGTGTTATGAAGATAGCTTCATCCATTTTTAAGGAAGGGTCTGTTAACAATCCCTGTCACCCCCTGAACTCTAAGGTATATGTGCAATTTCTCTGAAATGTTCTTTTTAAGCTCAGCACATTCATCTTGAAAGATGCAATGAGGGAAACACATAGTTCCCTGCAACTCCCTTCAAAAAAGTCCTCTTCAATCTTTCTCATTCTTGTCACACTCTTAACTTCTCTTATATGTAAAGGGATGATGATAGTGGGGAGTGGGTTTCAGGTTACAGAACCAGTTTGGAGCCACACTGGTGTCCTGGCACCTATGTACGGGCACTTACCACATGTTATTCTCATCTTTGGGGGCTCACTGAGAACTGTGAGACAATAGGAAGGAAAGTAGTTGTAATTTTGGAAGTCGTAACTTGTGCCACTTAGATTGTCCATATATATTTTTTTCATGGTCTACTGATATTTTCTCATTCATCCCTGCCATTTTTCATTCAGAAGGGCTCTAAGTCATCCCTTCATCAACCCAGTTTATGTACCATTACCATGAGTAATCCCTAGTGCCTTCAGTTTATGTTACCATCATCATTATTATCAAATCTGTGCAGACAGCTTTGTATGAATTGCACTAAAAGAGGGAGGTAATAGTTTGAGATAATACTGAATTTGAAAGTAATTAAAAGGTAATAAAACTATTTTAGGCCCCTCATTGCCATCAGAGAGTCCCTGCCTACTGAGCCTAGAAACCATACCATGAAAGGACTCATTTCTTCATTAGTTACATATTAGAGGTGTTTAGGAAAAGAACCTTCATCTCTGAGGAGGAAGATACTATCTTTTCAGAAGACACAAAAGCAGTAGGCAATTAATACAGTGATTCCAAGAGAAAAGCTGAGAATATGAAGCTAGATTGGAGACACAGTTTAACAAATTAAACTGGGGATAGGGACCTTCTGACTAAAAATAATGGACTCCCTAAGGAAGTAGTGTGACCAAGGAGAAAAGTTTGAAATGCAATATTCTAAAGCCACCCAGGAGGTCTGAGCACTAGAGAATAATCTTGTATAGATGAAGGTGATCAAAGGTCAATTACAGAAATATATTAGGGAGCTGAGAACAAACAAATGGTGACTTAGAAAATGTGCAAAACATGTAATTTTTACTCTGAAAGACAGAGCAGGGTGGAATCAACCCACTGACAGAAATGTCTCTCTGGAGAGTGAATTGAAGAGGAGAGTTTTCTGGAATTCATCAAACACATAAATAGAATTGGTCTTGTGACACACAAGCCAAAATACTGACTCCATACCACCCACAGACCTGGTTTCAGTCTAAATAGTATTTATTGAGTGTTCCTGTGAAGTAAGGGAAATCCCTTTATCCCGTGGATCAAAGCATTTGCCTTCAAAATTTTAGGGGACTTTTTGTGAAAAGTAGAGCACTGAAAACCAATCTTGCCTTCTTTTGAAACTTTTTATGGGGTCAGTCTTCAAGCTAAGCAAATGTCACAACCTCTTCGTGAGAGAAAAAGGACAGGTAGCAGAGACAGACAGGTAGGTAGAACTAGTATGTTTTTAGGTGATGAATGGCTGGTAAGTGTCTAAATTTGGGAATCTTTATTTATTTTTATTTTTTAAATTTTAATTCCAGTATAATATACAGTGTTGTATTACTTTCAGCAGTACAGTATACTGATTCAACAATTCTATACATTACTCAGTGCTCATGATAATAAGTGTACTCTTAATCCCCTTAACTTATTTCACCCATCCCCCCACCTTCCCTCCAGTTTCCATCAGGTTGTTCTTTATATTTAAAGGTCTGTTTTTGTTTTGTTTCTTTTTTATTTTATTCATTTTCTGTTTATTAAATTCCACATATGAGTGAATCATATGATATTTGTCTTTCTCTTTCTTATTTCACTTAGCATTATACCCTTTAGATCCATCCTTGTTGTTGCAAATGGTGAGATTCCATTCTTTTTATGGCTAAGTAATATTCCATTGTATAGATATATGCTACCTCTTCTTTATCTGTTCATCTGTTGATGGACATTTGGGTTGCTTTCATAATTTAGCTATTGTAAATAGTGCTGCAATAAACATAAGATGCATATATCTTTTCAAATTAGTGTTTTCATATTTCTTAGGTAAATACCCAGTAGGGGAATTACTGGATTATATGGTATTTCTGTTTTTAATTTTTTGAGGACCCTCCATTCTGTTTTCCACAGTGGCTATCCCAGTTTGCATTCCCACCAACAGTGTAAGAGGGTTCTTTTTTTTTTTTTTTTCTCCACATCCTTGTTAACAGTTATTCCTTATGTTTTTTATTTTAGCTTTCTGACTGGTATGAGGTGATATCTCATTGTGGTTTTGATTTGTTTTCCCCTCATGCTGAATGATGTTGAGCATCTTTTCGTGTGTCTATCGGCCATCTGTGTGTCTTCTTTGGAGAAATGTCTGTTCATGTCTTCTGCCCATTTTTTAATTGGATTATTTGTTTTTTGGTGTCCAGTTGTATAAGTTCTTTATATATTTTGGATACTAATCTTTTCCAGATATGTCATTTGCAAATATCTTCTCCAATTCAGCAGGTTGTGTTTTAGTTTTGTTGACTGTTTCCTTTATTTTGAACAAGCTTTTCATCTTGATGTAGTCCCAATAGTTTATTTTGCTTTTGTTTCCCTTGCCTCAGGAAACATATCTAGAAAAATGTTTCTATGGCCAATGTCAGAGAAATTACTACCTGTACTCTCTTCTAGGATTTTTATGGTTTCAGATCTTATATTTAGGGTTTTCATCCATTTTGAGTTTTTGTATATGGTATAAGAAGGTGGTCCAGTTTCATTCTTTTGCATGTTTTGCATTTTCCAGTTTTCCCAACACCATTTGTTGAAAAGACTGTCTTTTTCTCATTGCATATTCTTGCCTCTTTGTTGCAGATTAATTGACCATATATGGGTGGGTTTATTTCTGAACTTTCTGTTCTGTTGATCCATATGTCTGTTTCTGTGCCAGTATCATACTGTTTTGATTACTACAGCTTTGTAGTATATCTTGAAATTACTACAACTTTATAGTATATCTTGGAATTGAGGTATATTAGTTTAGTTCTTTTTCAAAGTTGCTTTGGCTATTCAGGGTCATTTTGGTTCCATACAAACTTTAGGATTATTTTTTCTTGTTCTATGATAAATGCTGTTGGTAATTTGATAGGGAGTGCATTAAATCTATGGATTGTTCGAGTAGTATGGACATTTTATCAGTATTCTTGCAATTCACGAGCAGGGGCTATCTTTCCATTTTTTGTTTCTTTCATCAGTGATTTATAGTTCTCACTGGCAGGTCTTTTTCTTCACTTCCCTCTCCCAGGCCTAAGAAACCACTAATCTATTTTTTTCTATTGATTTTCATATTCTAGACATTTCATTACATGGCATCATACAAAGTGTGGTATTTTGTGACTGTTTTCTTTCACTTAGCATATTAGTAATTAATTTTTTCCAATAAAATTTTAAATAAAAACTCAACTGAGTAATTTTAAAATCTTTTTTTAAAGATTTTATTTATTTATTTGACAGAGATCACAAGTAGCAGAGAGGCAAGCAGGGAGAGAGAGAGAGAGAGAGAGAGGAGGAAGCAGGCTCCCTGCTGAGCAGACAGCCTGATGCGGGGCTCAATCCCAGGATCCTGGGATCATGACCTGAGCCGAAGGCAGAGGCTTTAACCCACTGAGCCACCCAGGCGCACCTAATTTTAAAGTCTTAATTGGCTTTATTAATGGAGTCATGAATTGGGCAGCCTCCTATCTAGCAAGTAGAGGGAAGCTTTAAGGGGCTACAGAAAAGGGAAGGTTTTTAATGGTAGGGAGCGGGAAAAAAGAAATTATTAGCAAAAAAACCCCTCATTGTTTTACAAGACCAGTGCTCTAACCCCTGAGCTATTGAGCCTTCCCCTAACCTCATTGTTTTAGGCAATTTTACTGACAGACCCCTACTAAGGGGTCTGTCAGTAAATTTCCTATTGCTGACCAGGAAATCCCCATGTATTTCTGGTGGGTTGGAACCAATTACATACTAAGTTTTGGCTTACTGACTTAGGACCTTGTGATGTCTATCTTAACCTAAGTGATGCCATTTGGGGTGTGTGGTTTTGTTTTTAACAACTTTTGTTGAACTTGTGTTATTTACACAGTGCTATAAGCCTTGGAAATACCAAGATAAATAAGAAACTCTTTGTTCAAGTAGCTTAGAGTAGTGGTCCTTGACTGTGTGTATTAGTCAGAGTTCTCGAGATTTGTTATAGAAATGGCTCACACATGAGAAGTCCCATGATTCCCAACTGCCAGCTGCAGAACCAGGCGTGCTGGTGGTGTAATTCCCTCTAGGTTCTAAGACTTGAGAACGAGGAGCCTCAGTGTCCTAGAGCAGGAAAATATGGATGTCCCAGCTCAACAGAGAGCAAATTCACCTTTCCTCAGCCTATTTTTTTTTTTTTCTTTTCTATTTAGCCCTCAGTGGACTGGATGGTGCCCACCCACTTTGGTGAGGGCAATATTCTTTACCCAGTTTACCGATTCAAATGCTAATCTTTTCCAGAAACACCCTCACGGACACACTTAGAAATAATGTTTTACCACCTATCTGGGTTATCCATTAGCCTAGTCAACTTGATACATAAAATTCACCATCACACCCTATTAGACCCAAGGTTGGTCGGCCTTTCTTTCTTTTAAAAAATAGTTTGTAAAATTCCTTCTCTACCTCAAAATGAAATTTTAATTTAGTTTAATTAACATTTAATATAATTTACTTACATACATAATTTAAAAATCAACATTGTCCTCAGGGGCTGGGACAGAGAGGAATGGGGAGATGTTTAGTGGGTATAGAGTTTCAGTTTTGCAAGACCAAATTGTTCTGGAGATTGGTTGGACAGCAATGTGAACATATTTAACACTATTAAAATGTACATTTAAAGTAGTTAAGATGGAAAATTTATGTCATATATATTTAACCACAATTTTAAAAGAATCAACATTATCCTAAATGCAATATAAAAGAGACACAAAAAGAAAATAATATGTAATCAAATAATGTATCTAACATTTTAATTTTCAGGGACAATTAGCCTGGAAAATATAATGATGTAGTTAGATGCTTTTTTTTTTTTTTTTAAGATTTTATTTATTTGTCAGAGAGAGAGGGAGAGAGAGCGAGCACAGGCAGACAGAATGGCAGGCAGAGGCAGAGGGAGAAGCAGGCTCCCCGATGAGCAAGGAGTCCGATGTGGGACTCGATCCCAGGACGCTGGGATCATGACCTGAGCCGAAGGCAGCTGCTTAACCAACTGAGCCACCCAGGCGTCCTGTGTAGTTGGATGCTTTTATCTACTAAAATGAATAAGAAGATTAGAAGTCTTTCCTTACAAGGGTTACAGAAAAAAAAAAGAGCAGAGACATGGTGGCCCCCAGAATAGGAATAGTTTAGGATAAGCTAAAATAAACCAAATTAGTTTGTATGTGATAGGAAAGAGGGAGAAACATTTAACTGAAGTAGGGAAGACATGTGAAGAGAAGTTGTAGGCTGACGAAGAAGGTGACGAAGAATGAGTTGGGCATTATTTTTATTTTTTATTTTTTAATATTTTATTTATTTATTTGACAGAGATCACAAGTAGGCAGAGAGGCAGGCAGAGAAAGAGGAGGAAGCAGGCTCCCCGCCAAACAGAGAGCCCGATGTGGGGCTCGATCCCAGGACCCTGAGATCATGACCCGAGCCAAAGGCAGAGGCTTTAACCCACTGAGCCACCCAGGCGCCCCGGGCATTATTTTTAAATGAAGGGTGAAATTATTTTCTATATTATGACATGAAGTAGTAGTAAGAGTATCTCAGAAAACTTTTACTCTATCAAAAATTCCATAATTTATTAAGTTATATATCCAGCTTCTAGAAATTAAAAATATGTCAAAGACTATTTTTTAATAAACAACAATGAATAAAAATAGACTGGTAAAAGAAGTAGTCATACAAGAGGCTATGGAGAGATAACGCCTCTCTCTGGGGCCTCAATATCAGAGTTAAACAGAAACAAAACAAAACAAGTAACCAAAAACTTAACACACAGTTTCAAAACATAAGTTTATAACATGTAGGTCTTATAAGAGTACTTAAAATTTTTAACATGAAAGTATGAAATATTTGAAAACTCTTTCATTGAAATTCAATGAGATGTCTGTTTTAATATTTTGTATTAAGTCTATTAAAGTTAGTTTAAAATGTCCTGTCACATCTTTGCATTTGGTTTACATGACAATGAACACACTGACTAAAACCACTCTCAGCTATAAAGATAGCAGGAAATGCTGCCATAATTTGGGTAATTTTCAAATAGGTGGGTGTGAAAGTCTTAGCTAGATCCTAAACCTTTTTAAATAGATTGGTTAAATCATGGTTTGTCCTAAAGTCCTTTTGAAGATCAATTAATTTCTTTTGAAAATGCTTGCTGACATATTTCACATCTGTTTAAAACTATTAAAACTGTTTTAAAAAGTTCAGAATCTTCTATTGTAAAAGTTAACTGTCTTTGAGTCTAATTATTATTGCATCCAAATGAGAGCAATATATTTCTGAGTCAAGTATTTTTAATCTGTCTTCATGTTAGATAGATAATAGTGCAAGGCTGAAAACTGTAAAAGTCCCCGGTGAGCAAGGTTATTTTTAAGTATTTCATTTGTTGAAAAAGCCCTGAAAATTCCCTTCAATTTTAATGAGATTGGTCCCCTTTTCTTAAAGTTTAAGAAGGAGGTCATTGATGCTCTAAATGTCCCTTTCCAATGGAGAGATCTGACTATTCCCTTTGATCCACGTGATAGCATTAGTTTAATAGGATAAGAATTGCTCTTTTCTACTTCCTGTGAGTGAATATGAAGGATAAGCATTACATGATGTTTTCTGCCAAAAATTTTTAACATGAATCTAATTAAGCCCATAGAATGAATTTCCTGTTTACAGGAGAGAGGGAGCAATAAGTTAAACTACACTATAAGGAGACAATTACAAGCATCCAGAATGTGGAATTGTGAAACACAAGTGGCCTAGTGGCCACTTTATTTTTTTTTAAAGGTAGATTCAAGAAATTTTCTAGATTAAAGAAATGAAAGAGTTGTATAACAAACGAATACAAAGTGTGAACCTTGATTAGATCCCTACTGAAAACAACAAAAAACAATTATAAAAGGTATTTTGGTGACAATTGGAGACATTTGAAAATGACATTAGATAATTATTTCAAATTGTTGTGGATGTGATAATACTGTTATGGCCATGTAAGAGAATATCCTTATATGTAGATTTATGCTTGAGAATTTAGGCATAAAGTAGCATGATATCTGTATTTTCCTTTGAAATGTTTTAGCAAAATATACATACATGCACATAGGAACTGATTATGGGAAAATTCTTATAACTGTTGAATCTAGGTAGTGGGGATATAGGTGTTTATTGTCCTGGTCTTTCAGCTTTTCTGCGTATTTAAAAATATACATATTAAAATATAAAATATAAATTAAAATAATTATAAATTAAATAAAGAGAAGGACCTTTTCAAATATGGCTTGGAAGATATACCTCACTCTTTTGCGTTATTTCAAATTTGACATTTATTTTTTTCATTGATTTTATCAAACATTCCACAGAACCCCATAATGTGAGCCAAATCTTTTTAAATTTTTATTTATTTATTTCAAGATTTTATTTATTTATTTGACAGAGAGAGAGAGAGAGAGAGAGAGAGAGACATTGAGAAGAGGAAACACAAGTTGGGGAGTGGGAGAAGCAGGCTTCCTGCTGATCAGGGAACCGATGTGGGGCTTCATCTCAGGAACCTGGGATCATGACCTGAGCTGAAGGCAGACACCCAATGACTGAACCACCCAGTCGCTCCCAAATCTTTTTTTTTTTTTTTAATTTATTGGAGAACCATCTTATTTGGATAAGACATTCAGATTCTTCGAGACGTTTGATAGATTGTGGGTAATCTGTCATTGAAGGTATTACTTTTGAACATTCATTGATCCGTGGAGTTATCTCAATAATTCTCAGTAAGTATTGCTGATGAATAACAAAATGACTTTTATAAACGTTTGGTACTTCTTTCTTTCTGATTTCCTTTAATATTCACATTTGCAAATATAGTTATCACTTAGTATAAGGTATACATAAAGGCATACTTTTATTCTTCTATTTAGAACATACATTTTGTGAAAAATCAGTTCTTCAATTTAAGTATTACGTATATGTGATGCACCTCAGTTATTATTTGCAAACTCTGATATTTATAGGGAATACTAATGACACACAGTAAATCAGATCAGAACACATTACAAAGTAGAAATATATGTATGAAACAAATTATTTCTATATGCATTTGTGATGCATATTATATATTTATTATACAATTATATATAATTTTAAAATCTGACATATAAATTGCCCTACTAAATTAAGAATTTTACTATAGTTACCTGAGCAGAAGTAAGGAACATTTACAAGAAAAATTGTGTTTATTTTTGTAGAGAACTATATTTCAATATATATAGTTTTACTTTTTAATTATGCTGATATGGCATTCAAAATTAGAATTTATTTTAATGTGAATTTACTAGAAAAATGAATAAACTTATAAAATTGTATTTACCTGAAATAATATGTCATTTATTTGTCATTTCAATCCGTTGTGTTTTTTTAACCTACATTTTTTAAAATTTTTCTTTAATAGTAATAGTTTTATTTTGATGAGTAATTTAAATTTAGTACATCAAATTCATGATCTTAAGACTTGCCATTTAACATAAATGCTGAGTTAAACATGAGTTGAATTAAAAAAAAAAACTCCAGGTGGTAGCCCAAGAAGGTATACATTGTGGGAGTGTATGAGAATGACTGAAGATTAGGAAATACCTCAGATATTAAAATCATTTTCAGTTGTATTCCTGACAGGTAGGCAAAGTTCAGAACCGTGTTGAGGAAAGTAAGAGTAACAGAGTACCTTTTCATATATCATTTTATTTACTCCCAAAGAAAGCACACTGCTTTTTGTTGTTAAACTTATTTCCTGAACTCATCTTTTCTACAGATACAGGTTTAATATAATTGTACCTTTTGTTAAGGGTTAAATGTGTGGAGATGGAAGGTCATACTGTTTTCTAATGAACTAAATGCACACAATTTTAAAACCAACAGCATTATAAAGTTTTAAAAGCAAAAGGAAACTTAGGAGTGTCTGTGCTTTATATTTTTTCCAGTTTTATTGAGAAATAATTGATATACATCACTATATAAAGTTTAAAGTATACAGCATAATGGCTTATTTTGCATATATTATGAAATGATTACCACAAGAGGTTCAGCTAACATTCATCTTCTTATAAAAATACAGTAAAAGGGAAAGAAAGAAGAAAACAAAGGAAAAAAAATTTCTCCTTGTGATAAGAACTTTTATGATTTATTCTCTTAATGACTTTCCTATATACATACAGCAGTGTTAGCTGTATGTACATTGTATGCTGTATGTCAGAGGTACAACATAGTAATTCAACAATTCTGTGCATTACTCAGTGCTCACCATAAGTGTAGTCACCATCTGTCACTGTACAATGTTATTATAGTATTGTTTATTGACTATATTTCCTACACTGTAATTTTCATCTCTGTAATTTATTTTACAACTGGAAGTTTATATTTCTTAATCCCTTTCACCGATTTTGCCCATCCCCCAATCAACCTCCCTCTGGCAACCACCAGTTTCTTCTCTGTATTTAAGTTTGTTTGTTTTGTTTTTTAGATTCTATCTATAAATGAAATCATATGAAATTTGTCTTTCTCTGTCTGACTTATTTCACTTAGCATAATATCCTCTAGGCCTACCCATGTTCCACAAATGGCAAAATTTCATTTTTTAATGGCTTAGTAACATTCATTGTGTTTGCATGTATATAGATATAGATATATATCTCTCTATATAAAAATATATAGATATATACACTGCCTCTTCTTTATCCACTCCTCTATTGATGGGTACTTGAGTTGCTTCCATATCTTGGCTATTGTAAATAATGCCATAATAAACAAAGGGGTGCATGTATCTTTTTAAATTAGTAGTTTTGTTTTCTTTGAGTAAATATCTGGTAGTGGAATTAATGGATCATATGGTATTTCTATTTTTAATTTTTAAAGGAACCTCCATACTATTTTTCACAGTGGCTATACCAATTTTTATTCCCACCAATAGTGCACGAGGGTTCCCTTTTCTCCACATCCATGCCATCACTTGTTATTTCTTGTCCTTGTGATAGCATTCTGACAGGTATAAGGTGATATCTCATTGTGATTTTGATTTGCATTTCCCTGATGATTAGTAATATTGAGCATCATTTCATGTGTTTGTTGGCCATCTGTGTATCTTCTTTAGAAAACTGTCTATTCAGGTCACCTGCCCATTTTTAAATCTGATTGTTGGGTTTTGTTTTGTTTTGTTTTGTTTTTCTTTATTTGTTTTTTGGTGTTGAATTGTATAAGTTCTTTATATATTTTGGATGCTAACCCCTTATTGGATCTATCATTTGCAGATATTTTCTCACATTCAGTAGGTTGTTGTTTCATTTTGTTGATGGTTTCCTTAACTGTGGAAAAGCAGCTTATCTTGGTATAGTCCCAATGGTTTATTTTTGCTTTTGTTTGTTTTGTCTGAGGAGACATATCCATAAATATGTTGCTAAGGCCCATGTATAAGAGATTACTGCCTGTGTTTTCTTTCAGATCCCTAATGTGTATTTATCTTATAACTGGAAGTTTGTACCTTTTGACCACCTTCCTTCCTCCAGTTCCCCCTTCTCTTGTTCCCTGCCTTGGGTCACCACAGTCCTGATCTTTTTATTTATGAGGTTTTTGTGCATATATGTGTGCATCTTTTTAAAATTGGTTCTAAACTATCATTACTCATGCTCTGTTATCTGTTATATAAGCAATGATGTTGGAAAAGTATTTTTTTCTTTTAAATAATTTTGAAGGTTTCAAAATTGACAGTTCTTCTTTATTCATGTCAGTAATCTTGAAAATAACACTTTACAACTTCTTCTGTCCTTTCAAACTTGACATATGCAAGTGGTAAAGCCTCTCTGAGACAGGATGCTTTCATCTACTTGTAATAAAGATTTATTATTCAGTTGGTTTCAACTTTTGTAAACTTCTTAAGGCAACAATGCACTGGAATAGAGGAAATCATTTAATATGATGTATTTTTATCATCTTTTATACAGCTGTTAAGATTAATTTTTCTTGAATGTTGTGTAGCATACCATATTTTGTGATCATTTATGTTGGTCTGAAGAAAACAATGAGACTTGTCTTCTTTTGTGTAGAACATTATCAAACATTCCAGTGATGGTATTGCAGTTTTCAGTATTTTTCAATATGTATATGTATAAAATATATATGTATCTTTTACAATTTGATGAGCATGTTCCTTTGTAAAATACTCAATCTTGATGGGTTTGTTAGCTTGATTAGGAAAATGAGTTGGCAAAGTAAGCACATTGGTGACTGTTTATTTGTTCAAATAGCTGTACCTAATTTCAAATATTTAACTGAATATTTGCCTACATTTTAAAGTTATGTTTGACATTTGAAATAAGATCCAAAGAAGGAAATTTGTAAATTTACTTAGAATCACCATGATTCTATAGCTACAAATAGAGACTGATCTAGTTGTGTTGTGTTGGTGATTCAAATACCCCTCACAGTGGTACTGTCAGTGACCTGACTTTCTGAAATGGGAACAACTTCGTAAAGTTCTGAACAAAACCCAAGTAGATTCTTTCCTCAATTTATGTAGTAGTTATATTCTTGTGCAGTCATATTTTTGGTGATATATAAACCAGAGTTTGAATCTCAGCTCAGATAGTTATAAATTTTTCACCTATATGGAAATCTAAAGGAATATTCAAAAGTTGGACATGATGCCTTTTTTGTTTTATAAAGGGCTGTCTGCATATTGCAAGATGTTTAGCATCCCTGACACTTCCCACTTTATATTTATAGTGGTCCTCCAACCCCCAATCTTATGATAACAAAAATGGCCCTTATAGAAACCTTTTGTACTGTTGGTGGAAATGAAAACTGGTGCTGCCACTTTAGTATGGAGGTTCCTCAGAAAGTTAAAAATAGAACTACCCTACAACCCAGCATTTGCACTACTAGGCATTTACCTGTAGGGTACAAAAATACAGATTTGAAGGGGTACATGCCCCTCTATGTTTACAGTAGCATTATCAACAGTAGCCAAGATATGGAAAGAACCCAAGTGTCCAACTGATGAATGGATAAAAATGTGTTGTGTGTGTGTGTGTGTGTGTGTATACATATGCATGTTGTGGAATATTACTCATCCATCAAAAAGAAATGAAAACTTGCCATTTGCCATGACATGGATGGAGCCTAGAATGTATTATGCTAAGTGAAATAAGTCAGTCAGAGAAAGACAAATATCATGTGATCTCACTCATATGTGTAATTTCAGAAAGAAAACAGATGACCATATGGGAAAGTGGGGGGGGGGGGGAAAAAAACCATAAGAGACGGAAACAAAAAAGAAAAAACTGGGGGTGGATGGGGGGGGGGGAATAGATGGCTAAAGGGTATTCAAGAGGGCACTTTTTATGATGAGCACTAGGTGTTGTATATAAGTGATGAATCACTGAATTATACTCCAGAAACCAATATTGTGCTGTATTAACTGAGTAAAATTTAAATAAATAATTTTTTAAAATAAAGTGCCCTTTGTATTTTAAAATGCCTCCTAGAGGGCTATATTACCTCTTTTGGTAACCATTGGTTTAAAATGTAATGTGAGAAATATTTAAGAAAAATAAAATGTCATAGGTGGTACAAATGCATGGATAATTCTATCTGGATGAGTAAAGAAGAGCTTCATATATTGGTACTTAAATTGAGTCTTCCAAGATCCATGCGGACTAGGATAAGAGGGCCTATTAGGCAGAAGGACTACGCGCTGAAGTTAATAATGCTCAGAGGTCTGCACGTAGTTTGGTACAACTGGAAACCAGGGTGCAGGGTTGGGATCTATCAAGAAACAGTTCAGTATTGGAAAGGCTTATCTTTCAAGCTAATTAGTTTGGGCTTTTGTGTGTGTGCATGTGGAGTTTAGATAAGGGACTGACACAATCAGATTCTTAGAAATGTGTGGATTAGAGGGGTATTGAAGGGGATGCAAGAAAAGTCAGTTGATTTTACTATAGATTTTCTATTAGCAATTTTAAGAATTTACTTTTTTTTTCCAGTGTTGCAAGATTCATTTTTTATAGGAATCTACTTTTTAATATTTTCCTGGACCCTAGCTCTCTCAAAAGTGTTATTTTAGTCTACTTTTTCCCCCCCTCTCAGATTTTGTATTAGTCTGAACTACTATAACAAAATATCACAGATTGGGTGACTTTTACAAAAGAAATTTATTTTTTAAAGTTTTGGAGGCTGTGAAGTCCAAGATCAGGATTCAGCAAGGTAGATTTCATTCTGAGGCCTTTTCTCTTGGCTTGTAGGTAGCTCCATCTTGCTTTGTGTTCACACAGTCTATTCTTTGTGCACATATAGATAGGGAGAGTGAGAGCTCATGAGTTCTCAGGTATCTCCTCTTATTTTGTCCTCAAATGGCCTTTTCTCTGTGCCCGCAACCCTGATATCTCTTCCTCTTCTTATGAGGACACTAGTCCTGTTGAATCAGTGACCCTACCTTATAACCTCATTTAACCTTAATTATCTCTTTAAAGACCTTTTCTCTTAATATAGTCACATTGGAGGTTAGGACTTCAACATATAAATTTTAGGAGGACACAGTTCAGTCCATAACAGATTTTAGGATAATTTTGAAACTTTTGGACTCATTGTTTCTGATCTAATAATAACTAAACATTTTCTCTATATCTGAGATCCTCTTTAATATCAGAACTTACTGCATTTTCCTTTCTCTTTTATATCTGAAGGCCACTACGATCTCCTTTTCAGTTTAATTTCTCTTTAATATGTTCCTGAAGATTCAACCTTACTCTAAGAAACTATTTTCTCTCTATCCTAACTTGTTTCTTCCTTTTCTTTATTTTAATTTCTCTTCTGCTTTCCTGTGGTACTTGGGGCAGTCATTTTCCTTAGAGACAGTTTCTAAAACAGAATTTTTATTTTCTTTGGATAAGCAATAATTTTTTCCAGTTATTTCTCTAGTGTAATCTAAGAAGTTGACATATTTTTCAATAATAACGCTCATTTGTTCTTTTTATTTTGTTAATAAAATCTATCATCCTTTTATGGTTGAGTCCATAATTTTAGTATGAAACCTAAAATTCAAAACCTGGGTTTGAACTCATGGAATTAACAAATTTGGGGCCAACTTGAGTTTGCATAGTTGGGGTGATTCAAGACTGTTGACAGCCCTCATGAATTTAAGGTTAATCTTTCTAAAGTATCTTCCTTTGCCCTGAATGTAGAATAGAATTTAGGAAGTAAGATCTGGTAATACTTACTTGACCCTGACATTAACAATTTAAAGCTGGAAGCTCCTATGCCATTGGTCTGTGAAACACATGGAACTTTGCTATCTTTGCCAACTTAGGTGAAAAACCATAGTAGAAACAGAGAAATGATGCATCTGAAGTGCTGTTTCTTTCAAGAAAAGACTTTCCTGAGACTCTAAAGCTCCCCCCCCCCCGGTAATAAATAATATCCCCTCTGGTTTTACATTTTTGGTTATACCCTAACGGAGACAGGAGAAATAATAACTCTAATATGCTAAAAAAAAAAAAAAAAAAGCAATCAGTTTGGAAAAATGGTTCATTATAGTCAAAGAAAAATCTAAATTCTAAATATCCAAAGTAGACATATTTTATCAAAAAAATTCAAAAATATTTATGATATCCTACAAATATCCAACTGGGGAGGAAGAAAAGAGCTTTCCTTTAAAAGAGACTGAAATTAAGTTATTTTCTTCAGACTTCTTTGCAATTCTGAGTTCCTAAAGATAATGGAAAATTTGTAAATATTTTAAAAGGAGGAAATGTAATTAAGAATTCCATTCTCAGCCAGAGTATGTTGTGCAAAGACAAAGACCTAGTAACTGCTTGTGGATGCCCTGCTGACTGAGGGATTCAAAATGAAGAATTAAAGAGTAGAAAAACCAAAATCAATGAAGTACAGGGTTTGAGGCATAAATAACTACTGTGAATATAATCACAAAATTCCATATAAAATGAAACTATAGAAAATAAGGAAACACAGGGTTATGAGAATGAATAATTATATGTAAGTAAAATGGGTTCACTCCTTTCATTATCATTTGAAGTAGGGGAAGAAAGGAATGGAAGTAAAGGCAGATGAATTTCTGCTTCGTGTACAAGGCAGAATAAAAATTCCAGCATCTATGCTGAGGCCTGAAAGAACATTTTTGGAGTTGGCCAGGAGAATGGTGACTTCTCTGGTGACAACAACAGAAGCCTACTCTGGTTGAGATTATAGGAAACAGTTTATGGGAAGGATGTTGGGATTTCATAGAAGCAATGAAAGGGCAGGAATGCCAGAAAGAGAAAGAAATAGGCAACATTCTCCCTACCTATACTTCCCTGCTGAGATCTTGAATTTTTGTCAAAACCCCCATAGTAGTCATGTACAACAGACTTGGATTGTAATGAGGCCCTCAGAGCCTTGAAAGAATCATTTTATTTCTCCTCTAACAAGTGTTCTCTTGGAAGGACCAGGAGATATCAACAATCAAGACAGGAGATAAAATGAATTGTCAGGTAACTAGAAGCATCTCTACCCCTCAAAAAAATTAAGATTGTGTATTTGTAACTTCCTGATTTTTGCAAAAATTTTTCATATTTGGAACATCTAGATGCCTGAAATTACTGTGGTTATTTGCTTCCTGTAGTGCAAAGCCATGATTTTATTGAGTATGATTGACATATAAAAAGCTATATACATTTAGTTCATAGAGCTTGATGAGTTTGGAGTAAGCATACAGCCTTGAAACAATTACCTTAATCTATGCCATAAACATACACGTCACTTCCAAAAATTTTCTCCTGCCCTTGGTATTTACTATTAGACTGTTTTGTATGTGTGTATGATAAGAACACTTTACATAAAATCTACCCTCTTAGCAAATTTTTAAGTATATAATACATTGTATTGTTAACTATAGGCACTATATTGTATGATAGATCTCTAGGACTTATTCATTGCGTATAACTGGAACTTTGAGTAATACCTCCGTAAATCTTACCCCTCCTCCCAACCTGTGGCAACAAGCATTCTACTCTCTGCTTCTATGAGTTTGACAATTTCATATGAATCTTCCAAGATAATTTTTCAACTTAAAATATGTTACTACAAAGATTTGGAGATCTTTAACCAATCACTATGTTAATACTGTAATATCAAAGTACTATGTTGCATTATTTACAAAGTTCAAACTGAATACCTTAAAAGGAAGTAAAAAAAAAAAAAAATAATGTGGCCACTGTGGAAAATAGCTTGTTTGCTTGTCAAAACCAGAAGGTTGTTGTGAAGATTTAGCCCATTAATATAGATATAGTGGCTATTATTACATCTACTACAAAGCGAATAGCCAATACATGTTAGCAATCATTGAATTTTAAATAAATGCAAATCCTACATAAGTTGCTTTAAGAATAATGTCTATTTATCCTTATCTGTGCAGTTCTTTTTTACTTCATGCCTCACCATCTTATATTAATGATTTTTCACATAAAGGTGTTTTTAAAGACATTCACATTTTCTGACAGGTTTTGGGTTTGGTTTTTTTTTTTTTTTTTTTTTTTTTGATCTATATTTTTACACCCATGATTCACGAGTATGAATAAGGAGTGCTGTAAACAATGTAGATAAAATGCCTTTCTTGGATTGGAATCAGTATTCTTTTGCAATCTTTTAATGAGATTGGCTTTTTTCACAATTGTGAGAACTTGCTACATTCAAAAATTATTCATGTATTCAGATTTTTAGAGTTGGAAGGGACTTTATAGTGATATAAGGGGTTTTAGGATAGCAATACATGAAGAAGTTCAGTTTTTGCAATAACATTTATATGGTTACAATCAAAAGTTTTTGAGGCTAAGGATATAAGAGTTTCCTATCTCTATGGGAAGTTTTTGGTCTATCTATCCCATGATTCAATAAATGAAGTTATTTATTTGAATCTTGCCTGATTTAAGCCCTTTACTAAGAAAAAAGACTTAAAATTTGTGACTTAAAATTTTAGCTTACAAAATACTACTGAGCAGACTGTTGGCCTACTTTACCTGAGAAGAAATTCTGAGACTATTTACATGGAGCTGTGAATTTAGGTCTTTGTATATATGTTATAAATAGTAAAAGCATAAGGAAAGTATCAGCTGTAACATGTGGTGGGGAGTGTGCCATCTGCTATGAATATCCAAATAATTCTATTTGGACTTTTATTCCCCCACCTTCCATATTCCATTGTAGGGGTTTTATAATTTCAAAAGTACATGGCATTAAATCATCATAAAATCCCTCTGAAATTCATATTAGTATCTCCATTGGATAAATGAGAAAATTGAAGTAATCCACTAGGTATCTTGTCCCAGTCTATGAAGTTACTAAATGGTATAAGAGGGCTAGCACCTTCCTGCTTGATTTCCAGGGCTCTTATTTCCCCACTTCCTCTTAGCTGTCATTGCCTCCCTTTACACTAAGGACATTTTGATATGCTCCCTTCAGCATTGAGCTCAGTGCTGTGCTCAGGCAAAAATACCCAGTGAGTATGGAGGTATGTGTGAAGGAGGGGGGTTGGTGGGCAACTGTTGAGGACTCTGGAAGAAAAGGCTTGATGAGAAAAAGCACATGGGACTCTTAAGAGTAGCGAGAACTCTTTCTTGATCCCTATTGCAGAAAAATATGAAAAATTTGGAATGAAGGAAAAAACTTTGTACCTCTATTGATGACATCTCCCCATCTAGACCATCCCCTTGGGAATCCATTGACCTTCCGCTCTCCCTCTCCATCACTGTCAATTACTGTTCCTTGGCTTCTGGGCATCAGAGTGGGATGGATACCTGATATATCTTCTATTGACTTCAAAGAAGCCATGTTGGCAAAGGAAAACCAGTTTTATGAAAAACTGTCATGATAGTGATTCAAGGAGGAAAAAAGTAACCTAAGGGAATAGAAAGGATGTGCAAATGCTGAGATGAACCTTTGTTCTCTATTTATACTGTTCTCTACTTAACCAACCTGGAGACAAAACTTCCTATTGCAAAATCTCACTTCTCCTTCCATCCATTTTCTTTTAGGGTCAGAAGCATGGAAATTCAGTCAGGCAATTAAAAGGGGCACATCATCCCTCCCAACCCCTCTGAGTCCAGTAGCCATGAGGGATGCCATGTCCACTTGGATACCAAAACAACCTGTGTTGGGAGGCTGAGGACCAGTCAGTTCCATCCCTACTTCCTGTCAAGTTCCTCCACATCTCATCCTCATCACCTGTCATCTTTTGTATACATACCAACAGCACATCTAGTTTCATGTTCTGTGACTTAAACTCACTTTCACTTGCTATTTCCAGTCTTAATTGTCAGCATATACTTAGTTCATTGAACTGAAAATGGGGAAATCGTTCTTTTCCTTTCTTTCTCTTTCCTTCTCCCTCCCATGAACAATGAGTCATAAATCTGTCTTGTTTAATTCCTTATATACTTTTCTATATTTTCTTTTCTTCAATTCTCTTCCTTCTCATCAATTTTCTGCACTGCTTTCCCACACTCTTCCATCCTCCCAACACCAGCTTAAGTGTTGCCTGAACTTTTCCTTCTTTTCCTAATAACCCTTTATTCAGTTTTGATTCAGTTGCTGCCTTCTGTAGGCTTGGTCTGTTCCATCCAGGAAAGAGAGCTGAGTTTTCTTAACTCGAGACTTAGCCCATTATTTCAGTACATGCTGCTCCCAGAGACCAGTCCTTGTTTCATTTCAACTTGTTCATTCCTATAAGTTCAGGAATCTTATCAAGGAAGGGGCCTAACTTCTTTTAAGCTGGGGTTTTA
Source organism: Enhydra lutris kenyoni (assembly GCF_002288905.1). Taxonomy (NCBI): domain Eukaryota; kingdom Metazoa; phylum Chordata; class Mammalia; order Carnivora; family Mustelidae; genus Enhydra; species Enhydra lutris. The sequence continues at coordinate 8,583,310 of NW_019154144.1, read as the reverse complement.
TGATGACACTTTATTTAGTTTTCATATCATAGGTTTGATATTTTACCCAAGTGTTTACATTTTTCACATTATACAATAAATAATAAATACTATATGGAATAAAGAAGAAATAAGTGCATTACTTAAGAAATGTTTAATGTAACCAAATAACTTTAGCTCTTTATCCAAGTACTAACATAGAAACCCAATATGTAAAACCAAGAAACAAGTAACTATCCTAGGTAAAACCCAAACACCGAGTTTCCCCATCTCCATGGATTCCCAAAGCGGTGTTCAGAGGGCAGTTTGAAAGCTGACCTAGCAGAAAGAAAGCTAAGCCAGAGGGCAAAGAGTTTCTAGTCTTATCTCTGAAACTTAATTCCATGCTCTCTGTTGCCTGACCTATGAAGTATAAATTAACACTGCTTTCCCCACCTACTTTTTGGGGTCTTAGAGGAATTTAAAAAGCATCTTTGAATAAATATTTTATGAAGAAAAATAACTAAGCAAATGCAAGGCTAAAATTAATGCTTTATTAATTAGAAATGAAGATAGGAAGTTGTTTTTGTTTCCTGTATGTCACCCTTTGGAGAAATGGGAAATGGGAAGTAAATTAGTTTTTTTACATTTCATAAATAAAGGAACTTTAAGAGTTTAGAATACATGACCCAGTTTCCATGGATAGCTTCAGATGGAATTATATGCAGAATTTCATCTGTGTATACAGTGTGGCAGGGAAGGGATTCACAGACATCAGAACATTAAGAACCACTGTCTTAGAAACATAGAAACTCTCTCCCTGCACCTTTACCCCCTTTGAATTTGATGGGCATCCTCTGCTTCTAGTCTACACTCTCTTAACACCTTGTATAATACTCATCGCAGTACCATCTCCTACTCTTCCTTTGAACTATGTAATCCTGTCATAGAGCAGTTTTAATATGCCATATGTTTTAAGGTAGGAAAAAACTCATAGAGAGTAGAATTATGTAAAACAACAAATGTTTAAACAAAGTTTTCTGCTAAATCTTTAATTGGCTAGAAAACATCATAACCAAAGTAATTTATCTATCACCTAAGTGTATATATATATTTTTAATTTGCTCAGTTAGGTCATAGCATATTAAACCCTTGTTCCTGGTAAAAGGTATATGAACTTAATCTCTGATTTTGACTTTTAAAAATAAATCTTTACAATTTTGAGAGTCAGCATCGATTTTTAAAAGATCAGGGATGAACCAATATTAAGTATGATGTCTATTCCTTTTTTTCTGTGTGTAGGGGGCCAGGGAAAGGAGACTCCGTATGGAAGTGAGGATCGAGTTTAGACTTGCCATAGCCCTTTCACTCATTTACTATAGGGCTGCACACATCCCCAGTCCAGGAAACTGGCAAGGAATTTTCAGTTGAAAACTACACAAGTCTGTGATTCTCATGCATTCTCCCAGCACAGCCCACCCCTTAGAGGAACCCTGAAAATATATGTACAGCTCAAGGCTTTGCAATGTTCAGGGTAACATCACATGGAAGTGAGCAACAGAAATATGGAGTGTTTCTCTGCATTTTATGGGGGCAGAGAGGGTGGGATAGAGGATACATTTCTTATAAGTACCCTGGCAAAATGAAAAATCATACATTTCCACTCTTAAATGTCTTTAATAACAACTTCATCGCAGTGGATCTAATGTGTTTGGTAACTGATTATAAAGAATATCAATTAATCAATTAATATCAATTAATACCCCAGTCGACCCATATGTTTCAAGAATTGGTTGTGAGTCCTAACCCTCACTCTGAGTCTAAGAATGTGTGAGTAAAAACGTGAAAATTGATCTCAGCATTCTGTTGCTTTAAAAAATGAATGTAACACATACAAATTGTTGATTATCTTTTTTTTATAAGGTAAAATCTTACCTGCTTTTCAGTGCCAGTCAACAAATGGGGTATGCTTGAAGTTATATTCTTCAGGGTGTGATCTTATCAGGTAATGTAGTGCTGTTTGGCTTCTCCTGATCTTAGTGCAAGAGAAAATAGGTCATTATTTTGTGGAAGATATGTAATACATAAAGATATGTAATAATAAAAATATGTCAGGATATACTTTATTTCACTTTGGTGTCTGCCCAGTTTGTTTTGTGATTATACTTAAAATATTATGAAGAGGGCTAAGAACTGGACTGCTGGCCTTCTTAGTGGTCATTCTATTCCTCATCATGCTTTATACTCTATTCTCTCTCTTTAGTGTGATGATATTATAATATCACATCTAGCAATAGCCTGATAGAGGAGTCCTTTCAATTATGGCCTTCAGATTTTGGAAGAAATTTTGCTCTCTGGGAAGGATAGTGAAGTCTCTTTATTCCATGATTGCTATATATCCTTCCTACACTATATTTTACTGAGAAAGGGATGCACAAGGTATATAACATATCTGGCTGATTTCTAAAGCAATTATTGACAAATTACATTCCCACCCAACTCCTGAGCCTGCAACTGCATGGCTCCATGTGACTTGATAGGATTCCCAAAAATGGTAAAAGTTCTAGTATTGGAATAAGGGAATAATCTGTTTTGAAATGTAAAATTTACAGTTTCTTTGGAGCATATCTAGGGAAGAGATAAAGACAAGTGAATTTCTAGTTCTTAATCATAATGAACTACATTTGAGTACATTCTCTTAGAATCTGGAATCAATACTTCCATATGTGCTCAAGAGGAAGCATAATCAAGGGCTTGTAAATCTATATTGTATGTGACAGTTAGCTTAAACTTTTTTGTTAGCAAGAGCAGAGGGGGTATGATGCAGTGGAAAGAATAGTGGGCCAAAATTATATAGGCTCAAGTCTGACCTTCTTAGCTATTAAAGTTTGGGCAAGTCACTTAAAGTTGATTGATTGATTGATTGATTCCTTCAGAAATCTTTTTTGCACCAGCATTATGCTATGACTTGGAGATCTTATCTGTGAGATAGGGACAGTAATTTGAAGTTAAAATGGGATAATACATCTGACAACATTGTTTGTAATTGAATGCTATTTATTTTGAATCATGTGGTGAAAATGAAAAAAATAAAAATACTTTCTAAAAGAAGTAATTGTATATTGTAATATATCATAAAATGTCTCATATTATTGAAAAGATTAATATAGGGTAACTTTTAAAAAAACATTGATTTTTGAGGAGATAGCTCTATCTTTGCAGTCAGGCATATACTAATAGGGCAATTCATATTGGTGATACTGGATGATATTTTCTGAAGTTGTGATGGTTCAGCTTTTACTCCAGGGACAGGTACATAGTCATAAACTGATCTTGACTAACATAGGAAATTTGTTTATCACTGGAATCCTAATTTGACTAAGGGAATAACTGTGGGTTCAGAATATTTGAAAATTTATTTCAGGAGTTTTAACTGAAGCTCATCAGATTATATAGAGGTAACAGCAGTGACTTTTGCTGGGAAAAATTCCAGTAGTCTGTCATGTTCTGCTACTCTTGGACTGGATTTGGTCTCATATCAGATTCTGAAATGAGTTGGAGTTGTGCACTGACTAATATGTACGTTCAACAGAAACAGGAGGCTTTGATCAATTTAAATGTCATAATTTTGTTTGATGTGAACACCAATGATTCCTTGTTGGACAGTGTTTTTATATAGACAATAAAAACCTGCTTAAAATTGCTGTTCTAACTTCCATACTTAACAAGGCTCCAGAACAGAGATTTGAAATTACTTTAAAAAACCCCAGCCTCAGTGTCTCACCCTGAGATACCAGAATGTAAGGATAGATGTGTAAGAAGCAGGGCTGTCCCCTGAATCCATTTACCTTCAAGGGATAGTCCCAGGTGGTCTTGCTCAAAAGAGGAAGCAGTCCAGGCAGAAGGAAAGGTCTGATCTGCTTTGGGAAGAAAACCAGTGCTCAGGTTGCTTGCCTTTATTGTCCCACCATAGCAAGTCAGGTCATAAGAGCAGATTATAAAATGTTCTGTGTCATCTATTTCATTTTCTTCTTCATAGCAGCACCATGATATAGATCAGGTGGGTTTTATTAATCTTTCTTTTATAGAGGAATTATTTGAGCTTCTGATTAAGTAATTGATAAACATTACACAGCAAATAAATGGCAGGAGAGGGGCTTACAGTCAGGTCTTCTGAACTCAATTCTGCGGTCAGTTGGCTGCCCAGCTGCCTCTCATTCAACACAGTCATGTGTTGGACATGAAACAAGGAAGCAATTGCATGCCCTTAGGGAGAATCTTAGAAGTGTTTGACATAGAAGTAGGGACTTTGGGAGGAGGTGAAGTAAAAGATCACAAACTAATTTGCCACAATAGAGAATTAATTAGCAATTGTGGGTGATTCGTACATCTTGATAATAATGGATTAGAATGGTATGGACACACCTCTGGAATAATCTGTACTCCTAACATACTTTTTCTTTTACAAAGACCTTGATAGCACTTTGAATCTAATCAGAGCTATACTAAAGATCCTTTTTGGGAACAGGAACTCAGCCTAGACATCCTTATAGTCATAAGGAGTGACAAGATACCAAAGACTAGTAACTGAACAAATTAGCCATGTGAGCATTTTTTTTTTAATGAAGACTAAAGCAATAGAAATGTCCTCCTCCTCATACTGCAGCATTTTAGACTATGGGAAGATGCTTGTCAATGTTTCTAAGATTTGTGGTGCGAAGTGCAAGATCAATGTACAAACAGACAGCTAGAAATTCTGAATAGGATGGAACAAAAGAATGCATTATAATGAACCTGTTGATGGGAAGATGTATCAGATAACATAATACATCTTTTTTTTTATATCAAATTTCGACAGTCTTCATTATATGTGCCGTTATTTTCTGTTCCTTTAGCTCAGGAGTTGGCACAGTCTATTTCATCTTTAAAAAAATGTAACATGTGCAGTCACAACTTTCCATTTAGCTTGTTGTGCTAAACATCCAAGGGACAGAGTCAGAAAATACTCCTGGTATTCAAATTAATACCAAGTTTTCCCATTCATTAAGAACTCTAAATATGTGACTCATTTCTTTCTCAGATTTCTCATGTTGAGAAATAACCTTATTAGTTAGCCAAAGGTCTTGAAATTTTCAGTTCAATGAGGAGATCTAACAATCATGCTAGAAGCTGGTCACATTCTTTTTCCATTCAAATATAAATTTCAGGGCTTTTCAAGTGACAGCTGACCTTGACCCAGGAAGGAACACTTCTTGGAACTGCCTTTGTCTGCAGTTACAAAGATCTCATCTTTAAATTTGCCTCTGGGCTGGCTATTTACCTTTATGGTGGAAACATACTCAAGTCTGACATCCCCTGATCTTGATCCCTTCCACTTCCACTACTTTTCTAGCAATCACCTTCTTAAAAGGGCAGTTTATTCTTCCTGTCTACACCTTCTCCCATCTGTGCCCCAACTCCCTGTTGTGTGGCCTTTCCTAACCTTTCCTGTCACTGACCTTGCTAACATTTGTAGTGCTTTCTAATTATCAAATCCAGTAGACGTTTTTCTTTGTTTCTACTTTTCTGTGACATTTGGCAGTCCTCACCTATTTTGGACAAGTCTTATCTGTTTTGATGGCCCAGCATCTAAATCCATTTCCTCTGGGGAATTTTATACCTTTTGAGCAGGGCTTGGCTCCCAAATGCTGGATACATACTCTTCACTGCCTCCTCTCTTATAATGTAGATATTCCAGAAAGATTTGATTTTATACCCCTTGTTTCTATCAGTGCTTCTCAACCTTTTTTATATCATGGCCTGCACAGTCAAATAATAATATAGGGCACTGAGGGTAAACAGGAGGGAATTTGGAGGTGGCTGTGTGGGAAATTTAGCAGAAAACAACTTGTATTTTCTTCATAGTACATATGTATGATAAGAAAAATAGAATGAAAACCTTCCATAACATTTTTTCAAACTTTTTATTGAGTCTGCATCTGTGATTGTAACTTCTTTACAATAGTTTTATGCTTGAATGGCTTGCAATTCTTTGTCTTCCCAAGTTTTTATTTAAATTCCAGTTTGTTAACATACAGTATAATACTAGTTTCAGGTGTAGAATTTAGTGATTCAGCACTTACAGATAATGTGTGCTGTTCATCACAATTGCCCTCCTTAATCTCCCTCACTGTCCTTCTGTAACCATCAGTTTTTTTTCTGTGTAATGAAGAGTCTGTTTCTTGGTTTTCCTCCCCCTTCCCCCCCATGTTTGTTTTATTTCTTAAATACCACATATGAGTGAAATCACATGGTATTTATCTTCTCTGACTGACTTATTTTGCTTAGAATAATAGTCTCTAGCTCCATCCAAAACACTGCAAATGGCAGGGTTTCATTTTTTATGACTAGGTAATATTCCATTGTGTACATGTATATGTGTGTGTGTGTGTATACTACATCTTCTTTATCCATTCATCAGTTGATGTACATCTGGGATGTTTTCGTAATTTGCCTATTGTTGATAATGCTGTTATGAATATTGGGGTGCATGTATCTCTTGAATTAATATTTTTGTGTCCTTTGGGTAAACAGTGTAATTGCTGGATTGTAGGATAGTTCTATTTTTAACTTTTTGAGGAAACTCCATACTGTTTTCCAGAGTGACTACACCAGGTCATATTCCCACCAATAATATAAGAGGATTTTCCTTTCTCCACGTCCTCACCGCCAACAACAACACCTGTTGTTTCCCATGTTAAATTTAGCCATTCTCATTGGTGTTAGGTGATATCTCATCATAGTTTTAATTTGTATTTCCCTGATGATGAGTTATGTTGAGCATCTTTTCATGTGTCTGTTGGCCATCTGTATATCTTCTTTGGGAAAATGTCTATTCATGTCATCTGCCCATTTTTAAACTGGATTATTTGTTTTGGGGGTGTTGAATTTGATAAATTCTTTTAATATTTTGGATACCAACCCTTTATCAGATATGTCATTTGCAAATATCTTCTCCCATTCTATAGGCTGCCTTTTAGTTGTGTGGGTTGTTTTCCTTTGCTATGCAGAAGCTTTTTATTTTGATGTATTCCCAATAGTTTATTTTTGATTTTGTTTCTCTTGCCTCAGGAGACATACATAGTAAGAAGTTGCTATAGGCGATGTGAAAGAGTTTACTGTCTGTGTTCTCCTCTAGGATTTTAATGGCTTCCTGTCTCACACTTAGGTGTTTCATCCATTTTGAATTTGTGTATGGTGTTAGAAAGTGGTCCACTTTCATTCTTTTGCATGTTCCTACCCAGTTTTCACAATGCCATTTGTTGAAGACACTGTCTTTTTTCCATTGAATATTCTTTCCTGATTTGTCAAAGAGTAATTGACCATATAGTTGTGGGTTCATTTCTAGATTTTCTGTTCTGTTCTATTGATCTGTGTGTCCATTTTTATGCCAATCCCGTACTGTCTTGATCACTACAGCTTTGTTATACAACTTGAAGTTTGGAATTGTGATGCCTCCAGCTTTGCTTTTCTTTTTCAAGATTGCCTTGGCTATTTGGGGTCTTTTGTGGTTCCATACAGATTTGGGGATTGTTTATTCTAGCTCTGTAAAAATGCTATTGGTATTTTGACAGGGATTGTATTAAATATGTAGATTGCCTTGGGTAATATAGATATTTTAGCAATATTTGTTCTTCCAACTATGAGCATGAAATATTTTTTCATTTCTTGATGTAATCTTCAATTTCTTTCATAAGTTTTCTCTAGTGTTCAGAGTACAGATCTTTTTACCTTTGCCTTTTTTATTAAGTTTATTCCTAAGTATCTTACGGTTTTTGGTCCAGTTGTAAATGGGATTTATTCCTTGGTTTTTCTTTCTGCTGCTTCATTATTGGTGTTTAGAAATGCAACAGATTCCTATACATTGATTTTGTATCCTGTGGATTTATTGAATTCACATATCAGTTCTAACAGGTTTTGGGTGGAGTCTTTTGGGTTTTTTATATAGAATATCATGTCATCTGCAAATAGTGGAAGTCTGACATCTTCCTTGCCAATTTGGATGTCTTTTATTTCTTTGTGTAGTCTGAATGCTATGGCTAGAACTTCCAGTAGTATGTTAAATACTACTGTCTTGTTCCTGACCACAGAGGAAAAGCTCTCAGTTTTTCCCCCACTGAGGATATCAGCTGTAGGTATTTTTATATGGCCTTTATGACATTGAGGTATGTTCCCTCTATCCATACTTAGTTTTATATCATGAATGGTGGTTGTACTTTATCAAATACTTTTCTACATCAATTGAAAAAATCATATGGGTTCTTTTATTAATGTTGTGTATCACATTGACTGATTTGTGAATACTGAACCACCCTTGCAGTCCAGGAATAAGTCCCATTTGATGGTGGTGGATGATTCTTTTGATGTACTGTTGGATTTGGTTTGCTAGTACTTTATTGAGAATTTTTGCATCCATGTTCATCAGGAATGTTGGCCTGTAGTTCTCTTTTTAGTGGAGTCTTTATCTGATTTTGGTATCAGGTTAATGCTGACCTCATAGAATGAACATGGATGGCTTACAATTCCTCACCAAGACTATTTTATAACTTATTTTATTTAAATTCAATCAGTTAACATATATTGTATCATTAGTCTTAGATGTAGAGTCCAGTAATTCATCAGTTAAATATAACACTCAGTGCTCATTACATCATGTGCCCTCCTTAATACCTATTACCCAGTTATCCCATCCCCCCACCTACTTCTCTTCCAGCAACTCTCAGTTTATTTCCGATAGTTAAGAGTCTCTTATAGGGGCACCTAGGTGGCTCAGTGGGTTAAAGCCTCTGCCTTCGGCTCGGGTCGTGGTCTCAGGGTCCTGGGATCGAGCCCCGCATCGGGTTCTCTCTGCTCAGCGGGGAGCCTGCTTCCCCCTCTCTCTCTGCCTGCCTCTCTACTTGTGATCTCTCTCTGTCAAATAAATAAATAAAATCTTTAAAAAAAAAAAGAGTCTCTTATAGTTTGTCTTCCTCTAAGCAAGACTTTTAAAATGACTATCTCTTCAAATTCTTTTTTTTAAAAGGTTTTATTTATTTATTTGACAGAGAGAGCGATCACTAGTAGTCAGAGAGGCAGGCAGAGAGAGAGGGGGAATCAGGCTCCCCCCTGAGCAGAGGACTCTGAGATCATGACCTGAGCCAAAGGCTCAACCCACTGAGCCACCCAGGTGCCCCAAAGATCTCTTCAAATTCTTGATGGCCACTATGAAACCATGAAGGTTCCACAGGGTACATCATCAGATCCTGCTCTGCTTTGGCCACTCTGCAAGGAGTTTCATATTGAAGCTGTTCATGACTGAAGGAGACTGGAGACCTCTGACCCCTCAAGAATCTACTAGAAAAAAAAGTCTACTAGCCATACTGAAGCTTGTAGGGGTTAATTTCTTGCCATAGACCTGCAGCCCATTTAAGGCATAGTGTCATGGACATGCTGGTTGGGAACCTCTGTCTATACCATTTCCTCTCAGCCTTGTTCCTCCTCAGCATATCTGAGGGATGTGCCAGTAACACCTTGACTCACAATGGCATATCTTTGAAAAATCCAGGGTAATTCTGTTACATTCCCCAGAGACACATTCTCCATACTTCCCTCTCTACTTAAGAATGAGTATTCTGCATCCTATCTCTCATAAATTTTACCCAGTCTACTAGCTGTAACAATCACATCTATGGATGATGTTCCCACCTACATGTCCAGCCCCAACCTCTTTTTTGGGCCATCCCACATTTCCTGCTTCCCAAATTTCATTGTCATGTGCATGTCTTGCCAACATTTTACAGTTAGTATGTTTCAGACTGAACATAGTAAGTTTTAGGCACTCATCTATTATGTTGTAGTAAAATTACACTTTTTTTAGTGTTTAGTTAGCCACCATATAGTACATCTACATTGATGTAGTATTCAATTACTCATTTGTTATGTGTAACACCCAGTGCTCATCACATCATTAATACTCATCACCTTTCAAAGAGATCTTCCTATTACCAGTTAGGGTTTCCACCCCCCCTTATACATTTCTACAAAAGTAAGCTTTCAAGAATAGCCCTCTGCACTTTCTTGGGGTACTTGTGACTTGCTACTTCATACTGTTGTTATGTATGAACATGCATTATTGCACTTCTTTATCTATAATTTCTTCGAGGGAAAATTACACCATATTTTCTGTGCCTGCTGCAACAAATTGCCAGTAAGTTGGTGGCTCAGCACAACTTAAAACAACTGAAATTCTCTCACAGTTCTGGAGGCTAGAAGTCTGAAATCAAAGTGTTAGCAAGACCACACTCCCTCTGGCAGCTCTAGGGAAGAACCCTCCGTTGATCCTCCTGACTTCTGGTGGCAACGGGCAATCCTTGGCTGCTGGCTGCATCAGTCCAGGGTCTGCTCCATTTTCACATGACTTTCTCCTCTATATATTTGTCTCTTGTCCCTTTCTTTCTTTTCTTTTCTTTTCTTTTTTTTTTTTCCAAATTATTTATTTAAGAGAAAGAGTGTGACAAAACACAAGGAGGGGGATTGTCAGAGAGAGAGGGAGAAGTAGGCTCCCCACTGAGCAGGGAGCCCAAAGTAGGGCTTGATCCCAGGACCCTCATAGCATGACCTGAGCCAAAGGCAAATGCTTAACCAACTGAGCCAACCAGTTGCCCCTCTCATTCCTTTCTTACAAGGTTACATGTGATGGCATTTAGTACCCACCCAGATAATCTAGCATAACCTCCCTGCCTCAAAATCTTTAACTTAATCTCATCTGCACAGACCGGCTTCCCAAATAAGGTAGCATTCACAGGTCCCAGGGACTAGGACATGGACATCTTTTGGGAAGTTATTTTTCAATCAACCACAACGTCTTGGAGTAAGTGTTTTTAAGAGTCATCAGTAATATTTTCAAGTTCAAATATTTTGGTTGGCCTCAGGATTGATGAAATAGAAAGGGAGAACTAGTGCTAAATCAATGTGTAAAAAGCAAAGATCATACCTAATTCAGTGTTCTGCTTAGGAACTAGCACAGAGATACAGTATTGGACAAACCAGCCAGGTACTATCTGTATGTTCAGAGCAGAATCAAACTAGACCTGCTTCTTTCAGTGTAGTGGAACTGCATTACCCCAAGATCAGGACATGCTTATCCCATAACTCCAAGGGCCATCCTTCTAAATCACAGTGAAGCAAAATTTCTGACACATTTAACACTAATCAATTCTAACATTTTTGTAGAAAAATGTTCTGATTTTGCTTCATTTTGTTTTTAAACAATTTAAAATCATGTCTTTCAAACATTCATTTATTCAATCCACCACATAGTTATAGAGTGCTTAGCACTGTGATAGATTAAATGGACAGACAAAAATGAATTATGCACATGTGTAATTTAAGTGAATTCTTTCACTAAGCAAAACTATGAAGTAGGTGAAGTCTTTAGGGGTATAGTTCTATTTTCCCAAAACAATTTGACCCTTTAGGTATCAACTGCCTTCATACCTGTGTAACTGGGTATATTAGAAAGGAGTGTCAAACATAATGTTAATATAAAGTATTATATTGCATAAGTCCAAACCCAACAGACTTCTCCAAGAAGACAGGCCTTTATTATTTTATATTCTAGCTCTCAGTTTTTCAGGCTTTCAGAACAGATGGAAGTGGTGTTATTTTTGAGAAGGGAAGCACATCATATAGGTGGTCACACCGAATAGATGGTTACTTTCTCCATGCATAAATGCAGTCCTGATTCTGATTACCAAAATCCATATTAATAATAAGTTAGGACATGTCATAAATTAGACTTCAGGACTGTATTAAACTGAAGAGGGAAACAAAATCAATGGGATGAGGAAGTAAAAAGTAAATCCCCTAGTTTATGATTTCAGAAAATTATTGCAGTTCTTTTTTCTTCCCTCTTACTAATTCAAAGTTTTAGCACACAACCTTTCTGTTGTACTTGAGCAGAGAAGCAGGAAAATCCATTAACAGTTCAGTAGTGCTGTTGGCAGCCCTGTCCGATTGCAGCTCTTGGCTACAGCTAGGGAGCTCGGTAGGGTTTGGACACTTCATGCAAGCATGCAGGCATGGACTTGTGGCATTGTTAGTTCATTTGCATAGGACAATGTCCCAGTTTCTACATCCCGAACCCATTCAGACCTGTGTGTCCTGCTTTATAAGGCATAAATGTACCACTCTACTGTGGTCTGATATTTATTTGGAATCAATATTTTTCTTTTCCCTTAAAAAACATTCCTACAATACTGAAAAAAAAATTAGCTTCTTACTAATTAGCTTCCTCAAATGTCAAGAAAGGGAATCTAGTGCTAATAGAAAAGTAGAATCATAGATGACTCACCAGTGGATGGAAGAATATATGCATGTAGATTTTATGCTATAGGTTGTTTATATGTCTAATATGGTTAAAAATAAAAGCACATTTTTTTCCTTACCATAAATGGGTAGAGTTCTGGCCAGTTCCTTAGTGATTTAAATAGGCTACACAATATGTCACATGGAAAACCAAGAGTTTAGTAGCAAAGTGTTCTTTAACCGTCTGTTGGCATTAAGTCTCTCCCTCCATCCCCATCACTTGTGTTAGGCGAGGACTCTTCATTCATCCATCCATTTCAACAAACATTTATACAGTACCTATAATGCAGAAGGCAGGTGAAGACGGAAGTGAACAGTTACTAGAACTGTGGCATGGTGGAAGCACAGGTATGGAAACACAGGCTGGAGGAACCCAGACCTGACTGGACACAATGACGTCAGCCAGGCAGGGGCACCAGGAGTTGCCATTCCCTGGAAGAACTCTTGCAAGCAGTGGAATGACAGTATGCAGAGACAGCAGGGTACCTTCTAGGTGCTTAACTGGGGGAAGTTAAGGGAAAAAGCTGCAGAGTCAGTGAGGGTTCAAATTTACAAGCCCAAATTAGGATTTTATGTTATATTCTTAAATTAACCTGAAGTATTTTAAACTGCTGGCAGATTTAATATGAGAATTGATTTCCACTAGGAAATTAAAGCTAAGAATGGCTTAAGGTCCCTTTTCTGATACAGGTAAAGAGAGAAAGACATTTTCTCCCCAAGATGCTTTGAGGAAAAAAAAAGGTGCCAAAAAAGTCTAGAAAATTGTATTAAGGTCCCTTTTTTTGGAGATTCTCTATTCACATTAGCATATTAAGGGAGTATGAAAAGCTGGTGGCATACAAATCATTCTAATTTTCTTTAAGTCTTTTAAACTTTTTAATAATAATAATGATAAGGGTGCCCGGGTGTCTCAGTTGGTTAATAAGCCTCTGCCTTTGGCTCAGGTCATGATCCCAGGGTCCTGGGATGGAATCCTGCATTAGGCTCCCTACTCAGCAGGGAGCCTGCTTCTCCTTTTCCCACTCCTCCTGCTTGTACTCGTGCTTTCTTTCTGTCAAATAAATAAAATCTTTTTAAAAAATAATAGTAATTGCAACATAGAGGGAGAGGGCTTCCTGAACTCTATGCTTATATTCATGACTGAATTAGGAAATCCTACAGATGGGTTTGGGTAATGACTGATGATAAATCTCAGCATTAGCTCCACTAAAACTGAGGAGATGACAGGACAGAGGACAAATACTGGTTTTCTGCCATGTACACTGACCAGTGCTTTCTAACTAGATCATCTCTTTTTATAACTTATTTAAAAGCAAACGCAATATCCCTATTTTCTTTGGCATCTAAATGTCGTCTGTTTTACCACTGTTTTTCTTGCCCCCCAACATTTAATAAAAATGGAAACTTCTATTTTTTTTCTCAGTAAAGTAGAAATTGTTTAGTCACTTTAGTAAGCCTTGGAATGTAACTACATCTATTACCCAAAACGTATGTAGTCAGAAAAGTAAAATCTTAATTATAGGAAACATTAGTTCTGGCCTGGTGTATAGTGATACATCTCCTTTAGGCTCAATAATATGGTACACATTTGGTGTAGGAAAAAACATTTAGCACTGTAGTCAGTTCTTTCATGTTGAAGGCTAGTATTGAGAAGGACCCCAGAGAACATTAATTCAGACCAGATGAAGGGAGCTGTGAGATGATACTAAATCTTCTGATCTTATAAAGATGTTTTTTTCTGTTCCTTTCCTCTTCTCCCTTGTTCTTTCAAGATCTGCCTCTGGTCCTGTTGACATTTTGCTCTCTCCCTTTATTCTTAGTGGTTGAAGAAAGCTGGACATGCATCCTTCCTTGTCTCATTTCCTGTCTCAGCTGTTGGAGAAGAGCTAGAGAAGAGCTTGATGTAGCAGCATAGAGGAGCAGTCTTCGCTCTGCTCCTGTAAGCTGTAGCACAAATTTTAGGGGAAAGGAATGAAAACACCAGTCTGAGTTAAAATTCTGCCACTAACTAATCATGCATGTCATCCTAGTGAGATGAGGTTTCATTTCTGTAACTAACCAAATTTTTGGCCTATTTTTGGCAACCTTTTCTTTGAAATACATTTAATGGATGCCTAACTTTGTACTTTTACTTATCCATTTAAATATTTATGAAATACCTACTATGTGCTAGCATTGTTGAGATGATATAAAAATGAGCAAAATGATGTGGTTTCTGCCCTCAAAGAGTCACTTTCTAATGAGGAGATCTTAAAATAATGGCAAAGCAAGGGTTCTTCCATCCCATATTCATATTTTATTTCCTTCCTTTGCTTTTAAATTTTGTTTCCTAGCCAGCAGAGCTGCCGACATTGTTTTTAAAAGAAAATGCATTAATGTTTATAAGAAGTTAGTGTCAGAATATCATTTTTCTTTTAAAGGAAGAAAGAATTCCTATAACTTCTGTATCTGGAGATTAGCATGCTTGTTTTAAATGTGAAATGACATTATATTGGTTTTTCAGTGTTTAAACACTGGGATACTGTAGATTCTAACAGCAACCTTTTGATGTTTCTTTTTCTTTGTTGATTTATCATCATACATATTAAATATTATCCGTCTTCCAGGTGATCTTTGATAAAAGGAGACTGTTGTCTTTGAGGTTTACCCTAGGCATAGAATAATACTTTAAGTTGAGAGCATTGCAGGATTTTAAATTTCATTGTCTTTTAAAACAGTTACCACATAGTGTATGTATCAATGTTAATAATATTTAATTCCAAAGATTTCAATTAAAATAAGGTCCCAAACATAGAATTTGGGAGAAGAAAAATGAGCGAAGTTTGCTTATTTTAATTCATCATAATTAGGCTCCGGATCATAGCTCAGCAAACTTGATACTTACTACATTGAGCCTGTCTGTGGGTGGTGTTAAGCATGTGGGTAGACTTCCCTTTTCTTCTTTATATGACATCAACAGAGACTTTTGCTTGAATTCCACTCTTTTTGCATGCTTAAGAAAGGTGGTATGGATTTTCCCACTATATTCACTGTGGCATGCTTAGCAGTTATCAGAAGTTCCATTTAGCATTTACAAATTGGGTAACTGTTGTGAATTTGAAAACACTGTAAGGACAGAATTTTTGAGAATGGGGAAGGGCAGGTTAGATGCTGAGAAAAGTCTCCATGTTCTAGGAGAACATACTGCTGGTATCTTCCAGGGTGCCTAGTGTTTGTATCCTTCAAAGAGATACATGGGACATAATGCCTCCATGTCTTAATTCTAATGTAGACTTCCTTCTCTCCCCCTCCTTTCTCCTTTCACAAGCATTAATTGAACATGTGCAGTAGTGCAGAGGATGAAGAATGCTCCATCATCTATCCATTCCATCTGACATTCAGATGTATGGACATTTTAGCCATATACTCATTTTTATTATTTTGTTATTTTTATTGTGGTAAAATAGACATAAAAGTTAACCACTTTAAGGTGCACAGTTCAGTGGCACTAAGTGCATCTACATTGTTGTACAGCCATCTCCAGAACTTTTCATCTTCCCAAACTGAAACTCTCTATCCCTTCAGCAACAGCTTTTCATTCTCCCTAATCCCTGGCAGTCACCATTATACTTTCTATCTCTATGACTTTGACTACTCTAGGTACTTGAAATAAGTAGAATGATATATTTGTCCTTCTATGCCTGGTTATTTCACGCCACATGTGTTTAGGGTCATTCATATTGTAGCTTGTTCAGAATTTCCTTCATTTTAAAGACTGAATAATGTTCTGGTGTGTGTGTGTGTGTGTGTGTGTGTGTGTGTGTGTGTGTGTAAGTAAACTCTTGATTTCAGCTCAGGTCATGATCTTGGGGTCGTGGGATGGACTCCCACATCAGGCTCTGCGGTTCCTTGGCCCTCTCCCTCTGCTCATCACCCTGCTCATGCTCTCGATCTCTTTCCCTCTCTCTCTCAGTAATCAAACAAACAAACTCAGTTTCTTTCCCTAGTTGTTTCTAATGGTGGTCACAGTAGAAAAACACCTCACAAAGAGACATATATCCAAATTGAAGATGTACATTGTTGGTTATGCCTGCTTGATCACAATGCTGGTTTTTCAGTTCCATTCACCAATTATGCAAAGATTTTAGTTATAATCACCCACCAGTTGTCTGTCTTCCATGATATCAATCAGTTGTTTATGCAAACTCATCCAAAGGTCCTGAATTTTATGTATTTTTATAAGTGGACATAGATTCACTGAATTTCCACATGTGGATAATTTGAAACAGGTTTGAAAAATTTTTTGTCAGCTTTTAAAATGTGAGCACATGAGAGGATTGTTACAGATGACATACATTATTGTCAGTTATATGATCATTTAATAATGGAAATAATTTCAAACTTCCATTGTTCAAAATACTCTCCCCAGAGTATGTTTCTCTCAAGAAACTGTTACTTTCTCACTCATTATCAAAATCTAAATTATCAAAATGGCAGCTTTACCTTGAAGGAAGCAATTAAGGGTATTTACATATTTGAAAGTATCTTCCAAACAGCATTTCCTTGCAGCCACTTATTATCCCGGAAAAGATGGCAAATTTGGAGCATGGTGTTCTATATAAAAAAGACATGTAATACCTTTATATTTAACAAATCTTTTATGTATTTTGTCACAAATAGGGGGCAAACCCTCTTTGTCATTCAAAGGATTACTGTGGTTATTTCTCATGTCATTACAAAATATTGTACAAGAGTCCTTATTTTAAAATCTTGTCTTCATGGAAAGCTAACTTCCTTTTTTTTTTGACATCTCTAGCACTTGGTGCACTTCTGGCTTCAACTTCTTTGCTGGAACATCTTGACTATGAATGATTTAGTGCAGGATTTCATATGTGAAAATGTTTCTATGAATTCATCCCAGAATATTTTTTATTCCACTTAAAGGAGCCATTTCATTAAGCAAAAATTTTCATGAATCATTGTTTCTATTAAAGAAGTTACCATTGTGGGCACCTGGGTGGCTCAGTGGGTTAAAGCCTCTGCCTTCAGCTCAGGTCATGATCCCAGGGTCCTGGGATTGAGCCCCACATCAGGCTCTCTGCTCGGCAGGGAGCCTGCTTCCCTTCCTCTCTCTCTGCCTGCCTCTCTGCCTACTTGTGATCTCTGTCTGTCAAATAAATAAATAAAATCTAAAAAAAAAAAAAAAAAGATGGAAGGTAGGTTACTGATTTAAAAAAAAAGAAGTTACCATTGAGAATATATCTTCTTTGGTATATGTTTTCCTTTAGTTTTTCATGAGAAAATGAGTTATCTTTGTATTTCTTTTTTAAACCAGACAAATAATATCATAAGCTTATTTCTTAGCAATATCTTTACTTTTCTCCGTCTATATAGAAAACCTGTAATATGTAACTTATTTTAATATTTATTTCTTTACATCTTCAGCAGTGTTTGCTGAGAATCTTTCCATTACATTTGCTGATAAAGGAATGCATTTCAGCTTGTCTCCATAGTGATTTTCTTGTATTTCAAGGTTTTTTTTTTAACCATAATAGGAAGAATAAGTATTTATCCAATCACACATGGCTTTTTAAAATTTTTAATCTTTCAATATTAGGGAAGGAGACTCAAGAGAGGCTTCTAAACATTTTCATTAATAGTAGTGAAGTTTTGACTGTTGTCTGACTTCACCCTTGTCATTGTGGGGAGTTCACCAGAGGGAGTGGGTGGGAAAGCACTCTCCAAGCAGAGGAAGGAGCAGATGCAGATATATGATTCTGTGAAAAAGGTGGGAAGCTTGGAAACCCATGAATAACTAACTGCTTGATCACCAAAAATGAGCGTAAGGGGACCATAGGTGATGAGATTAAAAATGACAGCGTGAGCCAGATCTGAGGTTTTCTTTAGGTGGAGTGTGCAATGAAACGAAACTTAGCCCAGGGTTGTTTTGTTTTTTGGTTTTTTTTTTTTTTTAATCAAACAGAACCTGAGGTGAGGATTAAATGCTAATGCTTTCCCGGAGAGGTAATCTGAGGGCAGCAAGACTGAGGGAAAGTGAGTAAGTTAGGGAAGGATGGGAGGTAACACAAGGTCTTCATTAGGAAGCAGCCACTGCTTCACAAACAGAGCCAGTTTCTCAGCCACATGAAACAGCTCAAATAGGCTTTACAGAAGAGTTATGCCTCAGAGCATTCCATCAGAGAGTGTATGGAAAGAATTTATCTGCTAGCATCTTCCCCCCTCTTGTCTCCCATTGAACAGAGCTAACCCATGGGGTATTAACTACCATCTACTTATGGATTGCATCACTGCGACCTTCTAAAGAGCCAGATTGTATGCCTTGCAGTATGGTACCATCTGAGTCAGGAATTGATCACTGTGGGAGTGATTAAGACAGAACAAATAGCCAAGGGCTGATTGACAGGTGAGGCTATGAGAATTTGAAGTAGTACATAAGATGTGCCCAGTGCAGAAGACCTCTTGTGCTCCTCAGATATGCTTGTAACCTTCCATATATGTGGCTTCTTTGATATAATATTAGGCTTCCATTGTTATGAGAATAGATTGCCCTTACTGCTTCCCCACAGAAAAGAGGTACAAATCAGTCAGTCACAGAATTCCCCTCAGGAAGGTAACTTGTGATTTCCAGAAAAAAGGCAACTGGGTTAGTGAAATAAGATATAATCTCTGTACTGAGTCTGGTTCTGAGGCTCTAGTTGGTATTTGTCACCTCTCTCTTCTATCACACATTCTATACTTCCCTCATCCTGGGCCAGTTTTGCTGGTCTATGTTGCTTTCAGACATTATCCCCTTTGAATCCATTCTGTGGCAGTAACACCAACTCTTTCATTAACTCAGTAAGACAGTAAGTCATTTCCTTACCTGTTGGACTATTGCATTAAAGCTCAAAATGGTTAGGTGGTAGTCATAACTTTAAGTTCAATGGGACTCTTATTATATACAGTAGCAGAAGTATCCCTTTTCTGGGAACTAAGACCTCTAATTGGGAAGGACCTTAGATTTCAGGGAGTAGAAGCACAAATACTATCAATGGACCCCTGTGTGTGAAGATGAGGGGGCAACTTGAACTTCTCTTGCTTCCTGAATCCATATATTCTTATTGTTATATAGTACTATATATCAGCTGTTGATTTGGCCTGTATATCACTTCTTGGAAGACCGCACTCAAACTCCACAAGATGTTGGATCTACAGTTGAGCCTTCAACAGGCTGTTTGTCATTCTGTTTGTCTGGCTGCTTCTAGATGGTAGGGTACATAGTATTATCTTTGAATCTCCTGGTAACAAGTGACTTTTACACCCTTTGGCTGTAGAAAAACATCCCACAATGGAGTTAACACTGTGTGGAAAACATGTTGAAAGATAAAGTTCTGTAAGTGCTTTGATGGTGATGTTGATAGAGGCACTGCAGGTAGGAAAAGCAATCCTGTATCTAGAGTATGTATCAGTTTTGGTATGGGTTAATAATTACTATCCCTTCAACGTAGAAAAATTGACTTGCCACTAGGTAGATTGTTGGATGACACCTACAGGATGGTGAGATGTTGAGGGCACATCTTTAGTCTCTGATGCTGGCACATTGGCCACTCCTAAGTGGCAGTAGCTAGATAAGTCATGATGACAAGAAGACCTTCTTTTTAGTCCCATGCACAGTCTTCATCCCTGCTACCCTGTCTACTCTGTTTTGGCTTATTGCACAAACACTGGACTGGTCAAGGAGACTATTTAGGGTCATCTTGTTAAACCTTCTTTCAGAGTCATACACATTTGGGGCTATAATGTAACCATCCATTTTCAGCTACACCAACATAGCACTCTGACATACTATGAGCTAGTCCTATGTCTTCTTCCTCTGAAACTTGGTCAACCTAGAAATTCATGGGTTGAAGGAGAAGCATTGCTGTAGTAGAAGTGGGTGGCAGAGAGTCTGGGCCAGCAGCTGACAGTAATTTACTCATAATTTTGGAGCTGCTCCAGCCCCATCACAAATGTGCCACTTCCATCATACAGTAGATTGCTGCTGTGTCTATCCAACAGTATGATTTGGTGGATCTGAGAGCTTGCTGTATTGCGCAGAGGCCACACTTCCTCAGTCTGCCCCAGTGATTGGTCATCGCAGAGATAGTAAGGCAGGTCTGTTCCTGGGAGACAGGGATTCCTCTAACAGGAAATTTTAGCGTGAGGACTTCCTCAGTGCCCTGACAGCATTTCCTTAGAACTGCACTGGAGTCTAAGATGCTTCTATCCAGACTTCCTTCTTTCTCTCCTTCAATCAGGATCAGATCTGCAACACATGTTTAATTGAATCTTGGTATTTGGTTCTTGGAGAACCTAGACTGGCATATGGTGCTTCATCTGAGGCAAGAAGTGGTGGAGGGGAGGTAGGAGCTCCAGGCCTTGGCCTCAGGCAGAAGATATCTGTAGGCATGCATTGAGATGTTTGAAGTAGTTGCAGCTAAAGTAATTAAGGCAGAGCAAGTGGCTGAGGCCTGGGAGACAGGGAGGCTGAAAGATCTGAGGGGGTGCATAAGATATGTCCAGTGTAGAGGGTTTTCAACAACAGAATTAGATTTGCAATTTTAGGCAGACACTTTGGTAGTGAATTGAATGGACTGGAAAGGAGCAAATATAATGACAGGGAAACTGGTTACGAGACAATATTCTAGGAAAGGGATAATGAGTGTGTGACCTATAGTAGTGCCCTTGAAAAGGAAGATAAGGGTAAGACATTGAGAATAGAGGAAAGGGATAGGGAAAATCAACAAGACTTAATGATAGTGAGGTCAGACAAGGGGGAAAGAAAAGAGACAAAGCTGATTCTTTGGCTACTGGTCGAAGAACTGAGAGGATGAGGAATACAGTAGGAAAAAAAAGACTTTTCTTTTTTTAAAGTAAAGCATTTCTGGTTACATTGAGTTGAGGTATCTATTTAACATCCGTGTGAGCTGTGGGATGTATAGATTTGGAGCTCAGGATCTGAGGAGAGAGTTTGAATAGCAGATACAGATTTTGAAATTTTCAGCCTTAAGGAGAACCTGTGAGGAAGGATGAAATTGCCCAGGCAGAATGTGAAGAGAAGGGCCTTATGATGTAAGTCTGGGCCTCATCAATGTTTAGTGGAAGGACTGATGATGAGAAGACCAGGGAAGAGAGTAGAACTGAGATGTAGCAAGAAAACTGGAGTCCTAGATGCCAAGTGTATAAAGAACTTCATAAAGAGGAGTCATCAATAGTGTTGGGTACACTGGAGCAGTCAAACAAGGTAAGGACTGAAAAAGAGGCACTTGTTCCTATTAGTGGTCTTAACAAGATTTCTAATCCAGGCAGAAGCCAGATGACGATGGAATTTGAAAATGAAAAGGAAATATAAAGGCAAAGATGGAGAAATGTGCTGTTCTTTCAGTGAGTTGTGTGTGAAGTGGATAGGCAGAATTCAAAGACGGCTTTCTTTGTTTTCTGTTAATTTATTATATTTTTTAGATGACTGAGACGTGCACATTTCTAGGCTAATGGGAAAGAGCCAGGAGAAAGGGACAGGTAGAAGTTACAGATGAGGGAAGAGAGTGAGACCAGGTAAGGCTCAGATCATAATAGTTTCTATTATTCTGTTTTATGACAGTCTCTAGATGAAGAGAGAGAAAAGAATTTCTTCTGAATGAGCTTTTTGATGTAAATAAGCTCATATATTAATGTCAGGTACCAGTCTTCAGTTCCCAGAGGACTCTGTGTGTCTACAAAGAACATGGCAATGACTGACTCAGATGGAGCAATCATAGCCTCTGCTGAGCATAAATGAAATAATCAGGTTGAATCTGCATAACTCATCCATAAAAAATTCCTATAACAATCCAATTCTATTTCTTTCCAAGTCTCACTGCCAGCATCTCAAACAATGGGACATTTTATGAATCAGAGAGAAAATTTATCTAAAAACTCACTGTAAGGAAAGCTTTGGTCTAATCTCTCCTGTGTCACATTCCATTATGACAGATGTGTCTCATTGTAGGTTCTTATTTACATAGCACACAGACATGTCATTACAGATAATTAGTCTCAAAAGCATTAGGTTTTTAAACAATCAAGTTTTAAATCTCTCATTCATCCATCAGCATGTTAAGGAAAAATATGCCCCCTTCCCCATTAGGTTCCTGATTTTATTTCTACTCAAGCTCTTTGTCCTTCTTATGTTTTCAAGTGGAGGGGGAGCACCCAGAGATTCAGATGAAGCTATTGTTCCAGCACTACAAAACTGCTGATACTCTTTTCTGTGAAAATAATTGAATCACCGAATTTGATGAAAGGTCCCTGAAATATCAGAAAACAGATTTTCTGTGAAGTCTATGAATATAGCTATTAACAAAATGAATTTTAAAGTCAAAGAAAAGTATCTTGGATTCTTTTCAGCTTGGCTGTTTCTTCACTGAGAAGTATTTTAAGAATAAGTTACTGCATTTTAACAAAGATATGGTACATAGGGGCCTTTTTGTAAAAGACCACATTGAGATGTGGAAATATAAATAATATAAACTTGTCTTGAATGTCTTCTAAGAGATTTTACTTCACAAATATACACTAGGAGGGGCTTAGCTATTCCATTTTACAGTACATTTTTTGGTAATGCTCTTCTGGTTAAGCTTTAAGGTACTGCAGTAATAATAAAATGCTATACTGTTTTAGTGCAAAGTTCTTTCCTAACTCTGGGATTAGAATTAATGAAAGGCATGAATCTTCAGATACAAGAATAATAAAAATCCCCAAGCACAATAAATAATATAAATCCACATCTAGACATATCACAATGTCTTGAAGATCTTAAAAGTAGGGAGAGATAAAGTTGCCTACACAGGAATTACTCCTGGTTCTCAACTTCTAATAAGCCGTGGAATCACCTGCGAAGTTAGTAAATAAGCATGTAGGTGAGTCCCCACGATTTTTAGGTTCTGATTCAATTGGTCTAGGATGGGATCTGAGATCTACATTTTTTTTTTAAGATTTTATTTATCTATTTGACAGAGATCACAAGTAGGCAGAGAGGCAGGCAGAGAGAGAGATGGAGAAGCAGGCTCCCTGCTGAGCAGAGAGCCTGATGTGGGACTTGATCCCAGGACCCTGGGATCATGACCTGAGCTGAAGGCAGAGGCTTTAACCCACTGAGCCACCCAGGCTCCCTGAGATCTACATTTTTAACAAACTTCATAGACCACACTTTTGGGTGGCACTATTAGTGAGAGAGATGACTTCTCAATATCAACAATATCAACAATGGGGAGATGTCCTAAATGGAAAAAATTATTTCCAAATGCTGAAAGAATTGTTTACATGGCAATACATACCTACTTAAAATTTCACTCAAGATATGAATATAAAGGGCAAAATAAAGACATTTTCGACAAACAAATATTGAGAATTTATTACCAATAGACCCTCTTTAAAGGAGCTTCTAAAGGACTTTAGAAAGAAAAACAAAGAAAGATGTGTGTGCAACGCAAGAAGGAATGATGAGCAAAATTTCACATATGGATAAATCTAAAATGTTGTGTCTATGACAAAAATATTTAACTTTGCATGTAACGAAGTTGAGAGAATTAAAAATGGGATAAGACTATCTGGTGAGTTGAGTGATTTTAGGTAAAGCTTTCTAAGATCTTTTTGTTAGAGGACGGTGGACATATTAACTTTGATTTTAAACTGCCTATAAATATTAAGTTACTGAAAATTGCCACAGTGAATAAAAATATATAATGAATAACTTAAAAATAAAATGTATCTACCAAAAACTTATAGCAAATATCATCCTACTGTTACATCATTAGAAACATCACCTCGTTTAAATTTGGTGTGAGACAAGGATGCCAGCTACAACAGCATAAAGTCGACATTGAATTGGAGGTCCCAGTTGATACATAAAAAAAGGGAAAATGCTACAAAGATATAAAGATAAGAAAGAAAGAATAAAGTTATAGTTAATCATAGGTAATTATTATCTAGATTAAAAAAGAGAAAGTAATGACATATTATTATCATTAGTAAGGATTATCACGTTAGTGTAGCAAGTCAGCAGAAGCTATTGCTGTGCCCTGTGTTCCTGCTGGGAGATGAAGGAGCTCCTGGTTTCCAGTATTTATTAGGTAAACCCTGGGTCTGGGGTACCCATTTTTTGTCACTGTTTTTGAGACACTGAATTATTGTCACCGTGACATATAGGTTTCAATAAAGCTGTATAAAAATAATGGGAGGGGGACGCCTGGGTGGCTCAGTTGGTTGGACAACTGCCTTCAGCTCTGGTCGTGGTCCCGGGGTCCCGGGGTCCCGGGATCGAGTCCCACATTGGGCTCCCGGCTCCATGGGGAGTCTGCTTCTCCCTCTGACCTTCTCCTCGCTCCTGCTCTCTCTCACTGTCTCTCTCTCAAATAAATAAATAAAATCTTTAAAAAAAATAATGGGAAAAAAATTTAATAAGACACATCAGCAAGTTCACTAGAAACACATTCTATAAAAAATAAATTACATTCCATATAAGAAATAAATATTTAAGGCAAATGCTTAAATGATACATGCCATTTAAAATAGCAAAAAATATGAAGAATTAGAAGTAAATCTAACAAACCATGACAGTGACCTTAGAATGTTCATATTAAATCATAATATTCTTGCTTATGTTAAGACTTATATATTTCATAATTGTGTAGTTATCTCCTAGTTTTTCGCTTTGTTCAAGACTGGTTGTTTATCCAAATAAAACTTTCTTCATATCAGGAATTGTGCCTTCTACTTGTCACACTATACTGCTGTAATGTACAATACTAAGATATCTTTAAAAATGAATTGTTATTATGAGAAGTTTCAAGTATGTTAATCCAGTTGCATTTGTGCATATATGTGGAAAAATAGTGGAACAAAAATAAACCATCCAGTGTTTGGGGTACAGTTTTTCTATTATATGAAAATCATTTGTAAAGATACCTCTCTATAACACTCAAAGTTATCTGGGGGAAAAAGGGTTAATAAAAGGATAATGCTTAACATAGAGTGTGCAAGATCAGCAAACAGATTGAACACTTGCATAGACATGTAACCAAATGCTGTTTGGAGCCTCCGTCCACACGCCCACCATCTCTTCCATGCATGATCTTTAATAATAGGCTTTTCTGGCTATCTCTAGATTTTTTACAGGATCTGAAGCCTGTAGAGATTGGTGTCTGTAATACTTTAGTTTCTTCATTAAACAGAATTTGGGGAATAAATGTTATAGGAAAAATGAAGTTCCTTCAAATAATACTTGGCAATTAGTGTTTTTGGTTTTTGTTTGATTTTTGGAAGCTGTTCTCCCATCATCTTAGGTAGAAAAATATTTAAATTTTATGATGGTGACAAGTATGATAAATCAATCACTTTAGTTTGGTGTGAATGTTGTGGATTATAATTAGAAATGTAAACATTATTAGCCTAGGAAAAAATATATGAGATTTACTTTCATCTTGCGGTACTCTCCTGTTCATTTCTCTGAGATTCTGAGATTTTCTTGGTGAGCATGGTTCAGGTGTTTCGGGTTTCTCTCCCAGGCCTGTGGTGTTCAGTGCTTCTTACCGGTTGTTCAGATGAACTGAAAGCATCATGATGTTGAAGATACTTGACATTGCACCATGAGAGTAGATAAAGGGTGTCTTTGAGGCTAGTTATATCTGCGGCCCTCAGTCAGAAGAGGCTGTCCTGGCGAACTACAGCAGCCTCATTATAGTAAGCAGTTCCTTGCCAGCTGTGCAGGTTGAAAGGCAGATGGGCTTTGAAGGCACAGCAACCTGAAAACTGCTTGGTGACCTTTCCTGGCTGGGATTCTCCCAGGAAGAGGCTATCATGGGGAGGGAGCAGAGGGGCTTGGCAGGTTACTCCTGATCAACACATCTTTGCTCTTTTTTTTCTTTTTTTCATCTTTCTCAACCTCCACTGCAAACATGAACTTTGAATTGCATTTCTTTCCTATTTCTGTTTTAGAACCAAAATAACATGGCTTACATTTTTCTTTACTCAAAAATCTAAGGTTATTTGGAAAGCAAATAGTTTAAGTAGCCTCCTGGGTAATTTGAATAAAATGTAGTGCCTGAGAGACTCTGTTAAATGGAAATGGAAAATTGTTATTCACTCCTGATCAGTTTCCATTTTCATTTTCACTTTAATTACTGAGCTTCCTTTCTCTGAAATCAAGTCTCTAAAACAGGCCTTAATTATCCATTTTTAACTGTAGGAAGACTATTATTCAAAGAGCAGCTAGCAATCCAGAATAGATGCTATTTTGTTCATATTTTAAAGGGTTAGTCAGAAGTATTTCTTCTAATGGGAGTATTTTGTACAAAAGGCCACTAGACCAAAAGGTAGACAGCTGAAAGAATAAAGATTTGAAGTAAATCTGTAACAGAGGAAGATGACTAAATCTCCTGAACTCTTTAGTGGCATAATCCCCATGGAGTAAATGAATTAAATTAACATAATTAGAATAGAAACAATCTTTGCATTCATACAGCATCTTATTTTTTCTAAGATCTCTTTTTGCCTTATATCTTAAACAAGTGATTCCTCTAATGTAAGTACTCCTAAGCCTCTCTAGTCTTTTAAGAATTCATCTAAACCTCTTTATGTGCTTCCCTAGAAGTGATTTTCTTTATAAAATGAGACTTTTTTAATCTATAGCCTTAAATTGCAGAACTGTATCTAGCTTGAGGTATAAAAACATCATTTTCCTTTTAGCTCTCTGCAGCCTGGTTTATAAAGTTAGTTTGCCAAGGAAGTTTTAGGAAATTATAATTTCTGGAACCCTTTAAAGTAGAAGAGACCTTTTATCTTTTGTTTATAGTTTTAATGTGGTTCTGCTGGAAGGGAAATGTAAGAGATAGACATAAAAGTATCTTTGGAAAAGAGATGATGAAAATTATTTGTAGGGATGTTGTCCCAGGTGTTGGTGGTATCTGTAGGTGGATATGTCCATAGGCAGACAGAAATCAGAACCAGAGGTTGGCAGAGAGGTCAAGACTCGTATATAGGACTAGTCCACGCAAGAATGGTGGTTAAGGTTATGAAAGTGAAATATCTGATGAATGAGAAGATAATCAAGGACATATCCAGGGTGAAGGAGGAGGAAGAGAGGAAACCCACATGAGAGTCTGAAAGGTTATGCTTAGGGGAAGGTAGGAGGATGTGTCGGGTAGGGAGGGAAGAAATGAAACAAGATGGGACCAGGGAGGGAGACAAACCATAAGAGACTCTTAATCTCAGGAAACAAATTGGGGGTTGCTGAGGGGTTGGTGGGGCGGGATAGGGTGGCTGGGTTATGGATATTGGGGAGGATATGTGCTATGGTGAATGCTGTGAATTTTGAAAGACTGATGATTCACAGACTTAGACACCTGAAACAAATAATACATTATATGTTAACTAAAAAAAAAAACAAAAAAAAAACCCTTGACTGACTGACAAAAAAATAAAAAATAAAGGTAGGAGGAAAGCAAAGGCATTGTGGTGTTCTGAAAGACTAAGAGGGGAGCATTTCAAAAGCTAGGATAGATCACCTGTGTTGAATGGAAACTGAAAATAAATCACTGCATTTGCTTTCTTGATTTTTTTTTTTTTTTTTTTTGTCAACGTCATTGTCGTCATCAACACTAAAGTCAAGTGGTTTGGGTATAGGCATCTGTGCATATTTGTGGATAGCCTGGAAGACCCAAATAAAGAGGGAAAAGATGAATATAATATTACAAGAAGGACTCAGAGAACAGTTTGGCAAGAGTGGGATTTTTCTAAGTAAACCTTAAAAATGAAGAAACTTTATTTCTTCATTAGAACCTTAGACATGAAGGAATTCATAAATGGTTTTCTCGTTAAAGTAGAGGGGATGGGTTTTAAGGAGGGCACGTGTGGTGAGGGGCACTGGGTATTATATACAACTAATGAATTATTGTTGAACACTACATCAAAAACTAATGATATGTTATATGTCAGCTAGTTGAATATGATTTTAAAAAGAGCAAATAAAGAGGATTTTAAAAGTCCAAAAAATAAAAAATAATAAGGTAGAGGGGAAAATAATTCTATCAAAAAGGTATTTTATTGGGAGGTGGGGAGTGGGGCTAGGGAAAGCAATGCAGAAGAGATGACATTTGGGTCATGCCTCTTTGGTAGCATCATGTGTCTAGCTATTTCACAACCTGCAGTCATCAGTGATTTGCTTCATCAATAAATAATAACATGCTGCTAACTCTTCATTATCAAAACCTTTCTCCATAGCCCCTTCTGACTTTTCTTTGACACTATTATACCAATTGCCTCAAGATTATCTATCATTTGTCTGGTAGACAAGGATCATAAAAAGAACATTCAAGAAAAGGAAACAGTATTCACTAAAACAGAGTTAATAAAAGGCAACAAAAAGGCCAGAATGGTTGAAATATAGGATATTGGGTTAGATGAATGGTTAGAGGGGAGTGCAGAAAAGTAATCTGAGAGCTTAATAAGGAAGCAAAAGGCCATACTAAAGAGCTTGGCGATTCTCAGTGGGGAACTCATGTGGATTTTCCTTCTCTGGGCACAGTGTATGGTATTGATTGTGCTGATGGTACATGGCAAGGTAGGGTTCTTCAGGTGCTTGGAATGGGAACCATGAATGGTTGGGAGTTTCTTAGTGTACTGGGGGTAGAGGTAAGGCAAGGACTTCCCAGCAGCTAAGAGTTGCTCTCTACCTCAAGGCTTTTGGGCTTGTTGTTCAGGGGAATCTCACTGTTTGGAACCACATGGACCAGGTCTACCATGTGGTTGCTGTAGTCAAATTCATACCTACAAATAAGCTTACCCAGGTGGTCACTGAGGGCAATGGCAGACCCTGTGTCAAGGTGGAGGAATGGGTGTTCAAGTCATGGAAGACAATCTAGTCTTCATTGTTGCCCAGGATTCTCTTTATGGAACCCTCCATCATCTGCTCTACCACATTCTTGATGTAGAACTTATATTCATTCTTGATGCAGCATTCTTTAAATGGTAGGTCAGATCCATGACAGATTCTTGGTAGTGCCATTGATTACAAGAATGATACCCTGGGTAGCACTATAACCATCACATCATGGTTCAACAGAGGGGACACTCACAGTCTCTGGGTGGCACTGATGGCATGGACTGTGATTATGAGTTCCTTCATGATTTGAAAGTTTTATAGATGACCTTGGGCAGGAGGGCCATGAGCTTCGTAGTTCAGATGGCATTGCTGACAATCTTGAGAGAGTTCTTGTGTTTCTCGTTGCACATGAGAGTTCCCATTGCACACATGGGGGAATCAACAGAAGGGACAAAGATGAGGACTTTTGTGGCTTCACCTTCAAGTGAACCTCAGCCTTCTCAAAGACAGTAAAGATACCAAGGGGCTTTATACTAACATCATCCCATTTTGTGTTGGTAGGGGTGAGGCCTGATAGAAATTTTTAATTTTGTATGCATAGGATATAATTAATGTGCTCCATGAAGTTACTCACAATGATGACTTCATTGGTATGTGATGGATAAGGAAGAGAGTTTGTCAGAGGAGCAAGCATGGAGTTGGGGATGTGGTTGAGGCTTAGGAGTACAAGGTTATTACTTGGGAAGATTTGGCTGGCCAAGTTTCTTCTGTGTGTTCTTGCATAGTTCAAGGGCCTAACAAGAAACTCAAGTACACATCAGGATAGGCTGATAGAAATTTTGAGAACTAGCCAAAACCAAATCACCATTCCAACTCTACCACCTTGCAACCCTTTCTCCTGCCTGGTCCCATTCCTCTCTAAACCTGCCCATCCCCAGTGAAAATGCCTCACTTGATATCAAAGAGGTCATCGGCCTCCCTCTTGTGTCTTATGCACTTGGAATTGTAGCTGTATGCCTTGATATTTCCTGACCATTTCTTAACTGAGAGCAAACAGTTCTCAATAGTAACCTGATTATTATTTAGGCAAGTCAAGTGACAATCTTGAGAATTTAAAAGAGTGTAAATGATAGTGGTGACAACCTGTCCAGAGGTTCTCTCACAAAATAAAGATCACTTATAATGAGGTTGCAACCAATAGATTGTACTTTCTCATTTATTTGACGAAGAAATAAAGATTTTTGCCTAGCATTTAACATTATCACTTTGAGTTCTGATATTGTCCTTTTAATTAAGTTTAGAAAACTTACTATGACGTTTTCTCAGTTTGAAATAAGACTCTGATTCTCAAGGAGCTTTGTTATGTTGCAATAAGGTTTGTACTTTATATCCTAAGTTGAGTGAGAAGTAATCTAGAAAAAGAACATCCTCACATCTAGTCATTTAAAAATTTAATTTTGGGCCTAATCCCTGTAAACAAGTTTCCCAGTATAACACTTAAATGCTACCTGGATCTTAGATAAAACAAAATTTGATTTTGACCAAGCATAATACATTAATAAAATGTCAGTTTGTGTGATTTTTATTTTATTTTATTTTTTTTTTAGTTTGTGTGATTTTTAAATGAGATAGTAAATGCATGATGACTGGTAAATTGCCTTTCATTAAAAAAAAAAAAATCAGACTAAAACTGTAAATTCTTTCCAAATATTTACTTCTGAATTTGTGTATTTCTCATGTTCTTATCAACCACATTTGTGTTTTTCTGTGTTGTTATATGGGAAAAGTAAGCAGCTTCATAGAATGAGACAAACGGTAAACCAGTTAAACTTCAGGTTTAAGGCAAAATTTCCTTTTGCATTTTTCTGATGGCCCTTCTTTGAGTTTTGTACCATGTGGTTCTACCACTCTCTCCATCCCATAAGCCTTTATTTATTGAATATTTTGGCACCAGCACAGAAGAGTCATAACTTCAGAACTCCTGCCATAATCATAGATAACATTAACATTTTGGTGAGCAATCCAAGCTTCAACTTGACTTCCTTAACTTAACAAAACTTAACTTCCATTCTACGTGAGCAACCTATCTTCCACCTCATCTTTCCCAATCATTTCTGAAGTTGGAAGCTCCAATATAAACATTGTCTCTGACCACAGCTTCTTAGTCATCCAACTTTCACCTCCCTTGCTCCTTTGAATTTCCTAGTCCCTCAAGCTCCTATTCCTTCATTGCTTTTCCCCCTTCCCTGGCTAGAAACATCTCTCCACCTATTCTCTTGCCTGGGTCTTATTTTTCTCCAGTGGTATCAGCCTCCCAAGTCCTGACCTTGACTGAAAGGTAAAATTGACCTTTTCTAAAAACCCTACATCTAGTATTGAATGTTGCTGATGGAAATCACAGGTTGTTGTTATTACATAATTTTCATCCCTGAATCTCAGTGAGAAACTCAAACCAATTCTAGGGAACAATTTCTTACTTCATGGGATTATTCACTTTTCCTTACTACTGACCTCCTTTCTCAGCACATAGCATTGCCTCATATTTCACAGTGAGAAGTTGGAGCTTTTCAGGAGCTTTCTCCACTTTTTCCCCTCAGGGTCCATGTTTTTCCCCACTGCTATCTCTTGGCTGATACACAAAATAAGATCTCAACTAGACATAAGAAGATTATGTTAAGTGGGGGCATAAAAAAGGTCATTATATCAGAATACTGGGAAACATCTTTTTGCATTTACTTTTTTTGTTTGTTTTATAGCAATAAGCTTTTCATCTCATAGATGATGTAGACTAGCCCTGTACTAGGCACAGTGAACCCAGTGACATCATCGAAAGTGTCTCATTCATGTGTCCTAGATATTCATTATTCAAATGAATGGATTATATGAATGAATTAACAAATGTGATAATCTTGAAGTGAATGAAAAAATGTAGAGGTGTAAGTAAGTTTTCTACCCAGGATCTTATAATCTAATTTAGAAACATCTGACCATGACATAATAAAGTTTTGGATTGTGTGGGTAAAAAATTAGAGATAAGGTAATATATAAGAAGATGCTAATTATATAGTCCAGGTAGGGTAATTCAGTTTTTGTTTTTGTTTTTTAATACAGGGGGATCACAGAGCGGTTTGTAATATATAAACTCCTGTTTATGAACATTTCATGATGTATGTGATCACCACCAGGGGGCGAATTCCTCTCCTTTTGTAAAACTAGCAGCCAAAGAGGACAAAGTGTTTCCACCAGAACCAGTCAAAAAAAAAAAAAAAAAAAAAAAAAAGTGATCTGTTTTCCAGAATCACAGAAGGTATTAAAAGTCCCTTCTTTAGCCAATGGTAGGTTTAAATAGGTTTCTAACATTTATTGTATTTCCCCATGGAAATAGTGCCATAAATAACGGTTAGATTTTGCAGGTTGATTCCAAAAGCATATATTTTAACTATTTTTTGATGTGGTTAGGAAAACAAATATAAGCCATTATTAATGTAATTATATATAATCATAATAATGTATAATTATAATAGTGTGTGTATGTAATTATAGTATTTGTAATTTTTATGGAAAATTTTTCCAGTACAAACTTTCAGAACTCAATTCATTTAAATCAGCGATTGCCTTTTACTTCAAGGCACTAAACAAATGCCAAATGAACAGAGGTATGTAGTCACCCTAATATTTTTCTATCTTCTGAAATGTAGAATTACTTATTAAAGAAACAATAAGGATTTACTAATACAGTTCAAGATAACCTACTTTTCCTTTTTATGAAAGAATAAAATGTTCAGCTTTATTTTTGCAGGTTGATAAAAAGAGACCAGCCTCCCCTTTTTTACCATCTCCAAGCACTTGATCACCATTGTCTGGAAACAAATTATGAAAGTTCCAGGTCAGGTTAAAAATGAGCTGTACTGTGCTTATCAAAGAGCTTCAGACTCTGCAAATACCCTCTGCATCACAAACACAAAGTCATGTTCATTTGTACGTCCATTTTTTCAGCCCAATTTGTTCCAAACGCCAACACAGGTAGAAATTCATGTCATTGACATTATCTTCAAGTGGGAAAAACAGACACTGTTAGTAAGGATTGTTACTTGTTTTGTAGCAGTGCTCTCACGTTACAGCCAAACATGATCAAGGCCTATGACTGTCCTTCTTCCTCAAGACCCTGCCCCTCTCAGATTTCAAGATCAGTTCAGTGCTTGCAACTCCCTCCGCTAAAAAGCAGTTGGGATTATAAACCACCAGTGAATGTTTTGTTCCTAGTTGAGCCAGCAGAGGAAACACTGTTTGTTTGTTTTATTAAAGTACAATTGACATACTATGTTATATTAGTCTCAGGTGTCTGACAGAGTGATTTGACAATTCTGCATTACTCATTGCTTACCATGATAAATGTAGTCACCATCTGTCATTATATAGTTATCATAATGTTACTGACAGAGCATAATATCTATGCTCTACTTTTCATCTCTATAATTTGTTTATTTTCTGACTGGAAGTGTGTACCTCTTAATCCCCTTTATCTGTTTTGCCCATTCTTCCTACCCATCTCCCCTCTGGCAACCACCAGTTTGTTCTCTGTATATAAATTGTTTGTTCATTTTTTTTTTAATTCCACATATAAGTGAAATCATATGGTATTTGTCTTATTCTGTCTGACGTATTTCACTTAACATAATACCCTCTAAGTCTATCCATGTTGTTACAGATGGAAAGTTGTCATTCCTGTTTATGGCTGAGTAATAATTTCTCTGTATGTGCATGTATATGTGTGAGTGTGACCTCTTATTTCTCCATTCATCAATGGACACTTGAGTTGTTTCTATATCTTGGCTATTGTAAATAATGCCACAATAAAAATAAGTACATGTATCTTTTTCAAATTAGTGCTTTTGTTTCCTTTTGGTAAATACCCAGTGATGCAATTACTGGATCATATGGTATTTCTATTTTCTAATTTTTTGAGGAACCACCATACTGTTTTCCATAGTGGTTGCACTAATTTCTATTCCTACCAATAGTGCATGCAGATTTTCTTTTCTCTATATTGTTGCCAACACTTGTTTGTTGTGTTTTATTTTAGCCATTCTGACAGGTGTGAGGTGATATTTCATTGTGGTTTTGATTTGCATTTCTCTGATGATGGGTGATATTGAGTATCTTTTCATGTGTCTGTTGGTCATCTGTATGTCTTCTTTGGAAAAATGCCTATGCAGGTCACCTGCCCATTTTAAAAATTGAATTGTTTTGTGGTGTTGAGTTGTATAAGTTCTTTATATATTTTGGATATTAATCCCTTATAATATATATCATTTGCAGATCTTTTTTTCATTCACTAGGTTGCCTTTTTGTTTTGCTGATAGCTTCATTTGGTGTGCAAAAGCTTTTTATTTTGGTATAGTCCCAATAGTTTATTTTTGCTTTTCTTTCTTTTGCCTAAGGAAACATATTTGTATATATGTTGCTAAGGCTGATGTCCAGGAGATTACTGTATATGTTAAGAAACACAATTCTTACTCATTCAACATCTAAGACCAAATTTTCCCTCCACTGTATCTTTAGTAGGAACCCTGTTCCTATAAATGGAGACTTGTTTACTATGAATAATGACTCGTCATCCAATTTGAGGCTCTAGATGAAGGGTTATAAAATTAGATGCAGGCAGAGCCCTCAAGGGTCAGCCCTGAATTTATATCAGTGTTGTGTAAAAGTGCATTTTTGTGGAAGACCCATAGCATTTCATCAGATTCTTAGGTTGGTTACTTCAAAAAGTTTAATTGCCATGGGTCTAGACTCCCTTTATCTCTTCTCATCTTCCACCCCAACCCCCTCCCAATTTGACATCTGATTAAGATCATCCACTCTAGGATTGGAAACACGGGAATTGAAAGACTTATTTATTTATTTATTTATTTATTTATTTTGCCACTTAATAGCTGTGTAACTAGGGTACATTTCTTAACTTCTTTGCACACAGTTCACTCAATAGTGGGAGGTAACTAATTGCAACCACCAAAGCAGGTAGGGTGTTAAATGAGATATAACATTGGTTCTAAATTTGAGAGTGCATCAGAATGACCTGGGAGGGTTTCTTAAAACAGAAATTACTGGGTCCTATCCCCAGAGTTTCTGATTCAGTAGGTCAAGAATGGACCTGAGGAATTGCATATCTATCAAGTTCCAAGGTGATGCTGATGCTGCTGTTAGTCTGAGGACCACAATTTAAGAACCACAGCTTCCCTTCTGAAACAGCCATGGAAATAGTCATTAGACCATTTCTTTGCCCATCACCTTGCTTACCAGGGTAAATTCTATTGCATGTTGCACAAGCCTTCACTACATCACCTAACATCAAAAGTTACAGCTCAGAGTTTCAAAGCTGGCGTGCCTCCTGGGTTCTATCCAGCCCTAGTAGTTAGGAAGAAAATGGGTTTTCACAGTTTTCAAGGAACACTGTCTAGTAGAACTATAATACATGACACATATATAATTTAAAAATTTCTAGTAGTCACATTTTTAGAAAGATAAAACTAATTTTATAGTATATTTAATGTAACCTAAAATGTTACCATATGATAGGATATTATCATATTAACATGTAATCAGTGTAAAAAATTGAGATATTTTACACATTTGTGTTTTATACTAGGCCTAGAAATCTGGTGTGTGTTGTACATTTCCAGCACTTCCCAGTTCAGACTAGCTGCATTTCAGGTGCTCAGGTGCCTGCATTTCAGGTGCCACATATGGCTAGTGGCTGCTACACTGCATGGCACAGTTTTAGAGTATTTGTGAGTGGGAGAGATCCAGATTGTCTTATATGTGTTCTTAGAGTGTACTGGACTTTTTGTGCTACAGATTCTTCTGTCATAAGACTAGCACAACCTCTTAAAAGGCCAGGTGCCATTCTGTGAGACAGTGGAAGTCCTGGGTCTGGGATATTATAATAGAGAGTCACATGTTTCTCCCGGCAAAGAAACCATCCTTAGGGATCTTTTATGATGCTTCTAAAATATTCACATTTCCAAAATTAAGCTTTCCTTCCTTGAAATTAAATTCATAGCATACACATCAATCCGATATTCCAGTCAAGGCTAGGAGTGATGAATTAACTGCTTCTCCTTCTTCCTAGGGGAGACTCTAGGAGGCCATTTTAAGATTTTTTTTTTTTTTTTTTTTTTTTATTTGACAGACAGAGATCACAAGTAGGCAGAGAGGCAGGCAGAGAGAGAGAGGAGGAAGCAGGCTCCCTGCCGAGCAGAGAGCCTGATGCGGGGCTCGATCCCAGGACCCTGGGATCATGACCTGAGCCGAAGGCAGAGGCTTTAATCCACTGAGCCACCCAGGCGCCCCTAGGAGGCCATTTTAAATAGAAATCTCCAGGCAAATTGCCACATATGTAAATGAGAGTCACCATCTTCCAATTCAACTTTTTCCCGTATGGCAGCCTCTCATGCTCATACCTAGAAAGGTAGTGCCTGGGATGAAAAAGGCTACCAACCTTAGAGATTTCCACAGCAGATGTGGTTGAGTACTAAATTAATGAAAATGCTTAGTCTAGGGGTGCCTAAGGGGCTCAGTGGGTTAAGCATCTGCCTTCAATTCAGGTCATGATCTCAGGGTCCTAGGATCGAGCCCCGTGTCAGGCTCTCTGATCTGTGGGAAGCCTGCTTCCCCTCTCTCTCTGCCTGCCTCTCTGCCTACTTGTGATCTCTCTTTCTGTTAAATAAATAAATAAAATCTTTAAAAAAAAAAAAAAGAGAAAGTCTTAGTCTAAATTTACAGTGTGTATTCAGGCAACACTGAAACTTCTTTTAGTCAAGTATATTCATTTCTGCTCAAGTAGTCCTTAACTCATGAAACATTACCTTTGTAAACATCTCAGCTTGAAAATCATTTTCATTTTGTCTCTCCACTGCCAAGTGTTTAGGTTCTGTAACAGAATAGTTGTGCTTTGTAAATTTTTCAGTCTACTGAAATCCCTTTTGAAGAGGTAACTATATTTCAGAAGTATATTTTATGGAGTATATTTTAATGTCAGCTGCTTTGGATGTGCTATGGAATCACTGAAGTTATACCTTTAGTTGAGCATAGATATGACATGTTATATGTCTCTGACTTTCTCTACCGAAATCTCTGACCACATCAAGACATTTTTCAAATGCATGGCTTATAAGGGAAGGACAATATTAGGTTGAATCATATGAAACTATTGTTCTCTAGTGGTGGGTGGTAACATGTTCTGTGGAGGTTGGAAGGGGGAACTGTACTTCAGGGGACATTGGTCTAAGAATCAAGAGTTCGAGTGGATGTTAATCATTTATTTCCTTTACATAGTTTCATTTATTTTATAGTCATCAGTCCCTAAAAAAGTTGGTGTCACATGTTCCACGTTTGGGGAAATGTAGTATCTTTAAAATGGACAGCTTATTGTGAAGCAATAAGAGACACTCAAGAGAGAAATCTCTAGGCAAAAGCCATCCCCCATTATCCCCAGGGGAGCTGAGAAGCCAGGTATTTTTCTGTCAATTTTATTTGAAGGCAAGATGCCTCAGCTGGCATCTGAGCTGCATTTCTATTTTTCTATAATTAGGAGAGTAACTAGTTGACTATTAAAAATAGTCAAATAGAAAATATTCTGGAAGCTTCTTCAGCAAGTGGTATTTTAGAATCTGAGAGATACTTTAACAAATGCAATAGATGTGGTTCTGACGTTTTACATAAAATATTGTTTAAATCACAAATGTCAATTTTCATGATTAGAATTGAAGTGTTACCTTATTTATTTATTTATTTATTTTTAGATTTTATTTATTTATTTGACAGAGATCACAAGTAGGCAGAGAGGCAGGCACAGAGAGAGGAGGAAGCAGTCTCCCTGCTGAGCAGAGAGCCCTATGTGGGGCTTGATCCCAGGATCCTGGGATCATGACCTGAGCTGAAGGCAGAGGCTTTAACCCACTGAGCCACCCAGGTGCCCCTTTACCTTAATTTTTAAATTATCTTTAATTAGCAGTGGTTACTTACTTAGCCACTCTGCTCTTTAATTATTAATCTCTCATAACTCTCTATTTTAGTTGTAAACAAGTATTTTAATCTATCCAAAGTGATGTTGTTTAAAATAATACTTCCATAATCTTGTAGTAAAACCAGTGGAAATTAAATGGAAATTAAACCCTTTATTTTATCTGCTTTGTAATTTAGATGTCAAAATATTACATTTATATAATAATCACTTTGCTCAAAACCTTTAATGGGACCATCATTGCCTATATTTGCCTAAATTTAATCAACTTCTTATCCCACCACTTTCCCATAGACCCTTCTATTCAAGCATATGAGTGTTTTCATGTCTCCCTCCCCTCCCTGCAATATGTGATACGTATTATTCTGTTCCTTCAGCCAGAGACACTTAACCCATATCTTCTCTGGAATAAATCTTATTCTTTCTTCTAGATCCATCTCAGCTCTTCTCTTAATAGTGACCGTTTCAGCTTCAGGTTGGATATTCTCTCCCTTAATCTCACAAGCCAGCTATCATCTGGACCTCAGCCATGCTACCATGAAGTGCTTTTTGGCAATTTGTATTCATGTCATTAATAAAGCTACTCACTCTACCTACTTGTGATCTCTCTCTGTCAAATAATACTCTCAGGTATTTCCTGAGACCCCACTATGTGCCACACAGTGGTGTTAGGGCTGAGGGTAGAGGGGTGAGCAAGATCATTTATCTTGATGAGCTTTGCAGTCTATCTGGTGGGATAACCTTTAAATGACACCAGTTAAAAAAAAATCTTACAAATATCTGTATAAAATAACAATCATAATAAATGCAATGAAGGAATGCACAGGGCTAGATATGAAGGATCTCATTTTAGAGAGGAAATAACCCCTACTCTGGTCCCCTACTCTGATTGAATGGTTTTTAAGCTGACAATCAATGACAGGTTGGAGTTTACCAGGTCAGGCGTCTGGGAAAACTACTGAAGGTAAAACAAATGGCCAGGGCAAAAGTCTAGAGGCAGGAAAGAGCTAGGCTGACTGAGTGATAGGAAATAGTTGTAAACTCCCTGAGGGCATTGCCATCCCTTAAATCTCTTTGTCCTACCACCATGCCTTCTCTGTTCCTAGTGGGTTCTTACTTGCCTTTAACATAGTGATGTTGGTTACACTGGCATTTCTTGATCTGGGAATCAGGATATAATTTTCTATTCTCGTCATTTTTTTAACCCTGGGAATAAGGAGATATGATACTTTTTTAAAACCCACCCCTTCATCTCTTGACCAGTCAGTATGTAGCACAGCAGTGGAATTTCTTGAGAATCCAAGCCCAAAGTAATTACTTCATTCTGTGAAAGCCTAACGATGATATATAAATAGATTTTGTTTAACAGTTTTAAGAAAAGAAAGTGCATTGTTTATAAATGGTTACCAGATAGGATATATTTTCTTTATTCACCAAATTTTAGCAACAGCATTGTTTTAAAAGGAAGTGAGGAAAAGTACTGAGATTGCTTTTGGAGGTGCACCGTATGTTCTCCCTGACAGTGACTGTGCTAGAAAAGAGTCCGTATTTATTTGTATTTTCTAAGGCCATCTATAGGAATAGGTCATGGTCAATTAAAACAAACAAACACACCATGAAGTGCCACAATATTACTACTGTATGCTTACTGTTGTTACAATTTATTTATTCCATTATAATTTATTCTTTGAAGAGATTACTTAAATACTTTGAGTGGCTCAGGAAAAGAAATTCCGCCTAGTTTTATAATCAGAGTTCTCACTCAGTCACCCATATTACATTGGACTTCTTGACATGTTTCTTAAACCCTTTGATAACTGCTCTGGGCAGTTAAATAAGAAACTTCCACAATCTCAAAGCAAGGCATCATTTTCTCTTGCCAGTTTCAGTAAGGTTCACTCAGGTAATAAATCTTTTTGATTTCTGTGTGCCTTCTGAGAAAGAATTCCTAATTCATATTGAAAACTTTAAATGGATCGCTTAGATGGTTTTGCTCACAGAGAAGGAGGCCTTTGATGGATCCAAACATGAGCTTTTTCTCAAGACCTATGAGTTCTGAAAAACTCAAGAAGGCTTCAGGTCACAGCCAAGAGTGATAATGAATGGGCTGTGACAGTTGACAGGGTGTTGAGTGCTTTAGGAAGCACAGGAAGGAGCAACAGTTTTACTTGGGGGTCAAGAAGACTTCAAAGAGGAAGCAACATTAAGTAAATTTTGGAAGATAAAGTTCATCAGGTGTACAAAGTATTTGAGGGCTGTCCCATGCAAAGAGAATAAAAGCACAGAAATGAGAAAGAAGTGCTTAAATAATTGCAGTCATTTGGAAAGGCAGTCGTGCAGAGCACATGTGGGGTAGGGTAGATTGGGGTAGAAGGTAAGGATGGGAAAGAGCCAGGTCATGAAGGGCCTCATTCTTACAGAGCAATCTGAATGTGATCCCTCAGATAATGGGATTCACCAGTTGGGGGAATAATGCTCCTGCACACATTTTAGAAACATCACTTAGAGTAGGATTGACTTGACTAGAGGAGAGTAAGACTGAAGGCGTGGAAACTAACTAGAAGAATACTGTACTAGTCCATAGTGGAGATGACAGGGACATGAATGAAATAGTGGAAGTGGCAGGAAAAGAATAGAAAATATTAGGAAGTATGGGGCGACTGGGTGGCTCAGTTGGTTAAACGTCTGTCTTTGGCTTAAGTCATGATCTCAGGGTCCTGGGATAGAGCCCCACATCGGACTCTTTGCTCATCAGGGAGTCCAATTTTCCCTCTCCCTCTGCCTGCTACTACCCTTGTTTGTGCTCTCTTTCTGTCAAATAAATAAATAAAATTTTTTTTTTTAAAAAGCAAATCACAGTGTAGCAGTTGATTAGATACAAAACATGGGGAAGAAGAAGTCTAGAATGGCATTTTTATCCACTTTGTCCTTGATGTGATTCTACATCCCTGTTTCTTAAAAATCTTCCATTAGCTTATTCAGTTAACATGTATTGAGGGTCTATTATGTGCCAGGTGTCAAACCAAACATGAAAGATACAAATTCATTTATTTAACAAATATTTCACGGTCACCTGCTCTAGGTCAAGCACTGTTCTAGACTCTCAGAATCTAACAATGAAAGAAACTGACAAAATCTTTTGAGACAAGCAAGAAACAAATACACAAAATGGAGGAATAAATATTTCTCTTTATTAACTTGACTGGCAGCAGGGGAGATGCCTTCTAAAGCAGCTGCATTGAAGTGACTAAGCAGGGACAGAATTTTATATTGTTAGAAGA
Organism: Enhydra lutris kenyoni; assembly: GCF_002288905.1. Classification (NCBI taxonomy): domain Eukaryota; kingdom Metazoa; phylum Chordata; class Mammalia; order Carnivora; family Mustelidae; genus Enhydra; species Enhydra lutris. The sequence goes on along the minus strand of NW_019154144.1, from coordinate 8,541,786 downwards.
AGTCAGTCTGTGAACAGGTAACAGAAATTCTGACAATAAAAACCAGAACAAAGTTTCAAGCATCTTGGCATTCAAATGTTAGCAAAACAGGATATTGGTGATATTTGTGGGCACTTGCAAGAACAAAAGGACTCCAGAAGTTTACCTCAGAAAAGTGTAAGTGGTTATTTCTTATTAACATAACATATTTCTTAATAACATGTGGTTATTTCTTATAACCATAATATAAAGCAAAGTAGAAGGGAAAAGCCATTCATGAGACCAGGGAAATTCCGTTTTACAAAATACATACTTTCAAATTCTTGCTCTCAGGCAATTTACCTCTAGTGCATAAATAGATTATAAACAAAATAAGTCAGTACATTATATAGTTTTTTAGAAGGTGGTATTTCAGAGAGAAATATAAAGTAGGGAATGCAAATAGGAAAGCTGTGTGTGTGTGTTAAGTGGGTTGAGCAGCAAAGAACTCACTGAGATAGTGACAGATGCAACTAAGAAATTGTGTCTGTCTTCAAGAAGCTCAGTGTCCTGGACAAGTCAGACAAGTGCTGTCCCATTGTGAGATGTTCTATATTAGGGGAATGCACAAATTGGTATAGGAGCTCATGTATCAGCACCTAACCCAGTTGAGATGTGGGGGAATGGTTAAGGAAAGCATCTCAGATGAGATACCACCTTAGCTATCACCTGAAAATTGAGTTAGAATGAGTTGAGTAAGACAAAGGATATGAAAGATTTCAGTCCAGGAAGAAGAAGCATCATATGCCAAAACGTAAAGTTATGATGGTTTGGAACTTTCAGGGAACTTCCAGTAGCTCAGTATAATTGGAGAACAGGGTATGTGTGGAGGAGTAACAGTGATGAGGAAGGAAGGACTGGAACGTGGATGGAGTTAAACATCACAGCAAGGCATCTGGATTTCAAAATGAAGGCCTGTGTATATATAATCACTGAAAGATTTTAAAGGTTGAAAGGATTTTAGGCAAACAAGTATTTGTTTTTAGAAAGATCAGGCTAATTGTTATGTTCAAGATGGATTAGAAGAAACTAGGGAGGAAAAGAGTACTATGGAGTTAGGGACACGAATTTAGAGGTTATTAGTAAGTTCAGGCAAGAAATGAGGATTATTTTAAAGAAGTCAGAGCAATGGTAATAGTAGGCACATCCAGTAGCTATTTAGATGAGTTCTGTTGACAGCTCAAACTTTCAGGTCTAAACTCTGTCTTCCCAACCTTTCCTTCAGGTGCCCAAGGCTAGAAACCCAGACAAACTCACCTCAAAATCTGAAACCTAATGAATTGGTCTCCCTGTCACTGATGTTACTCATGTAGCTGCTCAGGAACCACTGGCTCCTGTAGTTTATGGTGTAAATCATCCCATTGAGCATGTACTGTGTGTAAGCATTGTGTAGAAGGAAAGGAAAATGAGTAAAACATAGTACTCACCCTCTTGAAGTTGAGTGGGAGGGGGAGACAGATGGGCGAGCTGATAAACTCCATGAAGTGTATTATGGCAAGGGTGTAAGACACTGACTAATGGAAAGTAGGTGCTCAGTAAATATTTGTGACTTCAAGGAATAAAAAAAAAAAAATGGGTTGTTAGAATATGAAGGAAAGATGCCAAACTATGCTTGGGAAAGCTAGAGAAGGCTTCACAGAGAGAAAAACCATTTGAACTGGGTCTTGAAGAATGAATATGTGGTTGCCAGGCAGTGTAGGATGGCATTCAATTAAGACATGCATAGTCAGCTATGAAATTATTTTTCTTTTTAGAAATCTATTTTCAGACCACAACTATACTCTGTTACCTAAATTCAGCCTTCTGATTAGTCAGGAAGGAAATGATTTCATTCTGAAGGCAGAGACATAAATAATCACAGAAAACCAAAAATATAAATGCTATTTATTCTGGTTCTTCTGTTAATATATAATTAACATTTAAAATAAAAATCCAGGGGCGCCCGGGTGTCTCAATCTTTAAGCGTCTGCCTTCCACTTGGGTTGTGATGCTAGCGTCCTGGGATCAAGCCCCACGTCCATCAGACTCCCTGCTTGGCGGGGGGCCTGCTTCTCCCTCTCCCACTCCCCCTGCTTGCGTTCCCCTCTCTCACTGTGTCTCTTTCTGTCAAATAAATAAAATCTTTAAAAAATAATAATAAAAATCCAGGGGCAAACTAATTCTAATATTCAAAATGACTGAAGAAGCAGATTGAGGAGAGTCTAAGAAAGGCCTATGTCTTCTTTAAGTATCTGACAAACAGGACACTAAGAGTTCAACCAAGAATCCCAAGTTCCATTTCATTCCACATCAGCCATGTCTTTCCTAGATGAGTCAAAAGTATTAAAACAGTCACTAAATGTTGGTAGCCCTGAAATGGTGCCATTTGAAGTCATAGAAATTCTTACAGGCAACATAACCACATGAATTGAGCCCAGGCTGGCAGATGACATAAAAGAGTCGGGGATGACCAAAGCTTAAAAGTTTCCACAGCCATAAGCTCCCACATCATTTTTTCTCTTTAGCTTATCACACTTAAAATAGGGCACAAATTCCAAACCAACTGCACCTTTCTGAGAAAGTGGTGAAAACTAGCCAGAGGCAAATGTTTCATTTGGTTAACATTGAATGAAGTCCTAAAAGCTTCTCTGAAAGCAGAACCAGTTATAGATTTGCATTTGCTAAAGATGTAGTATCAGAATTGGGTTTGTAGTAAGAATGTTAGTAACTAGTTCTCTAGCTGCTGACATTTAGGCAGAGATACACCATTGTGGCCTCAGAGCTAAAGGACAGGTACATACTCTCCAGTCAAGGCCTCAGTAAGAATTTAGGTCTCCTACTTGCTTTGCCCTTTCCTAGATTATGTAGGGAATACAGAAAGAAATTTAAGATGAATTTCCAAAGAAGTCCCAACAAAGAACAATTAAATATACCATCTCCTTCCCAAATACTACTTAGTTTTGACTTTGTCACTCACAGGAAGGGTACCAACTGGGACTAAAAGAGTTGGAGAACTCTCTGGAAGGTGTAGAGCTTACCCTGGCCTTGGAGGGGTGGAGAAGGAGTTGGGAGCAGGTTGGAGGGGAAAGAAGGCATTCTAACTAGTAGAGAAATGGGGACAAGACAGGATAGGCATGGGTCAAAGATGAGAAGGGCCCTGAACAGAAAGAAAGGAGATAGTTCTGCTCAAGAGGAGGGCACCTTGGAGTGCAGGAGTATAAGTAGTGTAAATATAAGTAGGAATGGAGCCAAATTCTGAAGGTCTTAAAAGCTGCACAAAGAAATTAAGACTTAATGTAGTAAGCAATGGGAGTCATTGTAGGTTCTTCAACAGGGCCTCAACATGGTAAATTATGCATGTGTTTGGAAGATTGATCTGGCAGCATAGTAGAAAATAAATGAGACGTAGAGGAAAGCAGTTTGCAGATTGTAGCAGTTTTTGAAATTATTGCAGTTATTCAATTCTAGTTGACCATGTGGTAACAATAAGAATGAGGAGGAAAGGAAATTAGTTTATTACTTCCCATATCCAAATATCACTCCTTGAAAACACTAGTGGTGATGGGGGGAACTGGAGAAAATTGGTGTTTTCATTAGGAATCTCAGAGTAATTAAACAAGTTTATCCACTGAACAGTCGGGAAGATAACACAATTTTCCAGTGTTCCATAACCTGCATTTTGAAAAATGTCTGGCTTTTCATTCCTGTCAGTGAAAGCTTAGACAGGTAGCACAGAAGCTCGTGCCTGTGGAATGCATACTTTCCAAATCAGAGAAGAAAACTCAAATCGAGAGAGAAATGAGGTAGCTGGCGTTTCTGTGACAGAGGGCTACATCTTACAGAACCTGCTCTTACCTGGGGGCTGGGGTCCCAGTGCTGTCTCAGGTGGCATTTGAAGGACATGAATAGAACAGATGAATCCTGCTAAGCAAGATCTAAATTCTCTACAGTTTTACATTTCTTTTGACATAGCCACAGGACTTTAAGCCCATTGTTTGGTTATATTTTTTAAAGAGGTTCTTAACATCTTTTCTTCCTATGACCTCTGTCCTTACTTATTGGATAAACACCAAGTTAGAAGAGCAAATATCCACATTTCATTCCTATTTTTATGCACCACTTCTTTAAAATCCATGAACATATCCTATATTATAGCTGCATGAGAATCTTCATCATATTTAAAAATAACTTAATTTCTACAGTGCTCAATAATCTATTTCTTTTTTTAAGCATAGTATTAAACTATCAACAGTGAAAGGCTTGTGTCATTCATGGTGAAAAATCAAAAGAATGCTATTTTAGCATGCCTACTGCAAAATTGTCATTGATTACCAAAATTCAATTTTGATTGGTAGACTATTTACTTATCTATCTATCTATCTATTTATTTATTTATTTATTTATTTATTTATTTATTTATTTATGGGAGAGAGAGAGAGCAAGAACAAGCAGGGGGAGCAGCCACCAGAGGCAGAGGGAGAAGCAGGCTCCCCACTAAGCAGGGAGCCTGATGTGGGACTTGATCCCCGGACTCTGGGATCATGACCTGAGCCAAAGGCAGACACTTAACTGACTGAGCCACCCAGTCATCCCTGATAGACTTTTTTAAAATAAAATTTTCTAACTGAAATTAAGGAACACTGATGATCTATATTTTGATAAACCCTTAATATAATTTCTTTCCTTTTTCCACAAACATTTGAGTATCTCCTCTATTCAAGCAACATACTTATTGTTGGTGATGCCAGCTTTAGAGGAAGAGGTGACATCCCTCATGTACAGGGCTAATCTCAGTTATCTGCACTGGATCTTATTTCCTCCCATTTTTCTCGGGTCCTTCAAGGATTAATTAACTAAATCCTTCATTTGGTCATTAAAAAAACATTTCTGAGCCCTCTGCTAGGTCTGGAGTATGCTACTCAGTGGGAGAAAACTGTGTTGGAGGAGGTCATCGTGAGGAGGATGTGACCTTTGGTTGCCTGAGAGTTGGACCCAGGTAATCAGAGGACCCTAACCTCTTCACCTGTCCTTGGAGTGTGCATTCCACCTCACTTCTTTGCACTAGATTCTGTTTTAGGGATATAGACCTTAAGATAGTAAGGTGTTTTTGAGACCATCATTTTGAGATATACATGACTGAATCTAGCTAAGGCCTCTGTATAAACTTCTGGCAGGCAGCTGTGGAGATCTACTTACCTTGCAGCCTCCACAGCAAGAATCCTATGTTCCCTTACTTACTTTTTACTGCTTATGAAAACTGCTACCTACCAGTCTGGAATGGTCTGCCCCTTTCTTTGGTCTTTCCTTGACCTCCTTGTATGGGGGCCAGTTTGCAAACCAACAAATTACCTGCTTTCTAGTTTATCTTCTGCCCTTCCATCTCAGCAGACTCCTCCTCAGCCCATAAGTCAGTCGCAATGCCAGCCCCTGCCATGCACCCCATATGAGATGTAAACATCTATGTAGCCCTCCTTGGACATCCACTTCTTCTTTTCAGTTCTTATTCCATGACACCATGTTCTCCTGTTCCTGTTTTTTTTGCATTTCAGACAATTCCATCTTAGCCTTTTTGTTGAATTCCTCTTCTTTCTTAAGCAGTGTTTTTATTGTTCCTGTTTTGTTTTGTTTTGTTTTGTTTTTAAACCCAAACTTCAGTCCTCAGCCTTTTCTCTGCTGGGTTAGTACCTTATCCCTAAGGATCTCATTCATGCTTTTGGCTCTGAATTTCCCTGAACTCCAGACCCATATTTCTAGCTGTGTTCTCAGAACAGAGACATAAAATGGGGATCTCCAAATTCTTAGTGTCTAACCCTGTGAATCTCCTTCCCCATGCTCTGATTTCTTATAATCCACTCAGTTCCATAGACCTGCCTCTTCCTCTAGCTTGTACAGTTCTTATCACATTGCCCTGCAGCAAGTTCCCATCAAGATAATCTTGGAAAGCAGATCTCACAGTCTTTCTGTGAAAGACAGAGCTAATAATCCCAACCACATGGAGTTACCAGGAAGATTAAATAAAATTATATATAACATTTTATATAGTACCTGACTCATAGCAGACATTCAGTGTATGTTTTTTTCTTTTTCTCTCTTCCTCTTCTTCTCTTCCTTTTCCCATCAGACTGTGAGCAACCTGAGGATATGTTCTGCACCTGTGTAATTATTTAGTGAATCATAGAGCCTATAAACAAGGACCTAAAAAACAGACCCTATAAATCTGTGTTTAAAAAGCCTTGAGGCTGGGGCACCTTGGTGGTTGAGTTGGTTAAGCATCTGCCTTTAGCTCAGCTCATGATCCCAGGGTCCTGGGACCAAGTTCCACATCAGGCTCCCTGCTCAGTGGGGAGTCTACTTCTCCTTCTGCCCCGCCCCCTGCCATTTGTGCTTGTTTGTGCTCTCTCTCACACAAAACTAAATAAAATCTTTTAAAAAAATAAATACCTTTGAGGCTGTCAATCTTTAAGCCTTTTGTATTCCTACTGTCAGAAGTACAAAGAAATACAAATTTAGGACAAATTCTGTATAGTCATTGCAATAAATATTCATTAAGGGTTTTATGTAGCATGTGTTTTCACATGTATTGCGAACAGACCACCTGTATAACCTCTATTAGTGCATTCAGAACACAATGCATAGCCCACATTTCTTACATTCACCAGAGTTCTCAATCTGCCTATTGTACGAGCCAAAGGATTTCTTATCCTTAATTTTAGTGGATTCTTATATTTTCACCAGTTTGCATTACTTTGGATGCCAAGGTATAAATTATTTTTGGTAAAATATCATTGTCCTGTTGGGGAAAAAAATCAGAGCACTGAGCACTAAGAGCATACTTCCTTCATGAGCAATTATTTGTTGTATTTTAGCATTAACTATGACAGTGTGGACAAGTGTGGCTGAATTGTGACCTCATGCTGAGACAACATAATGATTCTAGATCCCTGCAGCTTTTAAGCAGGTATTTTCTGATTCTGTAGAGATCTGTCTATTCAGTGTTTTCCCAATTTAATTGTTGTGTGGTGTGTAGTGGTTAATTATGTTCATCTGCTTTGAGCAAATAAGTCTACTCGTTTAAGAAGGCAGGTTGTAAGCTGGTGAGTCATAGAGCTTCCTTTGACAAAGAGAAAGTACGTCCAAAAGAGAATTAGTGACAATTGGGGGCACACACAGTCAATAGCAAGGGCATGGAGTGAAGTGTATAATAGTTCTCTAGCCTCAAAAGAAGCTAAAAGGAATAGATCCAAAGCTTTGGGTAGCTTACAGGTCAGAAGTGTAAACACTGAAAAAGGCTTTTTTTAGTGAGCTTTATTTAGTTAAATGATTTGGACAAGCCATTTAAACTTAGATTTTTTTTCTTGTTTTTACTTGTTTTGTGAGGATTGTGTAGCTTATAAAAAACATGTAAATATAAATTGTATTTGATTTGTTATTCTAAATTCAGTATGGAAATACTAATGTGCATGAGGAAAATTTAATTTTGTTTTTCTTAGATTATCACTTGTTTATTTGTGGACCCTTGATTGAAGGTATCTTATATGCTGGGCCCAGGGCTGTGAAGATAACCTGCAGCTTTACCAGCAAGGAGCTCTCTGTATCATGTGTGAGAGAAGACACATGGACCAACACAATGATGAATGCTGTGTATTCCAACAAGGGGGGGATATAAAACCTGGAAGAGATGCCTGACCCCTCCTGGAGGGTTACAGAAGACCCCTGGAGGAACTGACATCTAAGTGAAAAGGTAAAGGATATATATATGGTCACACATCAGGGATAGGGAGAGGAATTGGTGTTTCCAGAGAAAAGGAGCAGCATCTGCAATGATCTGGGGAAGAGAGAAAAGAGGGAGACAGAGAGATTGATTGATTGAGATTGACTGAGTTGCAGGTCCTTCCTTCCTTCCATATTGAGGACCCTGGAACATGTCGCCAAGACTGAGTGGGAGGACCCAGAGAGAAGGCTGGGATAGTAAGAGATAAGGAACAGAAGGGCCATGCCTGAAGGCCTTATAACAAGTAGAGAAAACTTATCTTTATTCTGAGTTTAATGGAAAGTCACTTAAGAATGGTAAATGATAGGGGGAAGACAAGATGGCGGAGAACTAGGAGGAGGCGCCGTTTCAACCTGTACCCTAAAGTGAGCTGATTACCTACCAAAGAACTCTGATCACCCATGAAATCAGCCTGAGATTAGAATTATACATGTCTGGATCTCTATGGGGGCAGAAGATGGCAGTGGGCAGGTAAAGCAGAGTGGGAACGTTGGACTGATATTGGAAGATAAACAAAAGGGGGAGGGAGCCACCAGAAGTGACCCATTGGAAAGTAATACCCCAATATGAGAGTGCCCTGCAACTGGGGACCAGCATTAACTTGGAGTCTGGTTGAAAGCACTCAAAAAGAGCAAAGGATTGTGGGGGGAAATTGTGGGAATTGGGGCAGTTAGGGACAGGGACTTAAGTCCCTGGACCCAGGACAGCCACCCCTGGTGCTGAGCCAGAGAGAGTGCGGCGAAGAAACCAGGTCTTGGTCCCTGAGCCACCAGCGTGCCTGAGAGCACGTGGGATCCAGCTCCTGTGAGGAGCTGGGAGCCTCGCCAGCCAGCAGAACCACAGCCTTTTTGCACTCCCCCCACACGCGCCGTACCGCGCTACCAGAGTCTGAATTGCACCCGCACCCTCCCCTGAGAGAGGTGCATGTAGGCGCCAGCCCGGTGCTCTCGGACCCGGAAAGTTTGAGCATTCCCAGCCCAGGCCACCAGGAAAATCTCAGTGTGCGATCACTGCTTGGAACCTTTCTGTGGTCTGGAGCTGCCTAGACAGCCGCCGCCGCTGTCGTGGGTACAAGCAGGAGTTCCTGCGTCCCCAGGGACCGCGACCGTGCTCTGCCAGCGGCCAAGGGGGAATTTGTGCGCCCTGCAGGACCCAGAGGGGAACAGACTGAGGTTTCTCTCTGAGAGGGAGGTCTGGGTGCAGTTTGCTTTCTTCTAAACCTCTAAAAACCATCAAAAGCTGTCAAGGCGAGAGAAAACAAACAAACGAACAAACAAAAAAACCTCCAGAGAACAAAAGCCTGAAAAACCAGTCAGAGCCCACCCCCTTGAGGGGGGCGGGAGGACTTAACTCAGGAAACAGTGCCTGAAAACCCACGCGGCAGGCCCCTCCCCCAGAAAACCAACTGGAAAAAAAAAAAAGACAAGAGAACAACCTCCACTACTTCATAGATACAACTCTTATTTTTAATTCGTTCCCAGTATTCTGGTTCATTTTTTATAGATAATTTTTTAACCTACTTACCATCACAGTGAGATGTCCAGTACATCAAATTCCATGATAACCTTTTAACCTGAACTTTTTGATACATATACCCATGTTTTTCTTTTGCTTTTCTATTTTTAAATTTGTTTAAATTTAGTTTAGTTTAGTTTTTTATTTTTATTTTTTAATATTCATATAGAGTTAAACTTCAAGGTAGTCCCCTTTCCCCAATCAATGCTACCCCTATAGGTAAACCAATTTTTAATCCCCCTTTATCTTAGGAAAGTTGAGTCCCTTAACAAAGATATCAAGATACATCCAGGAAGAATCAAAATAATCTTCCTCCCCCACACTGAGAATTTATAACCACTCTCCCATCTTTTTC